>NC_091399.1:33383011-33702833 GCF_032191515.1 Phaenicophaeus curvirostris
AAATACCTTTAAGAGTACCTTAAACCTCTTGTTTCTCAGACTGCTCTTATTTCAAATTCAACTCCTTTCAATGGATGCAGGGGGCCACAGTCATAGAATCATAGAATGGTTTGGGTTGGAAGAGACCTTAAAGATCATCTAATTCCAACCCTGCTGTCACGGGCAGGGATACGTCCCACCAGACTAGGCTGCCCAAGACCCCATCCAACCTGGCCTTGAACACCTCCAGGAATGGGGCTGCTACAACTTCTCTGGGGAACCTGTTCCAGTGCTTCACCACCCTTATTGTGAAGAATTTCCTCCTTACACCTAGTCTAAATCTGCCCCACTCCAATTTACAGCCATACCCCCTAGTCCTACCACTCCATGCCTTTATAAAAAGTCCCTCCCTGGCTTACTTGTAGGCCCCCATCAGGTAAAAAGTGAAGTAGAGGTGCAGGATTGACTCCAGATGGAGATAAGGTGAAGACTGAGGCTCTTGCTTCTGAAAAGTGCTGCAATAAGTCTGTATGGTCTGGCTGCCCTGGTCATTCTGCTTTTGGGGCATGTTAGACTTTTGCCCCCCATATACCCCACATCTTTTATCTCCTGCCTTTTTAAAAAGGCATTGTATTACCAGTGGACCAGCAGTTTGATTTTGCGAGCAGATATTGCGAATGAGTTGTACACAACAACTGAATTTTATAATGTGCAAGTTTATGCTAACATCCTAAAAGAAAATGTTATTTGTTCTCATAAGGATGACCTAAAAGCATGCCACAAGATTGCCACACCAACCTTGGCCTGACTTGATTCTCTTTGTTCCTCCTGCTTCAATAACCTCTTCCTCACTCCAGGTGCATTGCACATTAATTGCACATTCATATTAACTACTCCTTTTCCTACCTTCTCTGAAAGTCCCTTCTGAAAAAAACACTCTTCCATTATACATGACTGAAGTCAACCAAGTTAGGCTTAATGTTTAGTAGAATGTGTCATCGGGATTTTCCTCTAATTGCCAGGAAAAATACAGAGCAAATACCTTTATTCCCTCAGTCTCACTCAGTCTGAAATGTTTCCTGAGGTACTACTGCAAAAGCTCCAAGTACAGTTCAGTCAAACACAGACAAACCCAGATCTTCAGCTGACAGAGGTCAGCAGAGCTCTGCTCAGTAGCGGAAGGCTTGGCTTGCTGGGCCAGTTGTGCAGCTATTCAGTCTGTTTGCTTAGAAATTAAATACTTGTGCCTATCACCAGAGCGCCTGGGTGCTGCACAGGGTGGAATTTGTCACTTACAAATCATGCAATGTTTAAGGTTTTTTTCTTGTTAAGAAAGATCTCCTGTCTTTTCCTACATTTTCCCTTTACTACCAAAGTTTGACCAAGTAGATAGCATCAGGCAAGGCTCAGGGTATGTCTGTTCTTTCTGGCCATGTTTTTCTAAGACAGTAATAAATAAGGCCGAGTGAGGCAACTTTTTAGAAGAAATGCAATGAACTCATCAAGTGGTGAAAGATCTGCTCTGAAGTTTCACAGTTTAGTATGTGTTCTGGCAGACGCTGCAAGGATCAGATGATTCATTTCTTGAGAACCTATAATCCTCCACCACAAAATACCTAAATTGTTGATATCCATGACTGATGAAGTACTTAACAGATGACTATATTAGATAAAGACACTATGCACCCCTTACCAAAGCTTTTCATATTTACTGCTATGTAGAAGAAGGCCCAGCAATTCAGAAAGCTGAGTATGAAATGATGCATGTCCTTCCTCGGAATAAATATGCAGCCACCTGTATTTACTGCCTAGAGAGTCTGGCTCAGAAAACCAAAGGGCTCTTATGAAAGGTAGCAGAGGCATCTTTTGATGTGGTTTTAGGCACAGTGCTTTATTGATTGGGTTTTTTATAATTATCCTGACTTTTATGTTTACAAAACATGAACGCCCTGCTGTAAGCCTTCTAAAAATAGATCCTTTTTTGATGAGCAGCAAAAGAAAATGAGACACTTGGCTTCAGCTGAGGTAGAACTGGTTGCAGAGAGCACTTATATGCACTTGCTAGAGAAAAAAACTGAACCTTTTCCAGAATGTCTGCTACACACATCACTTCTAGGGAAGGCGTGACGTGTATTTTCTCTGTCTCTGCAATTGCTGCCCTTTTGTCGTGCTCCCAGGCTTGTCTTTGTTAAATCAATTAAATATCTTTATGATCTACAGGGCTGGCACAGTGGCTTAGATAATCAGAGAACAGCCAAGCATGACAGAACTGGATTGAAACTGGTTGGATCAGGATTTTCTCAAGACCTGTGGGTAAGTGTTTCTTTTGAGGCATTTTGAGTTACACTGGCTAGTTGCTCAGGAAGAAATACCCGAGACAAAGAACTGCCTGGACTCAGAAGTCTAGAAAAGAACTGCCATAAGCAATCAGATTCTCCTTTGGATTGCAGCATCCATCTCTCAGTATCACCATATGATAATTTGAGAAGGCACCACAAAACTATCCAATGTAGAAACACAATGTAGGAAAATAGTAATGATGTGATTACACTGTTGTATTCACCAGGTCCCAATTTCTGCTAAGTGCTTCCCAAATAAAACACGGAGAAATGGACCATTCCTGCTGGGATCTGCTTGCAGGTGTGACAAATGCAGGTAGCCAAATAAAGGAAAAAGATGGAGTGAGGAAGGGAAGGGTTGCAGCAGGAAGACTGGTCAGGTAACACAAACCGTGACACTAAAAATGGGACTTTAAACCTTTCTGACCTGAGCAGCACAATGAAACCTTACTTCCTTTTTCATTAGCTTCATAGAAACGATGAGACTTTCTATACTCCTACACGCTGTGTCAGAGGCACAATTGGAGAGCTTCTCTTGGTACCGGGGAGGCTGGCGCTTGCTGATGGCCTTCAGTAGCCTGGTATGGCTCAAGAGGCCATGAGGCTCAAGAGGATCTGAGCCTCATGCATATTTTACACTATTAAAAAGGTAAAATTGCCAGCTTGCTTAAATGCTGTGTTCCCCAAACCCAAAGTCAAGACAAGAGATGGACAGGCCATGTGAGTTAAAGCAATCACAAGGACTTTTGTATCTTGCCAGATAAGGTTTCATTCATTTTACACAACCAGAGGAAATGAAATTTGTCGCTTGTAGGCAATGCAATGTTTGATTTGCATATGCAATACAAGTCAGAGCTTCACCCATTTACACATTTTTAAAATATGCAGTATGAAACAAAGGTACTTTTGGTTCACGCCATTTGGTTGTGGTTCCTTCAGATTTTTTCTGAAAAGCTTTACACAGAAAGTATGAGGCATTAAGATACGATTAAAGTCCCATAACCAATGGTTCAATTAACAGCCATATATGTCTGATTAGAGTAAACTAAACATGAGCATTTTTCACAACTTCTTAAAAAAGACTTCTTTCAGTGGTTAAAATATGAAGTAAGCAAGAATGCTTGTCTGGGGCAAACATCCCTGCTCCTTCTAGGACAGCAGAAGTGTAGTACCAACCTGGCAACAAGTGTTTCAGCAATATTTTTCTTTCCACATGGATTTCAGGTTTTCCTTCAGTTTTGATTTAAATCAAAGATTTTCTGAGGTTAATATTCAAGTGAAGAATTTACTAAATGTCCTGTCAGTTTAAATGATCACTATTAAATGTTTTATGTACAGTAGATGTAGAAATATAGCAGTTAATAAAGGAATAAACCAAGTTCCAAACATAACATTTGGTTAAAATTTTGCTTTGAAATAATTTGTGACAGAAAAGCTGCAGTTAGCCACTTCACACAGTGCACTGGCTGCCTCTGTTTCTCTAAGGCGCAGCCTAGAAAACTTCAAGCAGCTTTAAAATGAATGATGTAATGAGCAAATAATTGGAATATGCTTATTAAATGCCATCCTGTTATGTCATGTCATTTACTTGTATGTGGAAATAAATCTCAGCTTTTCAAATTCCATAAAATTTCTGACAACAAATCATGTCAGGTATTAATAACTACAGGATTCCACTGCCTGCCAAATTCTTTCAGCGTGTAATAATTTCCATGTGATCTTACTACAACTAGATTTAAACATATAAATAATGTCAGCTTATTTTTTCATTATCAATTTTTCTGCTACCAGCTTGACAAAGCTTTCTGTTTTCTAAAAATTTCAGATCCACAGTGTTTGCATGTTAAAAGTTTTTTCCTACCCAAATGATTCTGTGATTCTACATCTAGACTGACACAGTGTTCCTTTTTCGGCAAAATTTCAAACCTGCCAAATTACTACAGATTCCATTAGAAAAACGTGCTGTTAATGAACTGAGATGCAGAAAAGATGTAGAGCAAGTACAGCTAAGTACAGGTTACAGATCAATTGATTTCAAAGGCTCCTAATCAAAATTGATTTTTGAATGACTACTTCCATAATGAATTTATAATAATACTTCAACATTTGGCCAAAGTGGAAACTGATTGCTTTTTCAAAACCACACGACATAACACTTCGAAAGCAACAATTCATTCAAAAGGAAGTGTGGTTTTCTTAAGGAATAAAGTCAATTTATTTAAGTGGTTCAAAACTTGTTCTTTCTATGCATTTGTTTCTGCCATAGTAATGAGCTGCTAAACTTTCCTCTTGTGGTTTGTAGTTATTTAGCTCATTATGGTAACATAATCATATATCATTATAGGCTATCATAAATCTGCCACTTCTCCCTTACAGAGTTAATCTTTTTAAATTGAATAATCTGTCGAGCATCAGGTTGAGTTAGTTTTTCCTTCAGCACAAATCATTTAATATAATACGCTTAACTTTTCAGACTAAGTCACTCCAACCAAGGAGCAAAAATACTCCTCAGAGAATGAAGGACAGAGGGAACTGTTGGGATACCGAACTGCACTACAGCTGTGAATTGCTCACCGAGTTTGTGTTCAGCTCCTCTGCTTCAGTCCTAATCTTCGCATTTATTGAGAGAGAGCAAACCTCCTATTTTGCCCACTAGTAAATTGATCACATGTGGTATTTCGCCAGCCCAAAATGCCCTTATACAAAGGACAGTACAGCTGTGAAATGCGTTTCAAAAAGCTGGTTATCTGCCTGTATAAACTTATAAGCTTGGTTATACTTGCAACCAGATAAATGTCCCGCACACTTCTTTATTGTGAATATTTACCACTCTTCAGCAGCATGCTCTCCGGATTGGATAGCATATTTCTTGAATATGCAAGCTCCTCCTACTGAAAGAATCCATGATAATAGTAACTCTTGCTAATTTATACCTCAAAAATTGCAGAAACATTAATTCATTCCCACAGCAGAACTCCAGAACAGGTAAATAAGCTCCCGATTAAAAAGGCTGGGTTTTAAATTAAGCAGTGGGACAGTTGCTTAGCTGCTGTTTCTGTCCTCAAATCACACTGGCACTCTATAGTTATACAGAGTGCCTGCGCATATTGCAATATAAATAATACAGATGCTAAAATTCCAAATAATAAATAGCAAGATAATTTGTCGTTGTCTAAGCCCATGCCTAGCACATCACCACCAGTGGACTGAGCAGGACTTGGCCAAGTGTTTGGGACTAGTGTTTGGCTCTTGCTTTGGCAGGGTCTCTCTCTCCAAGCCAATGGAAGGCTGAATGACCACTCAGATTAAGTGCACAGTGATCCGTTATTGACAAACAAGGAGTGAGTCTGGGCTAAATATTTCAATTAATCTTTAAATGAAGAAGTTATCTGAAGTTATTTGAGGGAATAATTCATTCTTGTAAGGGCCATTTTGAAAACGTCCTGAAAACCAATGAATACATGCAATAAATCTGTTGTTGTGATAGCTTTGCCCATTCCCTATTATGATAACATATCACAGCATGAACTGATCTGGAAGTTTGGCTCTGCATGTATATCAAGCTACTTTAGAAATACAGGTTCCCACTGAAATGCTGTCAGTACCTCAATGAGACAGTATTGGCTGAAAATGCAAAAAATGAAATAAATTCTTTGTCCCCAGCCAGCAATTAGGAAAGTTTATAAAAAGAAAAGAAAAAAAAAGAAAAATAGAGGGAGGAGTTACCTTGAGATCCCTGCTGCACAGACTGATTTTGAAATTGAGCATATGGTTTATTTGGTATTCCAGAAAATTGCTGCCCATTTGGTGACTGGCTGTGTGATGATGGAGAGCCGTGTTTCTGCAATAGGGAAGGTGGAACTAATGCTTTCAGGGGACTGACAAGTGGAGACATTATGTTGGGAGCCAGCCTAGAAAAAGAAAATACAGAAAAATGTCATATATCACATCACCGTATGGGGAAATGAAATACTTGAAAAGTCCTATTTCCGTGATGGCCAAACTATAGAAAAATTTATTTTGCAGGCAGAAATTATATTGTTAAAAAAAGCTAACAATGCCATGCTGCTTTCAGGTGTTCGTTAGGAGGAAAGGGAATCAGAAGTTTTCTGTTCCTTTACACTGACTTCCTGGTCCAGCCATAATGACCGGATCAAAATGACAACAGTACTGAGTAGGCAACTGAGACACAGCTCAGTTTTAATTTAAAATGTTGTGAGCTGAGAAACACATACAGAAAAACAAAATGGAGAATGTAGTTAGAGTGAGTAAATGCAAGCAAATTGCTTAAGTGCCTTCCTAGATCTAATGGAGTGAAGTTTACACCTAAGTTTCAGCCAAAACAAAGAAAAGCATCTTTCAGTTATTCCTTGCGTAGGATTTTTTAGACTTAGAAACACAGCTTTAACTGCAACAGATGCTACCGTTCTTTCAAAGAAAAAGCCTGCGTGTGCCCTTCTGGTGGCACTGCTCAGCAGAGGACTGAGAAGTAGTTGTACCTGAGAGATGGAAAATTCCCCCCAGACATCTGGGATGTGGGCCAGCACAGGAGTGCTGGGGCAGTCCCACTCAGGGAACAGACTCTGACGTGACACTCCCATGAGCTGCAGCAGCTCAAGAAGAGCCTCACTAATCCACTTCCACAGTGTCCCCAGGTGTCCCCTGCCACCAGTGGAGCAGAGAAGCTTCAGTGCTTCCTCCCTGCCACAACAGGACCATCCTACCAAGGGGGGCACAGGAGCTGGCCCTGAAAGGATGAACCCTTTGCCAGAGGACTGTCTTTTGGCCAGTTACAGCCAGGTGGCATGATGCAGGAGACAGGAACAAAAACCTGGCCATTCGTGTACAAGCCCCTTTTAGAGCTGCATTAAACTAGCCCTATAAATGAGTAAATAGGTAGAAGCTGCATCTTTTACCCTCCTGCGATAGCTGTCACAAATGGCCTTTTGCTCCATAGCCCAGGATTACACTTTCAAATGCAAGGGCTGCGTGGACTGTATGTTCACCACTCTCCGCTGCCTCTAGAGCTTCTGTTGAACATAAGAAGTGGCTCTTTGAGCAGCTTTAAAACCTTCGTATGCTAGAAAAAAACACTTGTCTGATTGAGAGCCACCCTGCTGCAACTGCACAGCTACAGGTCCTGAGGCACAGAAATAAAATTACCCCTGCAGGTTATAATGCGTGTCACCAACCTGGAAAAAAATACTGAGCACAAACCATTGCAGGCACACAACTGTCAGCTAAAACCCAAATCTCTCGCTGGTGCCTTCCCCTACCCCTGCACAAGCTGTTCAAACACCATGAGCCATGAGTTGCAATAGCAGTCCCTCACCAGTTTACCCAACTGCTTCTTGGAGCAGGATTAAACCTGGGGAGCGAGGCTATGCTTGACTTAGGGCTAAGCACTACATGGGAGCATTCAAGAGGTAAATATAGATAAACTGTGAGTTAATGGTGACAACTGCTTAATCAAATTTAACATGAGAGGCAGAGGAACACTGCCAAAATCTGTCACAGCGATACTCCATTAAAAGGGGCTTAAATAAATCACACAGTCAAAACCCATCCTATGCTGAAATAATTCCACCTCCCAAAGCAAGAAAATAAGGCACACAATACAAGCCACAGAGACTCTGAATATCCCTGAACTAAGCTGAAAAATTAAACCATTATTGTTAAATGGGTGAAGGCAAGGATATTTTCAAATAAATATGTAGGAATGGGAAAATACAGTTTCTGTGAGAAAGATAAAACCCCCCAAGAAGTGACAACCATCAATATCTAAAATAAGAGGACTTAAGCTGAATTTTAAGAGCCAACATGCAAAGTAAAAAAATCTGATCCTCTTTTTGTTTTAAGGACATATTAAAATGAGCTCAGCAATAGGTGGGGATGCCCCTTGCCCTACCTGGGGGTGAAGACCTGGGGCTGCAAAGGTGCCCAAAGGGAGACAGGGACTGTGAGGCCACCCGTGCTCTCTTCAGGTCAGAGACTGGAGTCTGGACTGCTGAAGAGAGGATGCTTGAGAGAAAGAGTTTATTGGCTAAGCAACAGCTAAACTCTAAGATCGGTGCCCACGTGACTGTAGTCTTTCCTCAGAGGTTTCAGCAGAGAAACAGTTTAACTGTCATGTAGCCCAGCTACAAGTCTTATCTTCTGCACATGCTCCCAATGCCCATCTGCGGCAAACTATGGCATGAAGGTGGGGCTGACATTATCTGCTGGGACCTGCAGAAAAGCCTTTGCTCTGGTCTCTTCCAAGGCTGCAAGCGACTGCCAGCAAAGTACAACCACAAATTACAGAATGGTCACCAGCCACATATGGAGATAACATCCACAACACGCCAGAAATTCTACTGAAAGCCTGGAAAGGATTCTATCTGAAAGGAGATTAAAAAGATTTCAGTTGTTTGCAGTAGAAAGATAATAGCTACAAGAGATCATGATAGTCACATTTATAAGGCTAATGACCACATACACATTTAAAGAGAAACAAAAGATGTACTAAAACCTCCAAGGTCTGGATGAGCCAGAAACCACTCTGAATGAGGGAGGAAGAAAACACTTCTGGGGAGCGAGTATTCTGCAACGGCCAAGTTTCCTCTGCCTGCTCTTGAAAGGTCTTGTCCTGGCTGCTGCTGGGAAGTGCAGCACCCATAGCTGCCTGCTGGGCTGTCCTCTCCTGAGTGCTTTGTTAGGATGGCCAAGTAATCACTTTTTTTAAATTTTATGCAAATATGTGCCATGTCAAACAAAAATGGCACATTTAAGGTGTTCAGCTGTGGGAACACTGAAAATCCCAGTTTCCCTACCCAGATGAACTACCCCCAGAGGCTATTTAGATCTTAACCACGCCAGAAGAATGCAACAGTTTTTATTATTTTTAAAGCAGCACCTCTACCCATTCACTCCTTTGCATTCCTGTTTTTCCTGTGTGTGAGCTCCACAGCTGTGGCAGCATTTGTGCCTACAAGCCTTTGGTTAAGAACAGGTGAGATTCCCTATGTGAGGCAGGAGGGGTGTGGAGGGGTGAGCTGAGCTGCCAGCTCGCTGCTCCCACTCGGTACCGCGGTCATGGTGCTGGAGCTCAGCAAACACAGCTGCCTGTGGGCAGCCAGTATCCTAGGAACTTGTAGCACAGGAACCTGATCTGAAACCCTGAAACCTCTGTGTACTGACCATCACTGCCTCCTCTGCACGAAGAGTTTTGTACAGTTGTGCAGGTCACTGTAAAATCTACTACATTCCGCTTTGTCTCTACCAAAGAGGGAATTTATTGTGTTTCCCGTAAGTTAAGGCACAGTTTTTAGCTAGGAGGGAGCTTTGCTCCACAGAAAACTCCAGCTATGTTAGCACAAGCAGGGATTTGTTTCCTTAAAATGGTCATCACAACGCCTACAGCTCAAGCTGGTCCCTATAACACTATTTTGTGTGTGTCTGCATGTGTGAATGCACTCTGGCACGATCAAGGAGAGTTTTTTTCATCAGCTAACTGTGCAGTTCCCAGTGCTGTGTTTTTAATTCTCTCCTAAATATTTGCCTACTAATTAGGTTGCTGTGATACGCAGGTTGTTAAAAGAGAGGAGGAATCATTCCTGATACAAATTAAATAGATAATGCATTAGCAACAGAAAAGAGTTTAACAGAAGATGCCTTCTGTGTGGAAGAAGAAACTCTAAACTACTTACATCAGGAACTCAGCGGGATGTATTGAAAATTCCCAAGCAGTAGTTCAGTCATATTTGTTTCAATAACTAATAGCCTGGACATTTCCTGTTAATGCTGTACTACAACCACAGTTTGCTTTGGTTGGGATATTAAAAATAAATACATGCCATATATTTTTCTTTAATTGTAACTTGTATAATTCAGTACTTTTTCAGGTCCTTTGGGGGCCTTTTAAAATCTATCTGTGCCTTTATATAGCTACATGGAGAGATATAAATAAATACTCTTACAGACATAAAAAAAATCCTTACCCTTCCTTAATTCATTAAATTTGAGGGCTGCTGGCTATGCTGAATATTTCTGTTCAGGAGCATAAATCTTTTTGCTATGTCCCTAATCTCGTGAAAAAGCTATGAAGAATCAACAGTTCTTACAGATTGCTTGTACTGCTGATGTAGTCTGACTGCTGATACAATCTACCCTATCTTACAAGGACACTTGACGGTAAAAAACAGTAACTCAAAAAACAAATTAACCCACTGCAAGGCCATTACCAGAAACTAATGTCCCTTCAGTGAAAGATAACCTGTTAACCATGCATTTACCTTATTCCTAGCCAGTCTTTGCTACAGACATTAGAGAAGTTCCTAGCAAGCCCTATCTTAATCTAAATAACCAGCTGCCTACCAATTAGACTGCCACTGCTAATAGCCATGCTGTATGCAAGCAGGAAAGCTTTTTCACTTGAAGATCTATATTGGTAACTGCAGAACTAGTGACAAGCAGGGGCTTCGCAATCCCTCATACAGAGACTTAGGGCCCAAAAGAACCTCTGTTCCTTGCATTTGTTGACTGGTTTTGAACTACAGCATCTTTTGGGAACAGTATTGCCAGAGTAATGTGCAAATTCCTTGAGCAGTGATAATAACAGACAGCGAACTGTACAGCTGGATGCAGTAAGAATCTACTTATTAATGACCATGTATTACATAGTGGGTAAACCAAAGGAGCTGTGTCTAGTTTTGATGCAATAAGTTGTTGTGGGAGCTACAAACAGCTGAAGATATGCCACAACAGTTAGGCTTTCTTATAAAGTAAAACTGTCAGAAGCAGAAGCATGACAATGAAAGAAGAGAATTTAAAATGCAGTTTTTCAGATTACAAGGGTGCAATGGAAGAGCCAGCCTCCTCTCCACTGTGTCCAAGACATGGGAGCAGCAGGGCATGCACCACAGAGAGAAGCAAGTTGGTTTAAAACAAAAGGAACATTTTGCTCACACAGCATGCTCTGGCCTGTGGCGTCCATAGCCACAGGAAGTCACTGAATCTGACAAAATACCTATTTTTAAAAAAGGATATGAATAATTTAATGGCCAAAACCAACATTTCCAAGCCAAGCAAGGGGTAATCAAATCTTGTGCTTCAGGATGTAAACCAATTGCCCAAGGTGTCAGAAAGGAATTCTCTCTCCACTCATCATACAACTTCATATGACTGACCAGGTATTGTGGGTTTTCAAGCTCCCTTTGAAGCACCATGTGTAGGATGGCGCCGTGCCGAAGACATAATACTGGTCTTGAGGGACCTATGATTTCACATGGAATTGCAAAGCTAATGAATTCCTCTCCTGAGGATGCATCAGTAGACAAATAAAAGGACTAATCAGAAAAATCTTGCTTATGTAATACCTTCATCCACAAACCAACAGAAAACTATTGGAAGAATTGATCCTAATTCGATAATATACCTTGCCTATGATACTGTGCACATTTCTGCACAGTGCTAAACGGTCTTAAACACTCAGCTTCCCAGTCCTTCCCAAGGGAAGTTCTTGAATCAGATGGGATGCTACCCATGAAGCGTTATTAAACCAAGTGTGAGACATAGACAACGAGCCAATTCCTCAGTTCTACTGCAAAGCAACTGTCACTCATGTCAACGGGAATTCTCAGAGATCTGGATCTTAATGGAAGGTGTTTTTTTATAAAAAAGAACATTAGAAGTCAAAACACAGGAGATATTAATCTGTTTTCCCTCTAATTTTATGAAGCACATACCTTTTGGAATCTCTAACAGGAATCCCAGAAAGAATTCTCCATAAACCTTCTTGTGATCATGTTCTAACAATATATTGTGGACTGTGAAAGTTCATACTAAATTCAAAGTAAGGCATACGTGAAGGAACTATCAAGGTGTCCATGAGCTAGCAGTGATCTATAGAAAATATACCTCATAGGATACAAGTACCATTATTTGGGTTTAGAATGAATTCGTCCGTCTCCACTTTTCAGCCTCTCAAAGTAGGCAGTGCTGTCTATTTTCAGAATACAGACCAAATGTCTTATTCCAACATTACTGTACATATTGACATTGATTTTTTTGAGCTTTCTGCCAAGATTAATGTTTTCTATATTCATCCACAGTGTTTATTCAGACTAAGAAATAATTTTACACTTTCTTTAGCCAGACTTTGTTCAATAGCAGTTCCTGGACAAACTGACACAGAGCAAGAAATTGTAAATTCAGATTTTGAGCTGGTTTAAGATCAGCTTTTTCATGCTCTAGTTCATCATCTCTTAACTGCCAAAAGCTACACACAGTATATGTAATTAGTAAATATTGAATGAAGCTGAAAATTGAAAAATAATAAAAATAAATTCAAACTAATATTCTTGAATAGTAAGTGGGAATGAAGCATAACCGCAAAATAGAAATATCTATGACAGGGATGTTTCCAATATGAAAGCTGTTGGGGTTTGTTTTTTTCTTTCTCTTTTTATGATGTGATGGCTTGATTGGCAGATTCCTCAGCTACACAAAGAACCTCAACCCATATCCCAGTGAGTTCAGTGGAAACAGGACCAAACCCAGACTGAAAAACATCTGTCCTTTATCTCAAATAATATTTTGTATATTTTGGGTTACAAGACCATTCTGTAATACAGTTCTCATGCACAGCGTACCACCATATCAAGCAGCCTTGACTTTGAGAACTGTGTTTAACCAATATTACTATGCAGAAGAGTACATAATAAAGCACCAAAGAGAGGTACAAAGTGAAGATGCTCCATGTTTTATCTTAAGTGACTCATACAGTATTTCAGAGGGTTACAGAAACTGAGATTTTCCATGACACCAGGTTCTCCCATAAAATACAGCGTGCCAGCTATTTCATTCATAAAATCTTTCCCCCAAGCATTGTAGTTACTTATATTGTAGGAAAGTCCAATTCAGTTCCAGGATCAGGAGATGTTTTTTTTATTTAATGGAAAAAAAAAAAGTTAACACTGATTTTCATCTCTTCCCATAATATTAAAAATGATGTGTAAAGCTCTGCTAATCTGGTCTCTGGATAGCACCCAATCTCTTGCCACGTGTTTCTGTTCTGGGTCTTGCCCTACGGGAATTTCTGTCAGCACATGCTCAGGAAACAGTTACACCCTTCACTTTGTCTTGGCTTTTTTTTTTAAGACGGACTCTATCTGAAGTTTGGTGAACCTTCGAACTAATCACTGCCAGGTGCCTCTGGCTACGTTTCTGGAATGCAAGGAATCTTTTCCTTCTCTCCCTCTTTTTTCCCTTCTCATCTTCCCCTCCTCTCCCTAATATATAATAAATCCTTCATTGCAGATCACCTTGCTGAGCATCATTGCATTTTATTACCCTTTTCCACAAACAAGGAGCAAACAAGTTACTGCGCTGTGGCTAACTGTGACACGCTGCCCTTCTACAAGGCCCCAGACCCTGCTCCCTGACTGCAAGACAGGATGCTGTGCTTCTCTTTTCCTCTTTTCTCACTGTGCTTGTGGCCAGCGGTGTAGCTGTCTGCCAGCGCTCTGTGCCCAACTCCGTCACTGATGCAGTTTGTGATACACCTCTCTATGTCAGTCTTTAAAGTTGGGCATGTGAGGCAACATCAGACTGTTCCTAGCTTCTAGATAAATGCAAGACACTGTTTTCCACTCAGAATATTGCCTTGGATTATTTTAATCCAGTTCTGCATCCAAACATAAAGCATAACTCAGTATTTCATAATGCATTTAATTATCTACACAAACTCACAAAATATACACAAAAACGTTTTATATGTTCAATCAGTATCTCTACGATTGTTCTGACCTGATACATGCAATTTCTGCAAATCATTTAATCATAGTGATCATTACGGGAACTGTGTCAACCTGAAAGACATTTTTATTTATTAGGTTTGTTCAATAATCTTCAAAATGAAGCTGAAGAATCACTACAGTGGAAGCTGCTACATATAAGGGAAATTAGAAAACTTATTCTTAGATTAGAAAACAATCTAGCAGGGAAATATATTTCAAAAGTAAAAAACCCTTATTAATGTGGTCAAAGAAATATCAAAACATATTTAAGTAAAGAGCCTTAGGTTCAAGCAATTGCCAGAAAGTCAATTACAAAGACATGCAACCAAGAAAAGATATTGTCTACTCAATATTACCCAGCAGGCACTGCATGCTTGATAGATCTATCTTATTTTAGTCATTTAAGGTCATTATTTTCTGGCAAGTATGCAGCAAGATGCTTCCAGGTGCAGGTAGATTCTGTACAGGTAGCCAGTGCCTGCTTTCTTCAAGTTTACAGTCTAAAAGAGACTATACTGAATAGTGGGAGATGTTAAGACAACTTAATCATTTGTTATATCCTGATATATACCTGATAAACTACAGACAAAACCAGTAATGGCTAAAATCATTAATATAATGCAGAGTCCATCTTAAATGGTTCCTGAGTTCTCTGGTTCTCTGACCAAATCCTTTAACCACCCACCTTCTCCTCTTAACTGTCTTATTTCCTACAGCATCCCTCCTGGGCAGGCAACAGAACACTTACCATGAAACACAACTGATGAAGGCTCTGTAATGAATGTCAATCCAGCCCTTTTAGAAACACAAAGGCAATACATGCCCAGCTATTCCTGCTAATGGCCAAGCAATATTTTACCCTATGAGCAAACACTAAGTTATTCTTAACCATGTACCATTGAAGTAAGCACATGCTAATGCTAATTTTGCTTTAAGGGATGGGAGAACTGCATAAGCCTATCTGAACATGATTATAAATAAATTCTGATCACATTTTCTACAATGAGATAAATGACTTGGGATTTGAAACCAGATGCTTCTAATTACTAATTTTCTTTGTTATGTGAACCTCAGCTCCGCACCTGTACATTGTTCTTTCCTCGGACAGATGTACTGATGCCCCTTTTGCGTGCTCAGATGCATAACACTGAGATAAATTATGATGGGTTCTTGGCTTCCTCCATTGAAAATGTTTTCAGCTGTCAGAGATATCTGTTTCTCGTTATTGCTTTTAATGCTTTTGAAAGAAAGACTAAAACACTGACTTGTGTATTCTATTATAAATGAAGAGTATTCTCCAGTGGAATCCACAATGAATGAGTGATGTATCCCCTTGGTCCTTGGAACTGTTGTAAAAACTGTGTAGGTATTTAGTTCTCCAGAGTAGTCCTAGAGAGTAAAAGTTTGTTCCATGCAAAGGCTCCAGCAACATGCCAGTTCCTAGACAATGTATTTAAGTGAGCTCACAAACTTAAAGATAAATAAAAATTAGATATAATAGTTAGACACCTAATTATCACTGAGAGCAATGAGAATTGGGTACACAAACACATTTTCCTATCTGACTATAGATTCTGGAAGTTAAGGAGACAGCGCAACCTATTCAAAAGAATCTCCCCCATTTCTTTTACTGGTTTGGGGGCAATTTCTTAAATATTTTCCAAGAAAGAGTCATGCTCCAGAAAACCAGCTGGACCCTGATCCCATGTGATGAGAAAACACCCACTAAACCCTTCATATCCCATCACTGTCTTTCAGTAAAGTGGAAGCCAAAACTAATTCCACAGAGCAGAGCTGTGGGGTTGCTGGAGGGTGCTTCACTGAGAGCAGGCAGGGGGGCTGGTTCAGATTCTTCTTTGAAATAAAGGCACCTGGCAAGGTCCTGGCAATGTATGTAATAAGGCTGAAATGTGGGCAGGAGCTGGCTTAGCCTCCCAATGCCAAAGTAGAACATGGTAGCAGTACAAATAAAAACCTTACACACAGGTTTTTATCCTGTATATTTGTTTTCAACCTTAAAAACATCAAGAATTTCAAATCTGGTGTTCCCTGATTGAGCAAGAAGTGAGAATCTGTGTATGTTGTGCAACTTTATGTAAAGAAAATTGAAGGACTCAATTTTTAACAGAGATCTCCTTACATTTAAGTATTTCTGTGGTATTTGAATTAAAGGTGTTAAGAAGCAAGCAGACAAAAATCTTACGCGCATGCAGCCTGATTAAAATGTCTCTTTTCACTGGATTATTTTTAAGTCTCTTTTCTTGTGATTTTGTATGGGTAATGGCTCTTAAGGTGGGTCTGGAACATGGTTTGAACTGGTTGCAGTCAGCTGGTGAGAAGCCTGGGCCAAAGAGAGTTGTGTAAGCTCTTTCCTTGATTACTTAATCCTTTATATTAAAGGCTCACAAGACTGGATTCAGAGTTCTCATTAATCACGACCTATGGTCATCACAGATGTCTTAATCCCACTGGTTCTTCATTCACTGTTGTGTTTACAGAACAGAAATGACCTAAATTACTGCAGGAATATAAAAACGGTTTCCCTTTCCTTTCCCTTGGAGACACATCACCTTCCCAGTGAAGTTCTTATTTGCCAGTACCCCCAGCTTCTTTTGAGAACATAAGTGCTGCTTGTTAGGGGCAACACAAGTGACAGAGGCCCTCAGAGTCACACATAGAGGGACCGTGTTCAGACCCTACAAAGTGACCTTGTTAGGCCATTAAGCTAAATGGGTGCAAATCCCTAACTTGGTGCCACCACTCAAACTCACTTAACTTTAGTTGTATCAATTTCATTTAAGCTGATAATTTATCACATGAAACCGGAACTTGCAGAGATAGTTTACAAATGAAACTAAGTACATTTTTAGATTACTTGGATACTAACAGCTAAAAAAGCAATAGAAAGAAAGCCAAGTGCAACATTCATCTAAGATTTAATACTAAAAGCTGTTTTTCTGCCTTCGTTCTGTTACAAATCAGAACAGATTATTTTTGCAATGGCCAAAATGAAACAAGTTAGACAAGGCATAAGCTACAAGAAATGCTAAAATAACCTTTGCTACTTGAAATAAAAAATAAATATATATTTAAATGTGGATCATGACAAGCCCCTTTTCTGGATGCCAAAATATTTCTCAATCACACACTTTTGGTTTAATTAATATCAATGTAAGTAAAATTTTTTAGTCTAGCATATGCTTCATAACAGAATTTGAAAAAATACTCTCCACATTGTATAAAGCCAGTATAAATACATTTGGTAATGAAGTCAGATTTTGTTAGAACATTTTCAAGTGAATTAGATAATTTTGTCAAACTATTTAAATGTCTTAACAAACCATTTGGGAAAATTGACTGTTGCGCCTGGTGTTGACTTTGGCAAAGGATGGTGTAACTCAGGCTTTTTTTAAAAAAAAAGAAAACGCCTTTAAATCAAATTCAGAATCTTATGTCAAACTTGAGTAGACTATTTGTACTCTGCCTCATGTAGTTCTTGGCATCTTGCATATTTGATGATTCAGTAATTAGATTTCTTGATAGTAATCGTTTGGTTCATTCCAGAGATTTTAACTATGCAATCGTGCCTTGTCATCGTACTGATTCACAGCACAGAAATTCTTTGCATTTACTTAAACACGAAAGCCGAGACAGCCAACAAATGAGGCAAAACATTCTCTGTGTGCCAGAAAGCTGGAGCAGTTAACAAGAAGAAAGGCAGTGTTAGGTGTTTCTTCCCTATTGTAACCCATCTACAAGTTATATGAGTAACGGCACACTGCTATGAACTGGCAAAGGTTTACAGTTCCGCAATCCAGTGACTCCAAGCATTAGACTATTAAGTGATTTTATGACAAAGCTGTGCTAAATGAAATTCAACGACTAGTAGTTCACACAAAGTTTCTGTACTTGCAATTAAAATGTTGTGTGTGGGCTTTACTTCAGCAGTAATTAATAATGTAAGCATAAACAAACAGCAAAAGGATCTTGGACCGGGTATGGCAATGCTGAATGCAGATTAATTTGAGTTTAGAAAATGGTATTTGAGATGCTGAAAAATTCCAACTAATTATGTCATGAAACTAGATAGCATGTTTTAAAATAACTGTTCAAAACCACATTCCACTCTCCATGTCCTGATGTTTGGTTCATGGTTAGAAATCTGTTATCATCTCAGTCTTATCTTTTGTCATAGGATATTAACTATGGTGTTTCTGCAAAGACTTTACATTACTTAGGTGTACAAGTACTGAGATAAATCAGCACTGCTGTCTCCTCTAAGAAAGAACACCTATTCCACTTGAGCTGAAATCACCAAAGACAATTCTGATGTGAACTTTGGCCTAAGCAAATGATCTCAACATCTGTAGAAGGAGCTCAGTGAGACACTCAGTTCACGCAGCACAGTGTTTCTGCTGAAAAGAGAAGTGCCCTACTCTGGAATAGAGACATGAGGGTCATCAAGGAGAATCCATCTGGGAGCTTCAGCCCCTCAAACTGGAACACTGTTGCATCATTCTGGTCAAGTCTTTGCTTTCATTTCTTATTAACAGTATCAAAACATAAAGTGCCCTAGAAATAAATCCACTTTACTGGCAGCCTGTTAAATCCTTCCCATAGTTTATCCTTAGTTCATTTAATTCCTAGTTGGGATTTTCTGCCTTAACTCTTCCAAGAACCAACTCAAAGAGGAAGCAGTTGAACAGCACACTGGGGAGCAGTGAGAGGAAGGGATCCTACTCCCCCATGCTCACGTAGTCCCAAACTGTAAGGAAAGAACAACTCATTGATTACTGTCACTTTGGACTGCCTGTCTCCATTCCTCCTATTTGTGCCCACTGCCTTGTCTGCTACAGGAAATGTCAGACTTAACTGGTATAAATCCCATCTAAATCAGCATGCCCGATGCCACCCGTTGGCCACGACTCTCCCACAGGCACGAGCCTGCCAACAGGAAAGTCAGGAGTGTGGGATGGCAGGACACAGAAGGAGAAGTGTTGGGTACAGGCATTGTATGTGACAGAGACAGAGCAAGTCTGTTCCTATGATGGGCAGATACACATTGTACATTGGGATGGGGCACTGGCACCTGCTACTGACAGGTCAGAAAAGATGGCTGAAGGAGGAATGGGGTATAGAAGCTAAGCTTGCTACAGCATTCATTCCCCAATCAAGAAAAAGTCTGGAGTAACTGGTTTGTCATTGAATTTCCTCAATCAGATCGTGCTTCAGCTACTCCAGGTGTAATTTGCCTTGCCACGCTCCCTCTGTGCCACATACACTCTGTGTTCTGCCCTTTGCTTAAAGCATACACTTAAAAACTTTCTGGGCTTTCCTTTTCCCATATAAAAGAAGGGATGAGTCAGTCACTGGAGAAGGATGGGAAAACTCTCTATTCAATTGCTGTACTTGATAAAAAACACCAACATATTTTTAGGGGAAGAAAAAAAATAATCCCTTAATCTCTCTCTATCTCAAGTTCCCATCAGTGAAGCAAAATCAGAGTCTCCCGTCATCACCACCACCCCCATCCAAAGCGCTGGGAAGACAAACTGTAAGTTTAATTGGCATGAGGCTACACACCAGAAAAAACAGAGCAGAATTTTGTGGCTTACAGAGATTCTTTACTGTTGAGAAGATATTACGAGATCCTTGAGCAAATGGTGCTCTAGCAACACAATGCAATCCGTGCTTTAGCAATGCTATCTGTATCATCATTGTGATGATATCCCCTTCCCTGATTTAGAATTTATTGGTTGATGCCTGCTGCCAAGAGAAGCCTTACAGAAAATCTTATCAGAGAGCAAGGAAGTGACAAAGCCTGCTGCTCTGACACAAACTAAGTCTTAGTAAGGCAAATACTGCCTTATTCCTGAGTGAGTTACAGTCTGGGTTTTACCCAAGTGAGAGATTTCTCATTTTTGCTGAGAAGAAGTTCTCTGGGCTTATTCAAACCTACATGAAATCATCAAAGAAAAATTAAAAAAAAAAAATCTAAATGCAATTACTTTCTGTGAAGAAAAAAACCCTCAGTGTGTTTTGCTGAAGACAAAGACAAGGCCCAGAGCAATCTCATAGTAATGTCAAAGCTTGCCCAGCTCTGCACAGGGAACAGATAATGTGACCTTCTGAGGTCCCTTCAAAACTGAACCATTCTATGATTCTAAACCAAACAAAATTGATTAGTTTGATCCAGTGTTTTTCATTCAAACAGCATCCATGCAAAGCAAAATAAACAATGAATCTTTCAGTATCATGCCAGACAGAGACCACGCACGCTTCACACACATACCCTTCCCTGGCACTCTCCAACGGCGACTGATGGTGATGTGGACTGGAAAGGTTGGAGTCAAGTGGATGGTGTCTCGAAGGGATGTCATGAGGAGGCGGCAATATACCTGGTGAGGAACCATTACGGTTAGCGCTGGAACCACTGTACGTGCCTGTGAACACACAGCATTTTGCAAAATAAAATGAGCAAGGAAAGAAGCATCCATGTAAGTCCTTGAGAGTCCCCAACTCCTTCACTATCCTCCACCCAACCCTGAGATACAAACACATCACAGCCCACTTCTGTTGGGGAAGTCACACTGCCAAGGGAGTCACCTGCTTGGAGACCCAGTATGTTACTGAATACTGCCATACTTCGAACAGCACTCAAAGCTGTGTTGAGGTATTCTGACACACATGTGCCTCCCCTCCAGCCCCGCCAGGCACTCCATTCCTTCCTTGCTATAACTGAAGCTCTCTAAGTGCTCTCTCAAGCAGCTGACCAGATTTGGCAGGACTCTCACCCTGTCATCTCCATACTTCTGAGTGAGAACTCAGTCCTCGTTGTTGCAGAAGGAGAAAGATCATATTGACAGCAGAGTGGTGCATGATACCTTAACAACATCATATTAGACACTAAACTCAGAGCACTGCATTTATGTAAGAAGGACCATCATTCAATGTTTTCTCATTGTTCATTTAGAACTTTTTAGTTTGACTCTCTATTAGTGCTGCTGGACATCCTAGACCATTAAGAAAACCCACATCATACAGATGAAACCCCAATAAATTAAACGTGAAGAGAAGTAAGGAGAAATATTTAATGAGACCATGAAAACAGAAGGTTTACTAGTGCACAGAGGTACTGAAGGAGTCTGGATAGCCCGTTCTTTTTAGGACTCTAGCTATTCTCCTCTACCATGGCAGTCAGGAACCAATAGTCAAGTGCCTGTCATCACAGAATCATGGAATGTAACATCACAGAATCATGGAATGTATCATCACAGAATCATGGAATGGTTGGGTTTGGAAGGGACCTCTGGAGATCTTCCAGTCCAACCCCTCAGGTAAAGCAGGATCATCTACAGCAGGTCACGCAGGAACGCATCCAGGCTGATTCTGAATATCTGCAGAGAGTGAGACTCCATAACCTCTCTGGAGAGCCTGTTCCAGTGCTCTGTCACCCTCACAGTAAAGAAGTTTTTCCTCGTGTTCAAGTGAAATTTCCTGTGTTCCAATTTGTGCTCACTGCCCCATATCCTATTGCTGGGCACCACTGAAAAGAGTATGGCCCCATCCTCTTGACACTCGCCCTTGATTTATAAGTGGTAATCAGATCCCCTCTCAGTCTTCTCGAGGCTAAAAAGAAACAGGCCTCTCAGCCTTTCCTCATACGAGAGATGCTCCAGTCCCCTCACAATTTTTTGTGGCCCTCTGCTGGACTCATTCCAGTAGTTCCTTGTTTTCTTGAGCTGGGGAGCCCAGAACCGGACACAGGACTCCAGATGTGGCCTCATGAGAGCAGAGAAGAGGGGGAGAGCAACCTCCCTTGACCTGCTGGCCACACTCTTCTGAATGCACCTCAGGATATCTTGGCCTTCTTGGCCAGAAGGGCACATTGCTGGCTCATGATTAACATTGTCCACCTGGACACCCAGATCCTTTTCCCTAGAGCTGCTTTCCAGCAGGTCAACCCCTAACCTGCGCTGGTGCATAAGGTTATTCCTCCCAAGGTACAGGACTCCTGCACATGCCCCAGAGCACATACTTTGTTGAGGAAGTGTTGTCCAGGACTCTTGGATTAAGATGCTGGGATTAATGTTTTTCTTATAGTCTCCCTTCTAAAGAATAAGCCATGCACTAAGACAGTCGAAGCTGTCAGGCATGAATTTTGCGTGAAGGCTGCACTGGGGGCAGGTGGCTGCAATGAGGGGAGACTGCAGAAGTGCTTACTACCTCGTGATATGAACATTGCTTGCAAATGCCACTCTATGGCAAGGGGAAAAAATGACTAGCTCCCAGTAAGTGCAATCCTTGGAAAAATCCAGTCGTTTTCTCAGTTTCTCTGCCCTTCTCCTCCTCTTCTTAAAGCTTGCCTACAACACATCTCCCAGAGTTTCAGCCCACAGGGTATGCTTCCTAGGGAATCTGCACACAAAGGAGGATGACAGCAGCCATTCACACTGTATTCTGAAGGCTCTGGGGAACAAATGAAGTTTGCCGGCTGCACAGCACAGAAGATCTCACTGAGGTTTAGTTTCTTTGCCTTCTCCAGTAGCATTCACCTTTCCTGTCCCACTGACTGTGGGCAAAGCTACACATTCAGTACGGCAGAGCTGTGTGTCAGCTGTGCTTGGACATGTCCCATCGTCACTGACAGGGTTCTGGATGGCACTCCTCCCAAACCCCTCACAGTGACATGGAACAAGCAGAAAGCATCATGAAAATCTGGAGCCATGGGGAATGTGTGACAGTCCTCTGGGAGGATAAGACACAGCTGAATGTCAGCATCTGTTTCTGTGTGACTGAAGAGCAGAACCACTAAGGCAAGATTCCAGCCACCTTTGTCAGGGACTTCAGATGAGTCAAAACCTCTTATGAACAATGAGTCCTCAGCTGCTGACAGATCTAAAGCAATGAAAATGAACCACATCATCTCTGTCTCCCCCTAGACAGAACATTTGTCAACCAGCCAGTGAAACCAACTTGCTTTCTGCGCTGAAAGTGAGACAGAAGGGGCTTTAAGAATTCACATGTTCCCAGGTGATGCTAGCATTTATTTGTCAAAGCCTCTTCTGATAACAGTAAGTCAGTAGATAGGATGCTATATGGTGAAAATGCCAGTTTTCTACCGGTGGCTTCAGTCCACTTTACAATAAAGTAGTTCCCACTCCCCCAAATCCTTACTGTTCATGCATTCATTATCAGACTTGGAAGATGAGCTAAATAACAGTTTGACTTTGACTGTACTGTGTCATTTCACACTTCAGCTGTATTTCTATACAACACAGTTCCAGTATATTGGCAGCACAGCCTAGAGGAAACAGCTGAACCTAAGAAGAGATGTTTATGTTCTCTAAGACTTGAAGATTATTGCTGGCCTCTGTCAATAACTCACCCAAAAAGCTCAGAAACCCTCAAATGGTAGTTTTAGCAGTGTGGTGGCCAGTAAACACATTCAAACGTTCTAACTTATAATCCCACTGCTGAGCAGTTCGTGAACCAAAGGTCTCTCCTGGCTGCTTCTGTACTATCTCAGCAGCTGAGGATAGTTCAACTCTTTGCTTGAGGTAAATGAGAAACACAGACGAGCAGAGTACCTGCAATCAGCTTACCCCTCTAGGGAAGCAATACAGTTTAAAAAAAAACCACCCCACACATCCATATGTCCAAGAGATGAGTTCGGCATGATCCCATGCACTCAAACCCACTCCATTAGAAAACCAAATGAAACCAGAATCCCTGTCAGCCCAAGTTTCTGTCATGCCCAACTCCACTAGGATGGACACCCACTGTCTCCTCGTGGGCTTGAAAAGATGTATTCCTGTGGAGCCCCTCTATTCTTTAAAGTTCACCTTCTTCCATCCACCCTGAGTTACCCTTCTCTAGAAAAGGCCCCTGCTTGGAGCACATGTATGCTAAACCTTGTAGGATTTCTTCATCAGTGAGTTTTCCTTTTCTTACATCATTATTTACCACAGTGCCCTCATTCATGCTTTTTTCAACACACGCTGCCTTTTGTCCCCCAGATGCCCCCTTTCCCACCACAGCTTGTGCTGCCTCACCCCAGAAGCTCCCCTCGCACCAACACCCCCTCTCCATGGCATTGCTAGACCACCATGACATCAGCTAAAGCATATTCGGGTAAACCCAGCTGTCCCCATATCCTCTGTGACACTTTGGCAAATGTGGTGCTACACGTGTGCTGCCTGCCAAGCAGCGTGTGTCCCAGCTGAGTCCTGCCAGCCTCTCCCACAGCGGGAACACTAATTTTGGGTGCCACTCTCTGGTATCCAGCTGCCACTATTCATGAAACTTGTCAGAACGCAATTATCTCCGAGGCATTTGTCAAATGTGGTTGAGCTTGGCTAACGGATTTAAAAAAATACTGTGGAGAAGGGGACTGACACACATATGGACAGAGAGGCACACAAAATGATTACATAAGCCTTGCTTCTTAAGGAAACGAGACTAAGCTCAGAGTCCGGATTTGCAGACCTTGTATCCCTCAGATGAAGGATCAGTAGAAGGAACAGGGGGAGCTGCAAGGCTGCTCAGGTGTCAGATACTGTGATGTGTGCTCCTGCACATGGTGGTGAAGCTCTGAGGCTGAAAAGCCTACCAGTTGGATGAGGGCTGCATCCACCCCTGAAGCTTCTGGATAGCGAGAAAGCCCAAACACGAGCCAACACAGACAGAGAAGAGACCCCATTGTTCACTTGCTTTGCTTGCATGGAGTGTCTGCCTGTAATTAAGAGTACTTTGAGGGCCATGTAGAACACACAATGGAAGATGGGTTTTACAGTGAGATTCCATGTGAGGCTGCCATGAGACATTAGTCATTTCTGTTGAGTCACTGAGAACCAAATCGGCACTTACTGAAAGTTAGAAGTTATTTATCTTACACAGTGCAAAACAAGGGCACTCCAACAGACCAGTAACTTTACTTCCTTCAGACGGACAGACGTTCTCTGGCCACGAGCACTGTGCAGAGTGTGAGACACCAGCTATTTATGCTACTACTGAATTCATTTTGACTGCAAAGAGCTTTGATTAGTATGCATATTTTTATTCCAGAATTAAGGCACTCAACATCTATAGCTGCTGTCTCTCTGATTCCATGACTACCTATTGGTATCTTCATAGGTCTTAAGCCCAAAGATGGTGCTTTTAGAAGGAAATATTGGCAGTGGCAGTTTAGCAGGAAAGAGAGTGAACTGCCTTGTTCAGGGAAGCAGGAGGTACCCGCAGATATGAGTGTGTATAGGGTCCTCCCCACTGCAAAGACTTAATATTAAGGAATTGCTATGGGGGGAAGAAAAATGCTGTCTTTGCTGCATGGATCCCTCTGCCCAGGAAACCAGGTGCCTCTGCAATGGAAGAAGTCAAGGGGGGAAGCGCAGTTGTTGTTCCAGCCACAGAATAATTTTCAATACTTCTAAAATGTCTCTTCTTTTACAGTTTTTGGTCCTTCCTCTCAGCAGTGAGCTACAATATTCTGAGGACCTGAGGTCACACAGAAGCCCTTGGAGCTGTTATGAATGACTACTCCTGTAAGGGCAGCCCACTGCAGGACTATACACCTTGGGCCTCTTCACACACTGACCATCTTAGCTTGTAGATATGTGTCATCAATCAACATTTTCAATGGCTTGGCCTTTAACCTTAACATCTGTTGCCAAACCAGCACTCTGAGTATCTGCAGCCAGCAGCATCCCCCCTCGCTTTATGCTGAGACCAGAAAAACAATAATAAGAGGTGCCCAGAGACAATGCCTGAGCAGAATTATCTAAATGGAGACCCTTCCTTTACAGGGAAAGTGCTACAAGCTCTTGGTTGCAGCTAGAGCTGAATGTGTGCTGCCATTAAGCATCTCAGTTATGAGGAGGGAAAAAGGAGGAAGATCTAAGCAAACAATAGGCTCCTGTGATTGCACAACATTCTTTTGCTCACTGTCTTACCCAGTCCTAAGCACAAACCTGCTTTGAAGTCAGACACAAGGGATGGGAGCTTTTTAAATATTTCATTTTTTTCTGTGATTGGCTTTCATCCTTGACATATTTAAAATGTGCTCTAACTTGGAGAAAGACAAAACTGAAATTCTCCAGGAATCCAAGTTATCCCTAAAGCCCAGAGCTCTGCACATTAATAATGTGGTTTCTTTGAAAAAAAAAAAGGGGTGGGGGGAATGAGGGGGAGAGGAACAACCCTAAATTCAAAACAAAAACCCAAATCATTAACATTTTCATATTTTCAAGTGGAATAAAGAAGACATCACATATTGTACTTATCCACAAATATCCTATATAGAGAATACAGCTGATTTGTCCAGAAATATTACCTCTGCTTATCTGACAGAGCAAATATGCAATCATTGCAGACCATAGGTGGCAGCAGGAATGCCCTTACACTTTAATTCTGTAAGGATCAGCACATTAGCTTATATGCCCTAAATAACAACAGAGGAGTAGTTTTGCCTGTGGAATTGTACAACACATAGCATGAAGCAACTTCTGCTACACTGTAAAACAGCCTTTCAAATCTTGATTTATTTTCCATGGCGCTTTTTCATACTGTGCATGTGATGGGGTCTCAAATGGAGTGACCTGATGGGAGTATCAGGGAAGATTTATTTGGTTTTTTACAACATCCTGGTGATAGATTGATATAATCAGCAAAGAAATCATATCTGAGAAAGCCAGCATTATTGATAGATAAAATCCTTAATTTCACAAGAGGCTCTCAGAAATGATACTGAGAGGTTAGGGATGGTCTGTTTACCTGTAAGCTAGTAACTTTCCCCATTTTATTGTTGTCATTTGAAATCTGGGGTTCTTGGGTGCAGCCTGTTCTGAGGGAAACGTCACTGGTCTTTCCTGTCCTGCCTGGAAGGGAGAGGCCAAACCACGCTTCAGCTACACTGCACTGGTAAGTGCGGAGAGCAGAGGCCACAGGCTGCCCTCACAGATCTTGAGAGTACAGACAACAAAGAGAATGGAAATTATTCCCCCCAAGTCCCTCCGGCTTTCTGCCGCTTTTCAAGGAGCCACATATAAACATTAAGTGCAGAATCCTGGGGGAACGATGTTAGAATGATGGGTTATTTCCCTTTCTATTACATTCACTATCTACATTCCAACATATTAGTGCAATTTGAACTAGAAAGGAGAACAGAAGATGTCTTGCAGGATGCATTTTTTATTTTTAAGATCTGGAGTGAGAAAAAAAGCAGGAGTTTCTTCCCTATGTAATTTTAGTAATTTATTACTTTGCTCTTACAAATCAAAATACATTAATAAGTGCATCAGCTCTTCCCTTTGTCCAGGGGAACTAACAACAGGCATTTTTTTTTTTAAATCCCAGTTTACCATTGGCTTTCTCTGAGCCTCAACAAATGGATGCTAGGGTTTGTCTGTAAAGCTTGGCCTCAGTTACTAGAACAATTTAAAACATATTTAATAATATCAAGTCAAGCATCTCCTCCACAGAGGAACTGAAAGAGGATAAAGTGCATCTTAAACCAAGAGAGATTATTTAGCCTTAAGCTAAATAATTTTATGAATAATTTTAGATTTTAATAGTGAGGAACATTTTCTAATATTGACCAAGTTCAAAAGTAAAGTCTTTAATAACGGCATCCTTGCCATTTCATGTCTTACCTTGGCTCTGCTCTGCAATCTGAAGACGTCCTCCTATGAGGAAAGGCTAAGAGTTGGGGTTGTTCAGCCTGGAGAAGAGAAGGCTCCGGGGAGACCTCATTGCAGCCTTTCAATACTTAAAGGGGGCTTACAAGAAAGATGGGAAAAGACTTTTAAATAGGACCTGCTGCAATAGGAGAAGGGGTAATGGTTTTAAACCAAAAGAGGGAAGATTCAGACTAGACATAAGGAAGAACTTTTTAATGATGAGGGTGGTGAAGCACTGGCACAGGCTGCCCAGAGAGGTAGGTGCCCCATCCCTGGAGACATTCAGGGTTGGGTTGGATGGGCCTCTGAGCAACCTCATCTAGTTGAAAATGTCTCTGCTCATCGCAGGGAGGTTGCACTGGGTGGCTTTAAAGGTCCTTTCCTGCCCAAACTATTCTACCATTCTATGATTCGAACTGTCCTCTACTCTTAGGCATAAAATGTTGTATGCCAGACTCCACGTTCCAGACCCAAACGTAGGAATAGTCTGTCCAAAACAGGTATACTAAGCATTATTATTATTTTAACAATTATAGAATGAAAAATTGATTAGTATCTATTACATCTTTTTTTCCTGGAGATTCCTTCCAGACCACACAAAGTGCTAGATATAAAATGTTTCCACATCTCCATCCCATTTTTAATATGCAGCTACAATTAAAAAATTAATAAGATATTGGGATGCGTCTGGAACATGGCACAGAATGACAGAAGAAAATGTGACAATAATGGTTTATAAATCAAGTGAATGCTGTAATCTGGAATTTTGTGTGTAGTATTGGTTATCCCATCCCAAAATAGATACGATAGAGCTAAAGAAGTCTCAAAGGCAGCAACTTGAATGGTTCTCCAAAAGTAGGTTCCACCAAAGTAGACCAAGTAAAAGTCTACATGCATATTCTCCTCCTCGAACATCATCTGAAGTTGCCCATTCAAAATCTATCAAGGGAAGTATTTTTTCAAAGAAGCGTGGGCTCACTGATATATGAAGTTGCAGAGGCCAGGAATAAAATAAATACGAAAATTAGAAAAAAGGCTAAATAGATACACGGACAGAATGAGACCTGAGAGTGAAAACAGCTAAGTGAATGGTTCCCAGCTCTAATCTCTAGAATCAGTGGGAGGATACGGTTGCCTTCATAGGGTGAGGCAGATTGCAATTAAACTGATGGCCTTTGAGAATTCCTCTTTCTCTCTGCTGGCAAAACAAAGAGCCTGAGACTGCTACATCCCTGATTCAGGATCCTCTGCTGAGGTTCAAACGTTGTGAATCTATATCTTATTTTCAGTAAGGGAATAGAGGCATTTTTTCTCTTCCTATAAAATGTATAGGACAGTCTAAAGTCCCTGAAAGGGGCCAGCTCTTGTTCAAAACATAAGAAACAAAGAAAAGACAGACAAGAAGGAACAAAAGAAATATTAAATACTCAAAAAGGTATTAAAACAAGATGGTTGACATTTCAAATTCAAGTTTGTGTTCCATTCATACATCACAGTATTATTTGTTATAATCACACAATGCATGATCATACACAGCCTCACTGACTTTTCTGCAACTCCTGAGGAGCTGGAAAACCTTATTGCCATGTGCCTTTGTCTTTGCTAGAGCACTGACTGGGCTTTAGCAAAGCTTATGCACCTGCATTCTGCTGAAGCCAAGGCAAACATTTTCAAAAAGAACAAATGGATGGAGGCTGACTTTCAGCAGCGCTGCTGCCCCCTTCACATGAAATCAATAAGAGCTCTTTGGCTGGCTGACTCTGAAAAAAAAAAGTCCAGACTTAGGAAACAACTCTCAAAATTATTTCATTTTATTTGTTAGTTTTGGGGCTTTTTCATCTTTCGTAGTGGCAAATCAGAGCCATAAGGCTTTCTGTTTTCTTCTGGTTTATATCCTGTATTAAATGACACAATTAGCATCAAGTTTATTAGAGGTATTCTTACCTGTAATTAAATCATGATGACCTACAGATCTACCACATTTCCCATCCAAAATGTGTTGTGAAGATGTGTGGAGTTGTTGTATAGCTAAGCATTCACTTAGTACATCTTGTTCGATATCAGTACATGAATTTAGCTACAAGAGGAGGATAAAACAAATATTTTATTTCAAAATAAACCAAATATCTTCTAATTAAATTCATCTGTCTCTTTGCTTAAAGATTATGTATATAAGAAAGGAACAAAATGTCATTCTTGGGAACTTGGCATAATTGAAAATTTATCTTTTACTTGGTATTTCTAAATAGAGATATTTCTAGTTTTCTTAAGTGCACAGGTTTACTGTGCTAATCTAAAACCAGTAACAGTTTGCTTCAGAAAATAATGTACCCTGTTTTTCTTAAAACCTTTCTGAGTAATTTAACTGTGTATTTTCAGGCTTTCTGTAGTTTCTTGGGTTCTGCGGAAAAGGATTGCATCTTGCATCACCTTTTAAGTGTGACACTTGGAAAGACATTTCATCGGGAAAGAAAAGCGTCTGTGCTTATCAGATTAGAACCAGCAGAATAATGTGCTGTCAGTAATGTATAAGAGGTATCACTGATATGTCAGCTGTTCTCCATGTAAATTAAAGCTCTGGCAAAAGCGTCTCAAGCAAACTCTTGAAAACCACAATGTCGATCATATTAAAAACAGCAGGAGAGGAGAATTAAGAAAGAAAAGCATTTCTAATTCTCTTTCAAACATGCTGATGTTGCCAAGCTTTTGTCATAATATGGTGCTCACATTACACATACAGCAATCATATTCTATAGCCATTAATAAATAGTTATTGTCTTTACGTTTACAGCTTTGCATACCGATCTCCCCTGGGTTTGGTTATTCTGAATAAAAGGTTCAGCCAAACCTGTTTAGAATTCTGCTGTACAGCCATTTGTTGGTTCAAGATAAACATCTAACATTTGGACCATAAAGTGCATCTGCAGCCAATTAAACTGAAACTACTACTAAATTAACAGCTAACTTTCTCCTAGTTTGTTCTTATAATGCCTTTCAGAACAACCAAATATTACCACAGCAGTCATCTTCTAGCCTATGAATTAAGTATTCTGGATTCCTTTGATGCAAGTCTAAGCTCAGGCATTTTATTTTATACCAGAGACGGCACATCTTGGTAGCATATCTCAACCAAGATGTGGGCAGAGCAGCCTGTTAATTTTTCTCTCTTGGTTGAGCCATTACCACTCAGATCTCCTGAAAAGCTGATACCAACTGACAGCTGCCTTTCCTAAGTTATAACTAAAAACAAGCAAGTGAGCACAAATGGTCTTTTGACTTTTTTCCAAAGTAGACTGTCACTATTTCAAAAACACTGACATTCACTTGGTTGCAAAAGGTTTTTTTTTTCCTGTAATATGCTTAAGTGACATTTTGGGGTTGGGGAAGGGCATTATTTCTTTATGAGTCAGATTTGCTTTGGTCCCTTTTAAGAGAGCCCAATCAAAATACACTTTAAATCTGCTGATATTTCAGATGCCTTTTAAGTTCAAGGAAAAAAGACACAGGATCAAGTATTCATAAACTTATCATGGATGAATGAGGCCAAAAATCTGAAGATGATTTCAAACTGCTGGAGGAGTGCAGGTTTAGATTCATCTACCAAATAAGGTGTGGGAGGCAAAGAATTAACATTATTTTGAGATAGACTTGGTAAGTCTATGGGAGGGTATGTATATGCAGGCAGGAAAATTCCTCAAGCTAGAGGATTAAGAGATAGGAAGACCTGGATATTTGACATCTCGTTACATCCAAGCAGCTTAAGTCTGCTGTTGTGTGTACCACATTTGTCCTGTATTGGTTGTAGGCTTAAGGCCTCCTGCTGCTTACTCAGGAATTACTCCAGGAATTAGTTTGTGCCCCTTAATGCAAAGTTTGGATTTAGTTTTTTTCCCACCTTCCTCTGCAAAACTGGAAAAAGGCCTCAGCAGGTGACAAAGTATAGTGGGGTGTTGTGGTCTGAGGTAAATTAAGAGTCAGTTTTGTGACTAACTCAGTTGCTGTAAGTAACTACATTTTTCTGAAAGCTAACTGTATGGTTTTGAGACAGTGCTCTTCTCTAAAGTGATAACACAGGGCATTGGTATGCTAAGAGGCCAATGCCTGTATTTAACCAAGGCCATCCTCAAGCGGGCAGAAGAGGGCCACACCTGCAAGGAGGGGGGAATAGGGCAGGTGACCCTAAACTGACCAACAGCATATTCCATCCCATATACATAATATTCAACATAAAATTGAGAGATCACAAGGGTCTTGCTCTCTTCTGTGATGGCTGATGTTCAGCAAGTACCTCATCTGTTTGGTTGTCCTTGATCCCAGATCTGTGTGTTCCTGAATCCAGTTCCTGAGCCCAGCTCCCTCCTAGCCATGGACCCATTCCTTCATGTCTGCTTTACAATATTTATGGCGACAAGGGATGGGGGTGCCACCTCATATACTTGTATATATTTTATTACTTTCTAACTGTTTTCATTATTATTATCACCATCATCATCATTTCATTGAAGCTGTAGCTTTAGTTTCCAACCTGCAAGTCTTTTTCTTCTCATTTCTCTCTCCCTGTTCCCTGAAGAGTGTGGCAGGGCAAGGGAGGGACTTTGGAAGCTCAGCTGCATGGTTTTAGCTGCCGAAATTTAGCTGAGTAGGGCCAAACTGTGACAGGGGGCCTGTTCCTTTGTCCAGTTGTGAAGGATGTTAATACATAAAGGTGTTCAGCTCAGAACATAGAGCTGGACAAATGATACACGTTTGCTATTACAAAATAATTCCCTCCTTCCTTTCCTGAAGAAGTATGTCAGCAAGCAAATGAAGGAAAGATGGGGGTGGGGTGTCTCTCCTTTGGAACAGGGAGCATGGTTGCTTTCCAAAATCAGCTAAGAATTTCATATAACAAAATCTTCATGTAGCAAAGACCTTGCTATTGCAAAAGTATTTGGTGTCAGAGTCAACCTCTTCCCGTGGCCAATTACTTCTGATTCTTACTCTTATTAAGACCTAATGGTTGCTCTAGGAAAGCACTGGGAATTTTGCAATCTGGGGTGTGGTAAGAATGTGCACCGTACACCCTGCAGAACTTTCTAGAGAGCTACAGCGCATCCACATGGCCTGATAATACAAAATTGGGCCTGCAAAGTCGGCACTCCTTCCCAGTCCTGCCAGACTAAGTAGAAGCTCTGACTGGATCCGATACATGCAGAGACAACAGCTTGGTTCTGGACAGGTGCTAGGTATGAAATGTTATTTCCAGGCAAAAAGCTCCACATGCAATGAGTGTTTCTTGACTATTTGAAATAGTGCACACAACTTGGGACACTGATATTTTGGAAGATATGGGAAGATAGTGGGAAGATATGCCCACGTATCACATGCAGCTGACATCAAGAAGGGTTATAGGAGGAACTGGGGGACAGGGAACTGCTCTAGGAAAGGGGACTGTTAAGTTCAGATTGACAGATCAAGCCAATTGAAAACTGTAGGGGATATAAACACATGCTGAGAAGTAGCAGGAGGGAAGAGGTGTAAGACAGGGGACATGGCTGACACAAGGACAAACCAGTATGAACCCACTACAGTTGTATTCAAGCACGAAAATTAGGCCTTTTTGACATCCATCTCACTCCTCTGTGGCTCATCACAAATTCTGCAACTGAGATTATCTGGATCCTGCTACTGCCTCTTCTCTACTTGTTCTTCACTTTGCCCTCCAGTACTTCTGTTCTTACCTTTGACATTTTTCCCAGCTAGCTGGTCCCTAGCTCAATCTTGCTAGGCTGTCATTTGTGCTGTGCCCTCCATCCCTTAATCGTGCCTTGCTGTCTCATCTGTGATGCTCCTGGCAGTGACAAGGCAGCTGGGATGTCATTGCTGCTCATTGAACTAACTGTAATTGCTTGCTAAGGCTTGTGTTCCCTTTCACTCCTGGGCCTGAAGTGTGCTCATGGTCTGTTCTGTCACAGCCCAGCTCTGTGGGGTCTCCATCATCTTTTTACAAATTGCATATAAAAATGTGTAATAAACAAGTCTCTGATTCTGCGCTGGTGTCTGTAAGCATCCCCATTTAATCATGAGTTCAGGATTTAGCCCACAGAAACCAAAATACTTATTTGAATCTAACAGTAGTGAAAACATAACTAGCAGTCTGGGTTTGGAATGATTTATAAATGCATTTAAAACACAGATGTGGTAGGAAAAGTGGAGCATTTTCATTCTCATCTATTACAAGTGCTCCTTTCCATACTATTCTGGTCTACTTTCATTTGTGTTTTAGATAATCTGCCAACATGTATTTACTAGCTGATTGCAGAGACTCCAGTCCATGGACATTTTATGTAAATGACAGCAGAATTTGGGCTTGTGCATGAAAGCTGGACAGGAAAGAAATGCTTGGAGAGAAAGCGTAGGGCAAACTGAAATTACAGAGCAGCAGCCTTGAAAGTGCAGAGCTATAAAGTGGACTGGCTAACAATAGTGATTAGAAACCAACATGAGAATTAGCTCTACAGAGATCTCTATCTTCTAGCTATATTTTATAATATAATTTTTAAAATATATAAACTAAAGGTAAATTGAAGATAACTACATCAAGGAGATTTGGAGATGTGTCAGTTTTTGCCTCATGGCTCTTACCTTCTTACGCACCTGCTGTTCTTTGGCTGAATGAGCTTTCACATGTTTGCGCAGAGAGCTGGGGTCGGTGTAGCGTTTGGAGCAGCCAGGAATCTGACATGCATAGGGTTTCTGTAAAAGGGAGGAAAGGGAAAAGTTTTCATATCCCTCTGCTTCTCTACAGTCAGCGTACAGAGCACTGAAGGATGGTTGTTTCTGTGAAACAGGGTGTCAAGCCTGTGTTGTTTGCCGTTTGCTGTTTCCAGATTTGCTCTGCCTGTGTACACAAGCCAGACATCATGCAAACAGAACCGCACCAATCACTCTCATTTTGCACTCCATGCAAGCACTGCGAGGACCTGACACATCTGTCCTCTGGCCTGTTGGGTACCGATTCCTGAGCTGAATTAAATGCTAATGAGGTCTAACTAGATGGGGTTTGAGAGCATTCCTTTCCCCCCCGCCTAGCTTTTACAGTAGACAAAATTATCATGAGATCACCCAGTATAATTATGAGTATAGAAGTTCTGGGACTAAGTTCCGATCAGCATAGTTTTTACAATAACTGTTCCATATGCAACAAAGCAAAACCTATGGCACAGCACACATTTGGTTTCCTTCATGCCATGTTCCTGTTTTGAATAACAACAGCAATGTCTTTCTTTTTATAACTCCTAACCAAACAACCTGCATCAAACATTAACATCTGAGCAAATCAATGCAGAAAGAAAAATCCACTATTGTTGATTTTGTCTGGAAGACCTTCTCAGCTGCTTTGGGTATGCAGCAGAGCTTGCCACTTCCACGTGGCACAGTCTGAGCACTCTCTCTTGGGAAAACCATCCGAGTGGGAGCAGGCAGCTCCAGTATGCTCTTCTCATAGGAAAGAAAAAAAAAAAAAAAAAGCATGCTCCAAGATAACCACAGATTCTGGAGTCCCAATGACCGAAAGCCTCACCAAGTTCTGCTCTTGGTTATGGCTACTCACAACAAATTAAACACTGTCTCTCTCACAGTCTCCAAATGAATGCGCAACTACCCAGCTGAACAAAGGGACTCTGGCACTTGTTATTAAGTAACCATTGAATAAAGTGATAGCAAAATAGTGGTGCAGGTCAAAGCTCGCAAAGGTTGGAAGTTGAGCAGAACATTCATTTTTTTCTCTGTTTTTTTGCCTCATCTGTCAAAGTTACCTTAGCCACTTGGACTAGTAAGTCCTTTTGGTGTCTTCACAAAAGTAGAAAACGCATTTGTCATCACCTCAGTGTCACATTCTTTAAACCCACTGACTACAGAAAGCAGTTTGTGCATCCTCTCCCATCGCGCCATCAGTTTGGGGAGAAATGACTACGAGGTCCTTTAAACAAGCTGCTCTGCTTCTGGAGGAGTGATGATATGCCCTTTCTATCACAAGGACAGATACAATCCCTGTGTTCTGCTTCTACCCAGGAGAAAAGTCTGCTTCCAGATGATTTAGTAGAGATTCTATCGAACTAGCATATACTAGTAAGTCTCTGAAATGATTTACAGATTCCCCTTTTGGAGAAGATAAATGATGGAGCGACCTACATTGACAAGCTTTAATACCAATTCCAAATGCATTCAATAAGGAATAAGCAGTCCGTACAAGCCCCTTTTCTTTGTAAGTAACTCCAGAGGATAAGTATTGCTGCTCTGTCCAGCCAGCAGGAAATTTCTGAAGGAATAATAGAATCATTCAACAATCTATGATCTTACAGGCTAATACAGCACCTACCCAGAAAGTTACAAGGCAAAGCAGATTTATTGAGAGTGTCTGGAACACAGAGAACTGACACCTGGGGAAAAATTATGGAAGACTTTAACAAATCCCTTAGCAGATAAACTACCAGAGTATTTTTCAAATCATTGATACAATTCAGATTAGTGATATAGAGACCCTAGCAACAGGGAAGCTAGATGAAAATCTAAGTACCTTTAGAAAGGTTCATGGCCATTTGCTTTGACATTCCAGGCAGTTATTTTGTCCACGGAGTTAAGGCAACACACAGTCTTTACAGCAGCACCATACTATAGCTTAGTTATTTTTAGCATTCACAACAGCACACAACACATTAAGCTAAACCACAGGACTGAAGTTAAACCAGGTAAGCAGCAGTTAGTCACTAAAGTATAGGAATACAGAAACAGTTTTCAAGAACCTGCAACAGAATAGCACGGAGGATATTTTTAGATGTTTAAGAAAGTTAGTAGAAAATGATTACTGTACCTTTTTCCTGATTTATGAGCATTTCAGATAACAAAGACAGATAAAGAGAGAAGAAAAGAAAACAGAAAGTTAAGAGAGTCTTTTATAATGCACAGATCAACATATATAAGAATTTTTGCTTATTTTGTTAACCATTTGAATTATCTTTCAGAACTAAAGATTGGCATTCCACTTGTGACTCTGGCTAATGGAAAGATATTTATTAGATTCAAGCAGTTAAATTTCAAAATTGTGCACCTAATTTAGTAGAACCACTTTCAAAAGAGAGGCATTTTAGAACTAATTACAAATTCAAGTATCTCAGGTCGACTTTCAAATAAATAAAACATTGTTATTGTAAGTGTGCTTTGGTTTGGAAAATGTGACTGACTCGCTTCTATTACTTGTTTGTTTTTGCAAGGCAAAATGTACATTAGACATTCCTTAATGCTGCACTGTCTGAAATGTGTAACTGCTTAAAAAGTAAATATCAATTAAACTCAACAGTTCCACCCCATAAACACTTGGCCAAATGTTAAATCATGTTCATTTCTTTGAAAAAGACAAAGGAACAACTCTGCCTGTTATTCTTTACAATCTTTATGCTAAGTATTTAACTGGTCTACAAAGCTGTTTACTTCTCTCCTTCTCCATAATATACTGATTTAATGTCATTGAAGCCTAAGACAGGCTCCCATCTTCTCTGCAAGAGAAGGGGTAAGACTTGTAGAGTTGAGCCAGAAACTACCAACTATACCTAAGAAATGAATTAGTTTCTTACAGTTAATGGTACTAGTGGGTACTTAACAGACTTCAGATAGATATAAGACAAATGTATTTTTACCTTTACAAAATTATATCCCAAACTGAGATGCATTTACCTTCCACTACAATGCCTGAACTGCTTTTGCATTCATTCAGAAAAGACTTTGCTATGAAGCAACATAGGAAAGGAAGCAAGACAATGACACACATTTAGCACAGCAGCAATGACTCAGCTTTCACTCACACAATACCTTATTCTGCTGCCCCCTCGTTTTACTGGAACAAGAACAATGGGAGAGTTTGCTGAGTAACTTCTTCCTGAGTAACCTATTCTTGAATAACTTATTCCTCAGCATGAGTAAGACAGCTGAATTTACCTTTCTGTGATCAGGGCTTTTTCATTTCTCAAAGCACACTCAATTCAAATGCAAAGTACAGCTGCTTATAGCTGAGTTTTCTGAGACACTCCTCATGAAAAGGAAAAGTCACCCTCCTGTTACAGAACAGACTGTGTACAAGGATCCTTGGAAAACTCACTGCAGCTCCCAGTATGAAATCATGCTTACAGTATCCAGGTGCGTTCGCTGATGCTTTGCCCGGTCACTGGAGTTGCTGAAAGCTTTCTGGCAGCCAGGATGCTGACACAGGTATGGCTTCTCCCCAGTATGACTCCGGAGGTGAATCTTGAGGTTCTCAAGTCTAGAAAACGCTTTGTTGCAGCCTTCAAACTGAAAAATATCATAAAAAATGGTTGTAAAGTACTACTAAATAAACCATGCGCACCCACAGTAAGAACAGTGTAAGATCCAGGTTGGACATGCAATAACTCAACCAACATTTAAACATCTGTTGAAATTTATGGATGAAACACAACATTTTGTGCTGTTCATTTAATCTGTCATTGAAGACATGGTGTGTAGCTCAGTAATAATATCACTATTATAAACATCTCACACACTCTGTCTGAAGTACAGAATGCTTAAAGACATGGTGGCAGTACAGGAAATTTTAAGAAAGAACAAGTGTTCTGATGAGTCCTCTTAGATGCTAATTGGCACAGGAGCCACTGCGGGCAACAACAATTAGCTGCTACAGACAGCGAGCAAGAGAAGCTATTTGTGGCAGGTAAGAACCTGGTTTCAGATGTCTGAAACACTATACACCAGAGCAGATGAGCACGGACTATTACAAGAAGACCCGATCCATGTGAAGATCAATCCAAAGGAGCTCTGCTGTTATTCTGCACCCTTTTCTGTACTACCTGTATCATTCAGATCTGTTCTCAGCATTTATACTGCCAGTAACCTGAGCAATTCTGACTTCTTAAGCACCCGTTTCATTAGGGAACTCGGTAATCAAATGCTGTATAGCATTTATAACAAAAGTCACTGTTTCAAATTAAATCTGAGTAAATAAATAATTAACATTTCCAGCAAATAGGCAAGCGAAGGGTGTTTTCTATTGCTCACTGTTAAGTTTCAGTGTTACAGTAGTGGAGGTAGTGTTTCTACGATGGGCTTTGGGAACTCACTCAAGTGAGCAAGCCCATAAAATGCACTCACTTAGCCATGTGCACAAATGTTTCTTTGCACACATACTCATGTGTGTGGTGGTGTGCATATACTTTGTCCACATGGCACTGCAGATCTACTGCCTCTACACAGATAAAACCCTGGCTCCTCTATGATTTGAGATCTCAAAAAATGTATTGGAGAAACACATCCCAGCTCACCTTTATATGAATACTAACGATATTGACAGCAGGTAGATGTACCTGAAAATCACTGCTCCTGGAAGCTAGGGGTTTTTTTGTATGATTCTTGCTCACAAAGAGTGAAATCCTGACCCTCACAAAATTAACAAGTGCTTTGTCTCTTCCTTTTGCTGAGCCAATATTCGGTTCAGCAGCTTTCTATTCACTGCCTGTGGTTCCTGCATCACAGCCTTGCCAGTCCTTGTCACGTTCTGTTTGTTACACACACCTCTCTAGTATACGCTGGTGCATGCAAACTTCTGACTCAGCTGTTGCATCCAACATTGCAGGCAGAAGGACAGGAATGCACAGCAGATGCAGGTGGAGCCTGGAGGATGCACTAAACTGGAGGCACCTGATCTCATGGCGCCTGAACAAAAGCAATTTAAAGTACTGATGGAGAAAGGTCCATCGCACCCTGCTCAGACCAGTGTGTTTTAAGCATCTCAGCACAGTGAACATCTGTATTCTCAAGCTAGTACTTACTTCGCAGTCTGTGTTCTGTCTTTGGATGCAGATTGGCTCTACACACTACAAATAAGGCACAACAGTGCCCTCCAACACACAGGGAACCACACAGGAAGTTTCCTCACAGACTGCAAACTTCTGCCTTTCCCAGCCATTCATACATAGAATCATAGAATCACAGAACAACCAGGTTGGAAGAGACCCACCGGATCATCGAGTCCAACCATTCCTATCAAACACTAAACCATGCCCTTTAGCACCACGTCCACCCGTGCCTTAAACACCTCCAGGGAAGGTGACTCAACCACCTCCCTGGGCAGCCTCTGCCAGTGCCCAATGACCCTTTCTGTAAAGAATTTTTTCCTAATGTCCAGCCTAAATCTCCCCTGGCAGAGCTTGAGGCCATTTCCTCTTGTCCTGTCCCCTGTCACTTGGGAGAGGAGGCCAGCACCCTCCTCTCTACAACCTCCTTTCAGGTAGTTGTAGAGAGCAATGAGGTCTCCCCTCAGCCTCCTCTTCTCCAGGCTAAACACCCCCAGCTCTCTCAGCCGCTCCTCGTAAGACTTGCTTTCCAGCCCCCTCACCAGCTTTGTTGCTCTTCTCTGGACATGAAAGGATCACTATGGCTCTTACTGCTCTATGTATTTCACTGCCCTGGGCAGGTATTAAATGAGTCTGAACAGCATATTTGGGTCCATGTGTGCAGACAACTATCTGATCTTTCCCCATCACAACTATCATGGTAGATCCACCTGGAGTTACGCGGTCTACAGCTTCAGAAGTTTAGGGCTTGGCTGCTTCCCTCCTAGACACTTGAGCTGGGACAGGGAGTTGGGGGAGTTTGGGAAGTGACAAAGCTATCTAAGCTTAAAAAGAAACAAAATTTCTTCTTAATCATCCTAAAAATCTGGCAAGGATTCAGAATGAAGGAGTCTGAAATGTGCAAGTGTGCTGAAGTCCATGAAAAATAAAGCACAGTTTTGCAAATCCACAGTTCTCGTAAGACATTTCATAAAACCAGCCTCTGGCAAATGGAGTTCATGTTCTGAGGTCCTAAAGACCACTTGTTTCCTCTCTCCCTACCTTTCTTCAGCCTACTTTGATTAGTGGTGTGTTCACAGTGTCACATCATCCCCTTTGAACTTATAACAGTTCAACAGACCACCTCTTCTCAGTTTTACTCACCAATAAATAACCACCAGGTAGGGTGAGAATGACACACAGAGTCTACAAAACTGCTTCAGAGCTCAGCTCTGCAACTGTGTTCTCCCAGTCCCAGGTGAGCAGCATGATGAAGCTTCTCTCTGAGGTTGCTCATGCTGTCCCCGCTGTGTGTGCTATTCCTTCCCTCTCCCTAAGCAGACCTTTCGATGACTGTCACAAGTCTTTTCTGCTGTACTTCTTTCACCTCTGTAAAGGAGGTACTGGTTTTCACACACAGGCATAAAAATCTAACCCAGAAGGACACAACAGAGCAACATTGCTTGAACTGGGTCCACACTCTATACCCTGTCACTACAGTGACACTCCATAGCCTGATCCTTCTTGTCTCCGTGTTGTCTCAGGCCTGAAATACCTGTCAGGCCACAGAAGTAACTTCTCAGCTATTCAGTCATGAATGGAGGATCTTGAGCCTCAGTATGTTTTTCTAATGGATTACCAGTCCTCAGCTCCTTATCTAAAGCCTAATTCAAAGTAGGAAAGTATGAAGAATAATCCAAACTAATTGAAGGTCCAGCTCCTTTCTCAATTGAGGTCAGTAGCAAAAATCTCAATGGCAAATGTCCTAAAATATCTAAACACAAGTTTAATTTAAAACACATGAAAGCATATATGTTTAAGAGTTTGCTGGATGCTGGATTGAGACTTCAGGAAGAGAAGGAACAGGCCCTCCCAGAAATGCTTAGAGCTACCATGTAAGCAGCAACACTCAAATAGGGATTTATAATACTCTCCCTGTGGTCAACAGCCTTTTTTTGGTACTAACACATAATCCAAAGGTCTAATGCCTTCAGCTGTAAGGTTCCTCCATCACCACATATGCCAGGACTTTAAGGGCTTTTCTTATGTACATTATTATTTCCTAATTTATATTATTTGTATTACTCAGCTCTATTAAGCTGGATAACAGGAATTGGGGCGGTCACAATGCTGGGATAAATTCAGTCTAAACACACAACATGGGAGAATACAGCAGTGAAGAGAACAATATGACTCCAGCACTCGTATTTTCAAGAAGGCAGGGTTGCTAAAGGTAGGGTTGGCTAAACAGGAAGAAAATTAATGGAGAAGGAGTGGGCATGAGAATCTTGCTGGAAAATGATGTTCAGGTGATGTACAAAGGTGAATGGTCTGAGAAGGAGAGAAGAAATGAGTTGGTGCAAAGAGCTGACAAGCATGGGGCTAAGAGGCTCCAGTCAGAGCTGCAGAAAGGCCTCCACTTCGAAGGACTCCAATAAAAACGTACTTCCACTCTGTTATTTCTCACTGGATCTGCTGACTGTGTCCCTTGCAGTTTTCCCTACAAGTCCACATGTGGAGATAGTACTGCTGAGACCCAGCTTCCCCGAAGTCGAGGCGTCTCATCTGTAAGTTGTGCAAGGACAAGGTAACTTCGACTACGTTGCTGAGAAAACTGTGCTAGGATGACTTTGTCAAGTAATATTTAGGCTTCATTGCTGCTCTCTAACACTTTTAGCCTTTCCACCTACCCTTGCTACTTGGAGTGTTTTTAATACTTACATACACATCAAATAAAACTCCTCTGGAGAAATGGGGGGGCTCATTCGCCTTTTCCATTAACCTCCAGGAAGCACTATCAATCCTAGAAGTGTCTCAGCTTCAACTACAATAAAAGTTCAGTTTCCACAGGGCTTTAGGATGGTAAGAACTATTTGATCAACTAAGAAGGCTACTTACAATATCACCGAGGCATCTGGCCCCAATCTGTCACTGCTTAATCCTACAATCTTAAACATTTTGTTGACGTTTGATGCCTGGGATAACTGTAACAAACACTGCATGATCCTTAAAGTCTGTAAACATCAACAGAGCTCTTAAACAAGTTCATCAATAAAAATAATAATTACATTGCAATTGCTACTTTTGTCTTTACTGTGAGACTGTCAATGTGCGCTTCAGACACTGCTGCGCTACATATCTGAGCACAGACACACAACAGAGCCACGTGATTGCAGTAAACAGCATGATGCAACTACTGGATTTTATAACTACTGCAGCTTTTAGAATAAAGCTTCTACGAGGAAAAAATTTGTTGTAGAAATTTACAGAACTAAATTAGTTCACTACCATATGGAAATACATATGTTATCTTTATTTTACACTAAAATCTCACTGGAGTGTTACTGCTGCAATATCATGCATTTTAAAGGCATATTTATGAAAACATTATATTATCTCTCCAAGATCTAAATACAGCACAGTTTTCCTAAGAAAACAATTTAATCTAATAACTGTAATTGCTTAAAATATTTTTATTTTGCTTCCACAGTATATTTTGAGTGCACCTGAGAATGTTGCCATGCAGAAATCACAGCATATTCCCCAAAGGGTTTATATTATCAAATGTTCACCATTTTCATAAGCGTATTTAATCACAGTCATGTCTAGAATATCTGTCAGTGGTACAGATCAGAAGAAATAAACTATAAATGAAACAGCTCAGCTCAGAAGGTGAAGCAATAACTGACATTTTCTTGGGAAATGAGTTATGACTGAAAAAGAGAAGCCTTCACAGTTGTAGTGCTAAATAGGTCCAGTGTGCCATTAGAGAAAGCTCATTAATATACACCTCTGCTCTCTGCTGCAGGATCAGTTAAACAAGCTGCCTTTTATTTATAGACCTGAAAGGGAAAGAGCAGGTCATATTGGCTGCTGACATCTCAGACAGCCTACAGATGGAAAACCCAAAACATTTCATTCCAAAGCATTTAATACTATCAATAGGAAATCTTACGTCTGGTCAAAACATCTACAAGCCTCATGAACATTGTGAAATGTTCTTTCTTCCCAACTGATTACAAAACTGGGAAAATTTTATTGAAAAACATGCTGTGAGAAAAAGGATCCTGTGAGGATATGTATCCCTTCTGGAGGGGAGGGAATAGTCACGCCACTCTAAATAGCACCAATGTTTTATAGCACACTGAGTCTAATGTTGGGGACATGGCAGGAGGCATAGGAGACTCTAAACTGTTATGAATGTCAGTAACTTAAGCACATGAGTTGTTCCACTCAATGTAAAAATCAAAATATCTGATTTGGTGCTTTGTTTTTTCTAGTGAAGTCCTTATTGGATTAATTTTTAATCCTCTATTGTAGCCACAATGGAAAGCCCTGATCCTGCAAATATTTGCTCACAAGTAACATGACTCATGCAAGGAGTTTTATTAAGCTCAACAGAATTATTTGTGTACAAAAAAGCAACCCATAGAACTGAGCACTCAACCACCTAAAAACTCTTCGTTCACATAGAGCCAGTTTACAGATTTAAATTGTTAGAAGGTCCTTTTTTAAATTTGTAATAACAAACAAGGCAAGATACCTGCAACAGAAAAAGGACCTGCCAATTTCTATGGGTTCTTTTGAAGTCTGAGCAATTTCCATTTTTGAAGTGACACGATCATAGAATCATAGAATCATCAAGGTTGGAAAAGATCTCTAAGACTATCAAGTCCAACCATCAGCCCAACACCATCATGCCTACTAAACCATGTCCCAAAGTGCCACACGCCGCAAAGCGTCTATACACTTTTTGAACACCTTCAGGGATAGGGACTCCACTACTTCCCTGGACAGCCTGTGCCAATGCTTCACCACTCTTCCAGTAAAGAAATTTTTCCTAATATCCAGTCTAAACTTCCCCTGGTGCAAGTTGAGGCCATTTCCTCTTGTCCTACTGCTTGCTACTTGAGCAAAGAGACAAGCACCCATTTCGCTACAACCTCTTTCAGGTATTTGTAGAGGGTGATAAGGTCTCCCATCAGCCTCCCTTTCTCTGGACTAAACAACCAAAGCTCCCTCAGCTGCTCCACATAAACCCTGTGCTCCAGACTGTTCACCAGCGTTGTTACCCTCCTCTGGACACGCTACAGCACCAAAACATCCTTCTTGTATTGAGGGGCCCAAAACTGAACACAGGGTTTGAGGTGCAGCCTCACCACCATCAAGTACAGGGGAACGATCACTTCTCTGCTCCTGTGGCCACACCATTTCTGATAAAAGCCAGGATGCTGCTGGGCTTGGCCACCTGGGCACACTGCAGGCTCACGTTCAGCCGCTTTTGACTGGCAGCCCCAAGTCCTTTTCCATTGGGCAGCTTTCCCGCACTCCTCCCCAAGCCTGTATCATTGCATGGGGTTCATGCGACTGAATACATGCGAATTCTACATGGTATTTCATTTGACTCCTGAAAAAAATTGCTTGTACTTGTTTTATTATTTATATTACAAAACAGGATTTAAGGCTGTAGACAGACTGTTGTACAATTCCTGGTGTGTCAGAGAAGAACAGGTAAAACATTTCAGAAAAGTAAAAGGAAAAATAACTAGACAATTAAGCCAAGGTATAAATGCAACATTTCCTTCATGTTGTTGGATTTTAGGTTAATTACAGCCAATCATTTGACCAACTCACCGTACACCAGCAGTTTGTTTTTCTTTATGCTATTAGGCAGGTTGCATATTTCCTAATTAACGAAACTGGGAAATACTAATACAATGAAAATCCTGGAGGAGGTGTTTAATCAGCATACGTCACCGAATTAAAAAAGACTTTGGGCTGTCTCTTTTATTTCAATTTTATGAATTTTATAAGCCTCTAAGTCCGCATTCCTGAACCCCCCTCTGGCAGTACCAGGAGTTATGGGTGCACGAGGAATGCAGACCTGGCCCACGCAAAGGCATAACAACAGGCTCATTTAAGTCTTGAGGCTTTCAACAGCAATCAGGTCTGATTCTGCATGCGAGGTGATTTCCACACACACACAGACCTCTCTGACTGCAAAATCCAACCACCCCACCTGCCTGCCAACATCCACTGAGATAGGATTCCTCTGCTTTCACTGTACTGTCTAAAAAAGTGAACAGCCTCATTGTTAGAGTTCCCCAAGTCCCTGGGGAACAGCAGGTCTGCCCAGCACAAGGTTGGCAGCTAAGAGAGCTTAGTGGGACACATCCTGCTCCGTAGGTGCCTGTCTCTCTCCCCTGACTACAGAGGCAGCCTAGAACTGGCTTCTGGGTTTCCTTTTTTAAAGATAGCTTTACCTGTGTTCTTGAGTCTCATCAGGACAGGCACCGAGTCTTAGCCTGTCTCTAAGCAGCACTGGCATGTTTTGGCTCTCAAAAGTCTTGCTCACATAATTGTAAATTATCATCTGTCAGGAAAGGGGTGAATGTTGTTCAAAGTACTGAAATATTTATAGATTTATTTCTTCTAGAAGCAGTAGGTCAGGCTCACCAGTAGTGAGCTTTCAGCGAGTAAACAGAGCTTGCCATAAGTTTTCCAGCAAAACCCAAAATATCTTGGAAACTGTCAGAGTATCCTATCATTTTCACAAGACCCTGTTGCTAGTCTTAAAGTTCTTCTTAGTAATTCTTCTTTAATCAAGTAGAAGGATAAACATTTGTCAAAACAGAGGTACTTACATTTATTTGCTGCAGGAAAGGTGGGGATATATGACTATCGGCAGCACGACAGCCACAAATTTTGCCGTAAGGTTTTACTAAATATGTCATTTGGAAACCAAACAGTGTTCTGAGACCTCATTACAGTTGGACTGCATGTAGTATTATGGCTTGCAGGCAAAAATAACATTGCATGGAGCAACATTGTAAGAAACAGAATGCAAAATTCATATGGTCCTGTAACAAGCAAAGACGAGATCCCTCCCGAAATCTGCATGTCAGTCCCTTTATTTTCTCATATGTAATTGGGAAACTCTTATTTATTTGGGATTTTTTGAATAGCTTGCAAGCTATCTGAAATTAGATTACAACACCAGTCCAAGATTCCCTGCTCCGCTATCTAAAGCCAGATCTGCTTGTTTCAGGGACAAAATTAAGATTGAACACAATCAATTAAACTCTCTCTCCAGCTGTGCCAGCAAAGAACCACAAATAAAATTAAAATGCTTCCCTCCAGTTCTTGTAGATGTTTTTAACAAAAATACAGTTTACTACACGTACTTCAACAACTTGTCCCTGTGGATCAGTAAGTCATAATCTTACCTCATTTTCCAAGGAAATATTTCAATACCAGTTTGCATCCAACAAACCACCTACTTACTCCTGTCTTAGCTGAAACTTGACCAAAATTCTGTCCCACACGCTTACCTGAATCTTTGTATTCTGGTCCACATTTTAGTCACATCTTTAAATAACAGACTGTGCTTTTGGTCTGGGAGAGCAGTTACACTGCACACAGTTCTGTAGAGAGTGCATTTCACTGATATGCAAGATGGAACAGGCGCTCACAATTTACTTACAGGTATGAGAGTTTGCAAGTCTGGAGTGAAGAATTTCCTTAAGATAATGAATGCAGCCCCAGGACAAAGGGAGAATCCATTATGGTTTATATGAACTAACCAGTTGGGGTGGGGGGGGAATAGAATTATAGAGAAGACAACAGTAAGAAGGGAAAAAAAAGTCATTACCAAAAGAAAAAAAAGCATCCCAAAGTTATGGCTGATTAGCATAGCATCTTAAAAGGCAAAAATACCACATGTGTGGCATGTTACAAAAGAAGATGAAAATAAAGGAAAAAATATCCAGAGAACCATGAAGTCTCAAAACATCTGGAGTTTTACAGCAACAAGGAGGAAAAAAAATCAAAAACATAATTGAAAAAAGTCCACTGCGATACATTATCGTACAATGAAGCTTAATGGAACTGAAAGGAGAAGAGATGAAAAGGCAAAATGGGAGGGCGGGGGAGAAATAAAAGAAACAAGAAAAGGCATTTATATTTTAAAGATGTCACTGAGGGGTTTTATCCCAGTTATTAAAAATTACACACCCTGCTTCTGTAAGCTGTTCCTGTAATGTGTTGAGCGCTCTCTTTCAGCGTAGGACATTTATGCATGCTGGGGAATTCATCAACCCTTTTGTACCCGCTGTAAGGGCATGTTTCACTCCTGATTCTCTGAGAGACATCTGCAAAGAGAATGGCAGAGAAACTGCCTGTCCTGGTTTACATTCTGAGTCCAGTGGGAGACCCGAAGAGAGGCAGGACAAACATGTAAATTTAAAATGTTTGCTTAAAACAATGCACATACTCAGGAATTAAGCAAAAACAATCTTAAGCTGGCATCAGACACTGGAATCAACTGTAAATGAAATACCCTGAACGTATTCACTAACAGACATTTCTATGAAAAAGTAAAATTAAAAACTTCCCTCTCTTTTCATATTTTTGTCTTTTTTTAATGACCCAGTAAAGGAACAGAAAAATCCACACACAGCCCAGTGTCATACGCCAGCACGTGTCTGCAAGTAGGGTTTCCAGTTCACCACAGGCATGAGCATCCTGGATTAAGTCTGTGCTCTCAGTCCTCAGTCACAGGAAGATTTGAGACAAGCGTGTGCCAAACCTCGTATGTAACAAACACAGTGTAATCTGGCAATGGTGACCATCCATCCCTTCCCACTCATCCCCCAGACTACTACTTTTTTTTAATCCCGGGAATCCCAGCTCATACCTTTGTCAGGGCCAATAAATAAATATGTTTTACAGCCCTAGCTTGTCGCGTGTCATCACACATAACAAAGCGTCTCCTGTCCTTGGCAGATCAAACAGAGGAGGATCCTGTGGGGGAAAGCTGATCTACAGTTAGAAATTGCTGGCTACAGCTAACTAAAACTAGTCAACCACAACCAAATTCTCTCACAGAAAAAAAGAAAATTAGCAGCAAGGTAACTCTCCACCCACCTGTGTGGGTTTTTTGTAGCAAATACAATTCTTTGTATGCGGTTCAACATAGATCATTAATTTTCCTCCCAAAACCTGTTTCACAAAGCGGATAGCTTTATTGCTGGGGTCATCTCTTGGTTTAGGTAGGATGGGGTTTGGGGGTTTTTTGGTAAAAGGTACTGTCCTTCTCATACTCTACCTGTATTCTTTCCTGTGTGCACATAATGGAGATTTTTCTCTTAAACTGTTGTTTCAACTGTTGTTGAACATCAGTTAAGAATAAAGTTTGCCTGCAAATTAACAAACTGCAAGAAAGTTTCAACACTGGATTGATCTTCATACAAAGTGATAAGGACACACAAACTTCTCCAAGGTTCTTCTTGGCAAGCAAGCAGACAACCTGATGGGATTTTCCATGCTCAGAAAGGCTCCTGCTCTTCTATACCATGCTGGGCCAATCTGATTCTCCACAAAGTAAAACTGGGCTTCAACTGGTAATCCAACGAGGGCAACAGATCTGCTAAGATATGCATGATTATGCTCAAAACTTCTTTATATGCGTAGAGCGGAGCTCTGGTGAAGAGCTCTACTGAGCGGCTGGTGAACCCCCAGGAAAGACAGACTGTGCGATGTGGTAGGAGTTTGTTATCATCTCAGGGTTGATTACTTTATTCTCCTTTCCCTCGTGCCCTGGCTGTGGAGCAGAACCTCAAGAGACATGGGTCCCTCCTTCACCTACTGACCTGCTCCAGCAACACTAGAACAGAATCCCACAGGATGACTTTACACTGGGAGAGCCAGAAGGTAAAAACAGGGAGAAAACCTCTTTCTGAGAGAACAGGCTCTCTTCCCTACAAATGAGGTACATCTTATTTTACCTGAAGTTGCTAGCTTTAGTCTTGCAGTGTTTCATTTTATCTTGTTTGGCCATGTTCATTATATGAAGGAAGATCTGTGAAATGCATTCCTAGGAAAATGATTTCAAGACCTGTTTGGACAATCAAATCAGTGTCTAGGCTTGGTTCAGCACTGTGTTGTTGGAAAAGCCACCTTCTAGAGTAGGGAAACACAATTCTGTTCTTGCACTTTGTAGATGACTGCCATGATGCAGCTGAGCCAAAGCAACAGTTCATATCAGAGCTCCTTCTCTCTGGTAAATCCAGTATGATGTGATGCCTTCTGTTAGAAGCTGAGCTCACTCCTATTACCTCACTGTCCCACGCACTAAGTGCATGGGTTTCAGCAGTTACAGTGCTGACGCTCAACAACTTGTGAAGCAATCACATTGGATTCTATTCTTGAACCTCCAAAGGAGATAATAAATCAAGATTTTGCTAACAAACACACCCAAATCCATTGTTACTTTTCAGTGACAGCGACTTACATCCTAGCACACTGAACTATTGTGGGTAGTTGTGATCCTCACCAAATCTTGCAGTTTTAAGTGATGGAGTTGCCTTCTAAATTCTATTGTGAAGATGAGCTCTCTGCCAAAGAGCAGACGGCGTGGCAGCAGTGCCAGGTCCCTTCATTCTCTATAGCATTGTGGGATCCTTTGGATAAAAGGCATTATAGCAATGTTCTCTTCTGAATAGCACTTAATGTTTTCCCACAGTCTTATTGTTTACAGGGAGTTTAGCAAGTCACTTCACTAATTTAAAATAGATCATATCCCACATGGGTGGATAACAATAACACATATTGGTGAATCATATGGCTTTCAAATGATATGTATGAAAAAAGTGGTACACATATTGTCTGAAATTTTATTGTGTGAAACCACAGCACTTAGCTCCCTACCAGCTGTGTCAACAATTCAGAGCAATAAACTAATACAATGTAGAGTAACAGCAAGGTTAGTTCTGAAAAATGAAAAGCCAAGATAAAAAAAAAATGCAACAAGAAAATGTAAACAAATACTGATGAATACCACTTCAGGTGAGAATAACCAGCCTTGCAAATGCAACCTCACAAAATTTAGACTCCATGGCTATGGGTTGCCATCTAAAAGCCTAAGAGGAAAAGGGATTATATGGATGAAATTATTTTGAAAAGGGAAGGAGAGCAGGGTTTGATATCTGAGGAAACCAGTGTGTTTCATTTAGACTGTACAACCACCACTGAAGTAGCCCGTGTTACTGTAAGTTACGTGTGCAGGGCTAGCTTTAAAATAGAGGAGGAATAAGAATCTTTCCTGAACTTTGCTTTCTAGGTTCAGATCAGCCTCAGGTCCACACCGTTCATACAAGCTGCTTTACACACATGACGTAGCTCCTGAGGATGCTGCCAAAGGACATTCCTGACATACTTGACCAATAGCAGCCCATGTACAGGAATGGCTGAATGTGCCAGGCTCAAATAACAAGGATTTCACATTGAGCCATCTCACATAATTTTTTATATGTTGCTAAATAAAAAAATAAATAAATAACTGAATAAAAGACATTTTCTAAGATAATATTTTGAGGGAAAACTGGAAATGAAACTCAACGGAAATAGGTTTTAAATTGAAATGTTGAACTGTAGCCCAGAAAATTAAATCTTTTTTTTCCTGAACCCCAATAGGAGAGTCTTAAACACTCTGCGTAGACCACAACTTTAAAAGAAATGGAATTATGTTATTGTCATGCATGATTATCCAACATTTAGAAGGTATCTATAAGGTTTTCCTGAGAGTTATACCTCCATCCCATAGCAGGAAACCACAATCACTTCTGTACCTTACGTGAAGGACTTTGAAATGAAAGTGCCTCAAAATCAAATATAAGCAGCTTTCAACATGTGCATTTAATCTTCCTAGGTTAAGAAACACCCTGTGGCCACCACACTAAAGAACTGAAAACGTAAATTGAAGAAATTATATCCATATGATTAAGTAAGACTCTTAAAGAGAAACATGTTGTTAAGTCCTTCATTGAGAATAAAATGAAATGCAGTAAAATAGAAGCTATTTGGAATAAATCACTGACAAACATGCTTTCTACGCAAAATGGCAGCGTTCAGCTGAGTGGACATCTGGAGCAAATTAGCATTATGTTGAGAATAATATAAAATTAAAACATTTAGTTTCAGCTTCTAAAATTAAATATAAAATCAGAGACCAATGTTGTGTTGGACAGCTTGCCTTGTGACTCTGATAGCAAGTTTATTTTGTTTGTAAAGTTTTTCATGCCTCCTATCAGTGTACTTGGAGCTCTGAAACTCCCAGATACTATCTATGCGAACAGCACCAGGCACAGCAGTTGGGTCTTGAGATGTGATGCCAAGTCCTGCATTGGAGTTTCAGAATGAAGAGTTCAAGGCCAACTGTGGGCCAAAGCAATTGGGGTAAAACAAGAGGAAATGACCCAAAACTATACGCAGAACTCGGACCGCACCCAAGCCAAACCTCCCAGGGCCTGAATATGTTTCATTTTGACATTTGGATGCTGACTCTGCATTTTCTGGCTCTGGAAAGCAACCAGGGTTGATGTGTTGAAGGTGCTGGATGACTTCAAGCCCCTGTGGGGCCCCTCTTAAAATATGCTGAGCTCCTCGTGGCTGCTGCTGCTGAAGCTACTCAATTCATATGACGTCTGATATGGCCAGCCAGGAAGCACTTCCAGCTCCTACTGAGGTGAGGGTCAGGAGAGTGGAGCCTGTGCTATTCATTTCAGGGACAGAAGCTGTGCAGGAGGCTATTGCACACTTCACTCTTTCCAAATCCACAGAAAGCTTCTGTCCCCATTCCGGTCTCTTCTACGTGCAAACTCTAAGTGCTCAGGATAATCAAGCATTTGTATTATTCTTTTTCTCACTTCCTAGAAAGATTAACCAGGATAACGGGAGCTGTAACTTCCAATAATCATTTTCCTTTATAACTGGGTCTTCTCTGTCACTTACGGGGAAAGGTAGCTGCTTTCAGCCTTGGGCTTCCCACAGCCGGATACATGGCCCAACCACTTTGGTCCTGATGCCAGAAACAAGAGTGCTTCTGCTTCCTCGGGTTGCCAAGGCTTGTCACTTGCCAAGACCACAAACTTCATGGGAAAACTCACTTTTCTCCTAGACATCTTTTTACATGTCCCATTTCATTGCTCTGCTCCACACAGCTTTTCTGAAGTTACTGAAGTTCTGAAGTGTCCTTCTCCAACTAGACCAATGAGCTATTAGCAACAGCATTTCTGAAAAACTTTGTAGCCAGAGGGCATTAGCACCCCGAGTACACTTTTGAACAAACAATGCCTGGTTCAAGGAGCCATGCTTGAACTGGTGCCATGCCCAGCACATCTACTGCTCCTGCCTGTGAGATCTACTTAAGGGATCACTTCTGATCCACCAGCAGCCTGGCAGCTTGAACCAAGACAGCCAGGTGTTTAGGAAGCACTGAACTGAGTGTGGTGCAACAGATACGACATGGTACTCAGCTGTGGGAGATTCGGTGTTTTCCTAAATTCTGTAGTTGGGTCACCCTAAGCAAATCACTTCCTCTCCTGTGCACGGTTTAGTCCTTCATACATTCTTTTTGTAGTGAAATGCCTACTGAGCAGGGACTGTGGAATGCAAAAAGCTTCATGAGATGCTTTTGGAGCACCCTGAACTTGTCAGTCACTGGTGTAAAGCCACTAAGCCAGGAGCAGTGCTCTAGAGAATCAGGCCTCCCAGCAGAAGATCAATAACCACAGCACTGGAGAGAACATCAGACGCTTAACCATCTTCAGGTATTTTACTAATGCACCTTTATGCTTTCAAATACTCTCATAGGTGTTTGGAAAAAAATAATGCCACAAAAGCAATGAAAATAAGATCTTTATAGTATGGTTTATCTACTTTCTGATACAGTTGGGAACATGCCAACTTTGCCACCTGTTCCTGGACTTCCTTTAAGGTAGCCACATCTTTCAACATGAAACCTAAACTGGATGTGCACAGACTTGCTCCTACACTTTGCAATGTAAACACCTGCACATATGTTTTAAATAGTCTCACACCTCTATATGTAAAATTTCAGACAACTGTGAATTGGCTTTAAGTAGCCCCACTGGGTTCTGTGGGTGGAGAACTTCCAGGTGCAGATGAATGAGGTTATTTCAAGGGCATAGGCGATGTACAGCCTCCAGTCTCAGTACATACAATACTGTGTTTCCCAATTCAAAGCAACACCTTAAATGCCTGTCCTCTCTTTGACTCATTAATCACCTACAAAACATGGATATAAATTAATTTGTCTCTCTTGGGATCACATTGAGCCTTAATTTGTTAGGGTTTAATTCTCTAAAGCATCTTTGCACTGAGCATGCACTCCACAGGCAAGAACAGTTGCAGTCTTGCTCTTCCTACAGCTGCGCAGGAAAGGCTAATTTTCTTCAGTCTTATTAATTACTTATTCCAGAGAGAACTTTCTTTCCACGTCTCTATTTTAATACTGACATGATTCTCTTGGTTTTATTCCAATTGTACCAGCACTTTCACATCAGAACCTCACAGATGATATCTTACTCCAAAATTCTGGTCTGATTTAGCCCATCATTTACTCGCACAGAATTCTGATTAACACTTCCATTCTGCTTTTGCAAATGGTACTATATGTGAAATAAGGCTGGGAACTCTGAATTAATCTACAGTATCTCTTTTTAAATGCATATTTTTCTTCTTATATTTCTTCTCCAGACATCTCAGAATTGAGGGGGAAAAAGATGGTCATTTTATTTTTCTATTTAAGAGATGAGTTCTGGAGTAAACTAGCTTTGACTTCACAGTGATCTATAGGACAATAGATGCATTCTTTGAAAAGGAGAATAAACTTTGGCATTTAATGAATGATTAGAACTTTTCCAAAAGCTACTATATTTTTTTTTCAATGCCTTGTCCTTTTCTTCTCCTCCAGAAGAGTGTCCAGAACAACCTCGACTTTCCCTATGCAAACACATATTAATAACAGTGAGGAAATTTCTGCAGTGAGGAACAATACCTTTTATTAGACCAAGATATACAGCTTAAAAAAGATAGATAGGTTCTCAGCCTGAACACCTTTCTTTTGATGTAAAACTCTCTCCAGGGTGACCACAAAGAACTGTACCCAGAGACTAAAGTAAGGTCTGTGCAGAACATTTCCATGCTGCTCTACGAAGATAAGTCTAATGGGAAGAGGGGGGTCTTTGTGCCATATGCTAGCCCAGAGTGGTGTGAGTTCACTTCTGCCTTTCAGAACAGTGCATTATTCAGACTCAGGCCAGAGCAAGGGCAGTGCCAGCCTTCCTGGATGGGCACTGCCTCATGCAGAGCATGCCACAGACCCAAGGAGTTGACTGCTGACACAGCCATCCTCTTGAGGTGGAATGGGCATTCTTGGCTTTGGACAGAGGAGGCGTCTAAAGGCAGCCTCTGCCTAGCACCGCTCCACTTTCTTTTTTACCTTTTGCCCTTGGGACCAGCAAGGAGATTTTGTGGATCCCTCCTGCGCCAATTCCTCTCCCACTGGCTGCAATCCTGGAAATGCCAGGGTCTGTGGGAAATGGAAAGATACATCCCTTCTTTCTGTCCGAACAATCCTGGATCAATGTTCCATGTGAGGAAAAAACCTCACATTCCTCCTTGTGAGTTTTCTGCATCCTTTGCTCACTGCCAAAAGTGAGCATATGAAACAAGAACTCTTTAGATTTCATCTTTGAGGTTGGTGCCTTTTTAATTAGACCCTAGTTACAGAGAACCTAAAGAGCAAACAGGCAATATGCAGTTGGAAAATGCATGCAAGGAAAATAAAAGGGGCACGACAAGTAGGCTTACTGGTGTGGCCTGTTCTCATGATTTTTATGTACACATGATCTCACCAATTACATGATACGACATCAACAGTATAGGACCGCTCTCTGCACTCAATGTCTTCAAAACATTCCTGGCCTAAGAAATTTGTCTCTAAAACCACTCACTAGTGTCAGCCTTTTGCATAGCCTAAACCAGGGACTTCATCTATAGTCATGCTATGGAACCCACTTCTTCCAAACAGTGAGAAGCATTGCAGCTTACTAAGTCCTTGTACATGAGACCACACCACAACTACTGATGCACACATTAAACAACTCTCTTGAACTGCTGGGGAGACTATATTTCCCCCTTCAGTAGAAAAGTCTTTATAGAAGACTGTCTTGAAAGCTGAGCCTTGAGCTGCTGGCCAGCAGTCTGTTACCATCAGATGAGTTGGGTTCAAGATAGCATAAATACTATCTCTTGTGGAGACAGGGGCCCTAGAGGTGTTCAAAACTATTTATTTAGCTGTATGACCTGGGTTTATCTGCCATAAAAGCATAGCCAGAGTGATGGACTCCTAAAGTTCAGAATGGCTCATCACCATTAGAATGTTTTTCCCTAATCCTTATGGAGCCAGTACCTATATACAGCCAGATATTCCACCTCATCAGTCTCCATACATTTTCCAACCAAGGGAGGCAAGTAATAGAGTCCCCCAGAACTCAGTAAGGGACAATCTAAGGTTTTCTGTACATTTGAGGTACAGTGTTAACATCTGTGAGGCTTCTTTGGCCTAATGCACCAGGGCAGAAGAGAATACTGACTTTGAAAAAACTTTTTTAAAAGGAGAGGAAAAGGCAACTACTTGAAGGGCCTCTAAAATACAGGTCTAAGAGTAAATATAATAGGATCTTTTATTTTGTTTTGCATAGGAAGAACAAAATGGCATGTAATGGAATTAAATAACAAAAGCTTAAAACTGAGGAAACGGGATAGTTATTCCCAGAACATGGGAGATTCCAGAGTTTGTTGCTGGTGTGGAGATCAAGTGAAATTTAGAAAAGTTTTGGACTGATCCATTCATAGCAAGACTATTCACAACTGTCAAAAGTTGAAACAGACAGTTTGGAAAGGATACTAAACCTCCTGCTTCTGGGCTTACCACCACTCCCTAATGTTTAGGTATTATATGATGGGAAGGTAATTCCACACCTGCTCATTCCAGTTTTCATACTTACTGTGAAGCATTTGCTGCTCACTACTCTCAGCTGTTGTAACACTAGGTACCTGTTCTACTATTGGGTTTCTTACCCACCGTTGGTGGCAGACAGTTTTAACATTGTACAGAACGCAGACTCCTCAAAGTCACAGTAACCTGCTGTTCTGGGAAGATGCCTCCCAGCCACACACAGACATGAAACAGCAAGTTGCCTCAGTCACTGCCAACCTCCTCGTAAGTATTGAGGCAAAGAAATCTTCCAGAAGGTGACTGAGCCCCCTCATCCTCAGGCAGCTGTCCAAGACAGCTCAGATGTGCTGCCATCACATTCCTCCTTGTTGACCACTAGGACATCCTAGAGAACAACCAAATTAGCTCCTGAAGAAGTACGTCTCAAAAGGTAACATTGGGCCTAACACACAACCAGGCCAACAAGATGCCACTGTGAACTCCATCTTTCCAAACCTTATTTTCTCCACCACATTGAGTTCAAATTCTGTCCTGCCACCAGTGTTCACCTGGGAGGTGCCACAAAGAAGAGAACGATGACCTTTGGGAGGGCAAGATCAAAGCCTGATTGGTTTGGAGGGCACAGAAAGACAGGGTGTGGAAAAATAAAATCCAATGGCTAGCTAAGCAAACAGAGCAGTCAGGTCTCATCAGTCAACTGCAATCACTGTCTTGCTTTCGCAGTGAGGTGACCAAGAAAAATAGAGGAGCACTGAAAAGCAAGATGGGGAAGCAGAACAAATGCTGAGCAGCCCACGTGGCAGATTCTGCCCACTAAACAGTAAATATTTTAAAATAAGAGTCCAGGATGAGGATGAAAGAAATTATAAAAAGGGTACAGGATACTCCTTCTACTTCTGAATCCTGATTACAATGGATAACATGTTACTGATTTTAACATGTGAACCTAGTTCTGCTTAGGATCAACCAAGTCCATGTACCTAAATACCCTATGTCACGCAGCACAACACATATCCTAATTTTTTGTTATTCTCTTTGGTTCTCCATTGACATTTTTTACCGTGACTAACACATGATTTTCCCTCAAAACTTACCATGACAAAATCACAGCTCTTAAACATAAGAGTACAGCCCGCAGGCTCTCAGAATTAAGCAGAGCCCTGGCACAACAGCATGGAGGACTTACTCAGCCACAAAGGATTACGCCAGCAGATTACCAGAGACACATTTGTGCACTCACCCTTAAAAGCCACATGCCCCAAACTCTGGCAAACAATGTCAAAGACAATAGGAAATGACCCTTCATCAGGATACAGAAAAGACCTGGCCAACTGAGGAGAACCATCAAGAGCAACGGGCAAAAGCATCTTCTCCTCTAGGCTGGCCTTCTCTGCACATTAGCTGAACTGCCACCACACTGCAAGGTAAATGAATCAGATCAGTGGGTTGAAGCCTTAAAGAGTTAAGGACCTTGCAACCATTTCTTAGAGCCTTTTCCTCCTGTGTTAAAATCAGTTGTCTCAGCACATAAAACATTCTTAGCATAAGACAGAAATAGAAACTGGAAAGTATATTGATGTAGTTATGGCTGAAAGGGTACTTTCCTACAGCAGTATTTGCAAGGAATATTCTGTGTTATCTCTGGTTGCCTTGGAGACACTGTGCCAATCTGATGGGCCAGTCTCAACTTCAGCTGTGACTTCTTAAAGCGAACCACAAAAATGCAATGCATTTGGGCACTGCAGGCTCTCCATCCGGCCTGCTCCGGCATTTCCCTGCCCTCTGCTCTCTTCTCAGTGTCACTGTGTGAATCAACCTTGCAGTTTGAATTCCTTATTTCTCTCATTCTAAGGCATGGTCCACAGGGTCTCACAGTACATTAAAAACTGACCAGACTGCAAAGAAGAGGTCTTGTGTAGAGAGCTTCACTTCTCCAGAGAATCAAAAAAAACCAAACCAACCCACTCACATGAGAAAGAAAACTGTTCTCCCCAAGACCATTTCAAAGCTATTCTGCAATTCCACCAGCACAGGTACCTCAGACAGGGCTGACACACAGAATGTGGATTTTTTTCTAGCGAGTCACCAGCAACACGTCCGCTCTGAAAAACCACAGGCTGGAAACATCAGCATCTTACTCCAAAGACCTGCTCCTTGCACACAACCACACATCTTTCCGCCATCTGAACTAATGGTTTCAGAGTGGACTGGCAGCTGCACAGCAAGACAACCTACCCCATGGACCTCAAAGGCAGACAGAGCTCAAGGGCAGCATCAGGCAGCTGCACCTGCTGGTCTGATTTGACCAAGGGAACTTTCCTCACAGTGATGAAGAAAGAACAGCTCAGGGTGAGTGTGCAGACAAGTTTAATTGTAGGAAGAAATGATTTGGCTTTTACCAAAAACATAATTATTGTATTCATTTGCAGGTTTTTCCAGAAAGTCACTTCTAATTCTTTTTTTTTTAATAAAACAAGTTTTGTGAATCCTTTTTTCTTCAAACAGTCAAGTTACTCAGCCCTCCCATCTCACACAGACAAGGATGAATCGGGTGCCAAGTCACAGGACTTCTCTCTTCTAAGTGTTAACCCACTGACAAATAGCCCAGTACAGGAAAAGCACTGTAAAAAATTCAAAGTTCACTGGTCCACACATAATGTCAACAAAGCTAGGCTCTCACCACTTCACCTGGGATATTATCCTTTTTTCCCCTCTTGTTACGGGGTCAGACTCAGTAAAAAGTTGACAGAGCTGCCCCTGATACAAACCCACTGGCACTTCATCTGGTATCTTAAAGTGATAACAAACAAACAAAACCCAAAAGATTTTATGCCAAACACAACAGTCCATCTCCAAACACATGTTAACATTTAAGGGAGGACAGGGGATCTGGAGTCAGAGACCACAGTCAGTCAACACTTTTTTGTTGCTTTTAATGCCAGCTGAGATGTTGTGAAGAATTGGTAAATTCCAAATCCTGGGCACAACACAACACTGGCCAAATTCCATGTCCTTCCAAGGCTGGGTAGGTGATCTAGGGTGTAAATGACAATATAATAATGGTGATGATAAACAAGATAAAAACCCTGTAATTCTGCAAAGTAAAGAGAAGTCATTATGACCCGTGTTTTCAGTTGGCCACTGCTCAATAACTGGCAATTTACCCACGAAGGAGCTTATTGCTACGCATCTGTGATCTGTCAGAAACAGTTCTCAATTGCAACATAAAGTTACTGCTATTCTTTGATCTGCTGTTGTGCACAGGACTGTACGCTCTGTTTGTGCGCACAGCTCTCCTAACTGGAAAAGTGTGTGCTCTTGTAACACAAGGGCCGAACACTCTCTGTGATGAAGGACACTGGTTCAATTATAATATTAATTGCTCTTTTATTTTACTTTAATCCTTCAAATTGACACTACCGCCACACAACATACATGATACACATTCCATCTGGTATCAGCCTTAAGCAATCTGAAGGTCTTTCTCCTAAGGTTTTCGGGTAGAACCGGAACAAAATCCCTTTAGATTTTTGTCCAAAATTTTGCCAATTATTTTATAATAATTAAAAATAATCTGATTTTTTTAAAATCTCCTTATTAACATTTCTCATTTTTCTCTACCACGAGTTCATTTCAGAAAGAAACCAACCTGGTTGAAGAGAGTACAAGCAATTGTTCCATCAAATATTTTTCCAGATTACCCTAAACCCATACCACACTTCTTTTTTAGCAGCTTTATCTGTGCTTAACAAAATCCAAGATTTACTTTTTTAAAAGATTTTATTTTCTTGTTCATGTTTTCCAAATTATCTTTATGGGCCTAAAAGCTCAAAACCTTGTTTTGCTTTGTTTTTAATGAAAATGTAGATTCTGGCAATCATGCCTGTGCCAAAGGATTTGGGAGCTGGCATAGGAATTTGGCCCACTGTGTGGATACCCCTTAAGTGCCTGTCTCTGGTTTACTTATCTCACTTTCCTCTAACCCAGTAATTCCTATTTCAACGCAAGTATTTAATGGATTTATGTGTAAAAGAGTGATGCTCATATTTTTGAATCTAGCCCAGTACAAAGCAGTCATTTTCAATTAGCATGTCCTTAGATGAATACAATAAACCAGTGTTTTTCATTTCGAATTTGTTTTGTTCTGTGCAAAAAGAATTAAAGAGATAAAGGACATACAAAGACTGGTCCCAGATGCAGCTGCAAAGCAAGATTTATCAATTAGTATGTTAGAAATATCAGTCTGGCCACCTAGTACTTCAGATTCCTGTCTTTCAATTGTATCAATTTTCTGCTTTTAATTAAATATTGAACATCAGGCTGGTTACTTGAGATAGCATCAAAACACACAGCTGCACCCCAACACTGTTCTATCATCACTAGATTTAGTGGTATACTATAATTTATTTTAACCACCACAATCAAAGGAACAAGACGTACTAAATACAGGCCTCTTTCCATTTCACTTCTAGATGGAGAAACTCCAGAGCATTAGGTACATCATGTTGCATCATATCCAAGAAAGCTGTTCTTATTTCTGTAGGCAGCAAAGCCATCCTGTCTTTGCTCTCTCTTTGCAATGCCCTGTAACGCTGGAGGTCATTCTCAGCATTTGTGCTGAATGTGTACTTTTTTGATAGAGCAAATATAACTGGATGAGCTGTGTTGAACAAAAGTCACCTAAGTTTACCACAAGTACAAAGTATGACCAAAATCCACTGTAGGAGTATCCACCACACATCATCTCACTGGAACAGGAACATTTTCTTAGAGCCCAGTTATCACAAAGCAGACACTTTGGTACCAGCACTGACTTAAGGAACTCTTGCCACTGTTTTCTACTCTTTTTTGCTGACTCCTACTGGGTTTTGCATGCCTTCAGTTCAGCCAAGACAAGCATTTGCAGAGCCATGCTGTGAACAGGACAGTGATTTTATCAGAGTCAAACCCAGAGAACGTTAATTTTAATTGGGATCTGTTCAATTCAAATGGCAGACCCCATAAATGTAAATAATGGCAAGAAGAGATGGCAACATTCAAACCCTGGCGCACGAATGAACAGCAAGGGGGGAACTTTTTAAACCATATTTACTGTTCAAAGTACTGTGAAACTACGTTTGAAGTAGCAATGGACTAGCCCAGCTGAGGTTGCAGGGCTCTAATTGAAAGCATAGAGAATCACATCCCAAACTCCTAAGTAAACACCATTTATACAGTGAAACTGCAGCCTGCTGTAATGCCCTCATCCTTGTTTAGCTCACTGTGATCTCTCTCTTCCTACCCTCGACTGCCAGAAGTCTCCATGTCCTGCAGTGTCCCACAGACAAGCAGCCTGACCTGTGCCTTGGTGAAGCAATCCTTCACTTGCTGAAATAAAAGACTAAACAGATATAACTTATTATTACTATTATAACTCCTGGTCATTTGCAAGAGTTTACATTTTCACAGGTACACAAACAAACTTTAATGTGCACTTTAAACATGTTTTTTCTAAGAAGTACTAACAGTAAATCTTGAACTTACACCTACAATAATCGGTATAAGGGCCTTTACACTGGACACAATGCAGCTGAATGCATTTTCCTTCTTAAACCCTCCATAACTGCATGGGGAAAAAAAAAAAAGGAAACCATTGAGAAAAAAGGCAGTAAGTACTTATGAGGCCAAGGACAGCTTGACAGAAACCAACTATCCACTTGCCTTTAAAGCTGCACAGATTTTAAAACATGTAAGGTAATACAGGCATCACATCCTCTAGTAGGTGCAGACAAGAAACGTCTACTAGATTTTAAAAAAGTATGACCTGATAATATTTATCGTTCCACACAGTAACATCAAGGGAGAGAGAACATCTGATTATCCCAGCATAAATCTTGGCAGATAAACAGCATTCTGTGCGCCCCTAGTATTTGCTGACAAAATCTTTTGGTGCTCCCTCCTCAGCATTACCTTAAGAACAATGCCAAACTCCCAAAAGCCAAGAGGCAAAAATATGTAACAAGGGTCATAATTCATGCTTCGAGAACTAGAAAAACCTATTCAGCAAAGCCATCCCATCTCTGCCCTCTCTATGCAATGTTCCCTAACACTGGAAGTCACACCCAGCACCTATGCAGAACGTCTGCTTTTCTGTTAGAGTATATCACCTGTATTTGTCACATATACAAAGGCTGAGGTTTGCCCGTGAAAATGAATCCTCTCACCAGAATTTCTTTAATGCTCTGCCTGTACCAACACAGCTGTTTTTAGCAGCTGATTTATATACACTGGGCTGCCCCTTTGCTGACCATTCAGGGGAAGAAGAGGCTGGGATATCACTGCTCACACAGCCCTGCCTACACCTGCAGCTGCCACCTTCTTTCCACTGCTGCGCTGGGTGGGGAGATGATGAGAGGTTGGCAAAGGTAACTTCAAACACCCTCCCTTGACTGTGGGAATGGATCTTTTCAGCTCATCACTCATCAGCTGGTCTTAGGGTGGTGAAGGCAGAGAGAAGGCAGGCAGACAATGCCCTGCAGCTTTTGCCAGCTCCTGCAGGACAGCTGAGGCTGCACCGAAGAACCACGTATTTTCAAATTCTGGCTTACATTAAGTCATTTTTCCATGGTTTTCACATGCATGTGCTTACCTGAACTGGATATTCTAGAAGAGAACAGACAAATCATCAGTAGATAACTTTAGCTCTGGGATAACTAAGCTTTAGTCTGGCAAGATTCTAGTTTTATTCTGTCTGTTAATAAAACAAAGGCATGAATGCAGCAGCATTAAACAGCTGGGACTAGCATATAAATCTGCAGTTAAGTCTCTCCTGTAGCTCGAGGGAGATCAATACTACTAAGTAATTTCTACATGTCCCTGTCCTCTACCGTGTTATCTTAGAAGATGGAACTAAGGATAATTAGCACCAGAATTTCTCATGTCTTGTATCTCAAAGGTGTAAGTTTAGCCACTGCACAATCTTAGCTGTGTCTCAGCAGAATCATGTGTCATCTAATTTCTTTGATTTCGAAACAATAATTTCTCATTGCTCACATTCACTGTCATTCTGCCTTACTTCTCTGCCTTTCCAGTGCTTCCTGACCCTCCCTCCTCGAGCAGCTTCTTTCCAGAGACTGGAGGACCTGGAAGATGGCACAGAAATGGTACATTGTGTGACGCAGCCAGCAAGAACATTCTGATTTTTCATGAGAGCAGCCAGAGAAGCAGGAACAGATACTCCTCAGTAGGACAGGCAAAACCAAGTGAACTGGGCTGGTTCACCTCTGTACCATCCATGTCTCCTTCACTCTAGCAGCTGTGCTTCTCCAAAATGCCCTTGTGCAGCAGCAGCGGCCCAGCAGCCATGTCATCCAGGAGGCAAGATTACTTTATCACAGCCAATTCTCATCTCCTCTCCTGCACATCAGAGCTAAGGGTTCAGGCCATATAATGTCCCTGCAATAGCTGTCCCTGAGTGAAAGAAAAAGCAATGCGCCGATCACTCCCAAATACAGCTACAGAGACTACAACATCTGCTATTTATTACCTTTCAAGAAGAACCTCTCTAATGTTAGCTATGCAAATTAGCATGGCGAATCCCTGCACACAGACACACACAATCTGCAGAATGAAGTCTGATCACAAGCAGTGGAAGGACAGTTGCAACAGGATGCCAGAAGACTGTTAGCGTTCTGCCAAGGGAAAAAGACATGGCAGTAGAGTAATTTGTCTGCTTGATTTGCTCAAGTACTGTGACCACACACAGTCCAAAAACTCCTTTGCTTGATTTTTTTGGTATGCACCTAAACAGCCAAACTCCTTTAAAAATGCACTAAAAGTTGTAACCCCAAGAGTGCAATAGGAATCTTGAATTAGCCAAGACAAATCTCAAAAGGGTGAGATCAGTCAGGGTAGGAGGTAGAAGCACAATTTTAAGCTTCATGGGAGTATAAATACCCTGCAATAATAAAACCCCTTTTGAGATTGTAAAATTCATTTTTCTGAGTGCAAGGAGGAAAAGTTTCATATGATATATTGCTACAGCACCTCAATTCTGTGACATCCCACACAAAGAATCCAAGTCTGAAATAGGACTAGCAAGCTTGAGCCCAATATCTCTGTTATGACAGGTAAAGATACAGCCAGCCTTTCAACAAGTCCAGGAAATGCCCAGGAGGTCCCAGAAGTTGAATTCACAAAATGCCAGTCTTCTCTCCTCTTTCCAATTATCACAGTATGGATGCAAGATCTCACAAACGCATTCCAAATACAGTTTCAGAGTGTATTTTGTCAAGGAAGATACTGCTTCACTTTGGCTTAGGTACTGCAAAACTAACCAACCCCAAAGACTTGCTCTTGCTTAGCTTCAAAAGGTGTGCTCAAACATGGCAGGAAAGTATTCTTCCATATGTGCAACATCAATTTGCTCAGAACCAAGTTCTCAAACATTAGCAAGGATCACCTGCAAACCTGGACACCTATGTAGGATATTTTTTATTTAATAGGATTAAGTAAAGCTGGTTAAAAAATGTGAATTGGTTCACACAAAATACATAAGGGTATTTTCTATGACACTTTCACCATAAAACTAGAATCTGAAGGCATGGTGCACGGAATTCCAACCTGCAAAACTACAAACACACATAGGAGCATGGGACAGAGCTTGCACCAAGATCTTTTTCCATTTCCAAGTGCTTTGCAATTTCAGCATTACTTCCATGGTCTTTGAAAGGCTGGGCTGAGACCTGTGTAAGGAACATCAGTTTGTGAGCAGAAGGGTAACAGGGAAGGGCAGGATGTTGGCAGGTGGGCAGGGGCTAGGAAGCAGCTTCAGGAACTGAGCAGAATTGCCTCCCAGTGTTCAGAGATACTCAAACACAACAATCATGACCTGTAAGGTCTGAATTCCTTGCCTGCTCTAAGCAGCCAAAAAAAACAGTGTATCCATGACTGAGCTTTCAAATCAGAAGCTTTAGTACAGCAATGGTTTAAACTACAACTGCAAATTTGCTTTCATTCCTACATGTATTCTCCAGAGGAGGAAGGCAGTACCTGAAAATCTGATCCACACTGTCTCTGGTGTCTTTTGCAATATAAGATGCATCAAATTGAATGGCCTGGACCAAAACACAACCAGTCGTGCTATACAGGTCTGCATTAACTGCTCCGCTTTACCCTGCTTGATCTTTCTTTCAGCTGCTTTTCCGTACCTAGAAAGCTGGAAAGCTGCACTGGGATTATTCAGGCTGAAAGATGCCATGCGCTGTAAGTACAGAAGTCAATACTTAAACATTAATTTCTTAACTGGTTTTAATTCTTTGTAATACTCAAAGGCACCAGTAGATGTTTAAAGCTGTTTTGGGGCTAGAGAGTATTAAATAAGGGGGAAGAAAGTTTCTTACACAATTAGATTTCTATTTCACTCGTCACTCTCTTGCATCTGAAAACAGGCTCGTCAATAAACCAAACATAGTTTAAATAAGAAAAGCAGTATGCTTTCAGGCTGGAACCCTGTGTGCCAAATTACAGCTTACAGTAAATTTTTATGAGCAAGTTATAAACCCCTGAAAAACGGAGCTTACAACAGAACCACTGGAAGAGCCATCACTGCAACAGCCCTAACATAAACTACTTGTTCTTGCCTGATGAAGTCTAGCTTCATCTCTTCCTCCTCTTCAACATCAATACAGATTCGCAGACTGTGGAACTTTGACACGGCTGTATCTCCAGTCTCCGTTGCTGAACACTGCTCCTGGCACCAAAACACAATGTGTTATCCATCATGCCATGCACCCTGCTCTACGCTCAAATTTCTGTGGCTTATCCTTAAGGAACATCTCCCTCTCAGATTTGTGGTTTACCCTCTGAAGCTAACGACTACTGCTGGCCTCTTACGTTCTACCTTGGCAGAGGAAATGTAATTCTACTTCACACATCAGTGACTGCCCATGGGGCTAATTTTGGACTAGCATTTCAGAGCAAGAGTCTATGAACAAAAGTGGAGATTCAGAAGAGAAAGAGAATTCCAGAAAGAAGAAAAGCATAACAGAGACTAGCCAAATAACAGATGAGTGTTCATTATGTTGTTAAATTGGCTGTTTCATGAACTCATCCATATAAAAGCAATAATGAGAATACACTGAATTTGCCCACTAGGATTTTCACCTGAATTGAATAAAGAACCTTGTCATGAATTTCCTTTGAAAACTGGGAAAGGAAAACTTGGGCTCCCAGTCACACAATGAAAGTAATGCAATTGACTTCATCAGGATAATCTCTACTCACATAGCACATCTGGAAATACCTCTGAAGTGATCACAGTCAAAGATGGACATGAGGGCACAACACAGGTTGATGAGGAGAATATCTGCATGTTTAAAGGCAGCTGGAACAGCTGATCTAATTCAGAAGTAACATGTGATTTATTATTGTGGTATTGACACAGAGATGGATGGAAAACACATCAGACAAAGCTATACACGATTAACTAGAACACCTTAAAAGTCTGAATAAAACCTATCTAATTGGGAAAAAAGGAACAGCGGTCAAATAAATAATGTCCCTCAGTGGTACTTTGCATTCATTGTTAGAAGTGAGATTTGTAGGAGCTGGAGTGGTCTGCTTTTTCTTTTTCCATCTCCAATTCAAAATTACATTTTCCCAAATCTTAAAATCTTCATATCTTTTACATTTTTTTAAATGTTTCTAAAAGGATTCCAACAAACTTTTAAATATTCTGTGCTGGTTTCCCTTCCTATTTTCCCCTTCCATATTTTTCTTCTTCTCTTTTTCCTTTTTTCATTACTGAAAAGCTGCATTTTGCATTGGGCAATCAGGACAATTTTTGGTCAGGAAATGCTGAAGACTTTCAAGCAGCATAACTTGACTCTTTTGCCAGCTCCATTCTGTGACCTCCTTTTTCACAGAATGGAGACTTTCTACAACATCACCCTGTTCTCCTCGGGTTCAACAGCAAGTTGGGAGCATCTTTCACAACCATTTTTTACTTTTCCTGTTACATCACCACAAGCTGGTTTTATTCCCTCATACAGCATGAATATTTAGCTTAAGTGAAAACCAAACACCATTAATGGATTAATACCAACTGTCATGACTGTACTTTGAAACCTGCTTGAAAAAAGCATAGTCATTGTCATGAAAAACTACCTCCTTCAAGACTTCTGTGGTCTTTCTGCCAACAAACACAATGACAGTTGTACACAGCACAGCCTACAAGAGCACTCCCCATTTTCTCATTGTTCTCAGTACATCCTCCATGATTTAATTACAGATTTTGGCTCTGCTTTGATTTCAGTTTAAACTAATGATATTTGATTGACAGTAACTTAAGAAAAATCACAAACTTATGTTAAATTACCAGATTATTTATGTATTTTCTGCTGTACTGGTAACAATGACTTCAGCAAAACATATGGAACAAATAATAAGATATTTAGAAATCAGAAGTTTATAAGAAACTGGAAACAACTTGCTATAAACCATTTAAAAACTATATTGTGCTTCATTAAAAAAGATATATATTTACCTAGTCTGTCTGGTATTACAGGAAACAAATAAGAGAGAAGTACTTGCAACTGTAATTGAAGTGACAACATATTTCATGGTAGCTGGAGATTTCAACTATCTCTAAAGACTGGATTCACTTTAAAACTACACAGACTGCTCACATCACTGCTCAATTTCAAAACACACCTTATGTTAGAAAGAGTTGGCAATGTGTTCTTCAAGCCAGGAAAGTACTTTACAGTATGAAGGCACAGTTGATTTTCATTATTCTGTTGTTAAATGTCACCCGTTAGGCACAGCTGCACAGCCCCAGGCCATCGTTCCTCCAGTAAGCGAGGTAATACCCAGCTTCCACGCACAGGGGTTAGGCTGATCTAGCTTAACATTGCAGTGCTGCTGAGTCAGTTCTGGTGCCGAGGAGGGTAAGGCATGTTTCTACTTCTCACCCTGTTTGGTGACCTTCACAATCGCTGTACCAGCACAAAGCTTCCCAAAAACGCCGAGGCTGTCCACAAAACACATCATGTCAACCTACTAAACAACATCTTGTCCCCTGGGCCCCAAACCCAAAAAGATCACTAAGCACACACTAACAGCAAGCATGGTAGAAAGCCAGCGGCAATTAAAGAGTGGTGAGGCAGGGGACTGAATAACACACCACCAGACACCAATTAAGGTGAAGCAATAATATGCTGGGAAGTTACATAATTAATAAATAGCTTGGGATAAATACAAAGTATTAAAAAGCAGTTTATGTGTGCTGTTAATTTAAATCACCACGTTTATGAACAATTATGAATAATGATGCCTCACAACACTAAAAAATAACAATACTGCTGTGGTACAGGCCAAGCAAAAGCAGCCCACCATTCTCCTGGCTGCTAGAGATGTCAACAGCTTCTACAAACTGTATTTGCCTGACGTGGCATCTGCTACTCATTCTGCAATCCAGTGTCAAGACACAACAAAGAGGTATCAAGGATGTCTCCCACAACAGAGCAATTCAAGCGCCTTACTTGTAGCCACTTACAACCTCATAAGCAAGGCTGGTCTAGAACTAGTCACTCCAATTCTCTGCGCGCTTGGTTAGCCAGTAGATAAACCCCCTCCACTTCCTAATGAGAATCTTCTATTCTTAACAAGACTGACTTTTATTTGTAACAGTTCTTATTCTAGAAAGAAGGCTGGGAAGAACAGTAATGGTGGAAAGGTTTCTTACTGTGTACTCCTGTGAGAAGACAAATCTTGCTCCTGGGTAGCTGGTAAGAAATACTTGATATTACTTTCTGTATTATTTGATAAGATGAAAAAAAAAATATTAATCAAATAGCCTTGGCGAGGGGCCAAGTGGTTGCACTGCACAGCTTGAGACCCAAACCTGCATTTGTGCTCTAAATCCCTAAGGCAGATTCCCACCACCAGCTGTAGCACAGTGCTGCGTGCCGGCGCTGGGCACAGCCATGGAGAGGCACTGAAGACTCTCTGTCCCTCCCTGTCAAGTTTGAAGAGAAATAAACTCAGTGTTTATGACATGGGCCTAGTTCCTGGCTCCATGAATACAAGGTACATTCCACTCTAATTATTCCTAATTGCCATGACTTAATGTGTAAATATTTGCAACACAGGAATATAAAAGTGCTTCCATACCATTAGCTACAGACACGTTACCAGCTGCTAGCATGTTTCTAAGCCTTTGCAGTTTCTCCGGACACAGGCCATGGAGCACAGATCCTCAGCTGATGTGAGTCCTTTGAAGTCGTGGGCTGTCTTGTTTTGTTGAGGTTTTCAACAGATAGTTGAATGGGAACCAGTGCAGTTATGGTGCCCCAGTTTGCACACATCATCTTCCCATAAAATTTCTTTTATCCATTTGTTATTGTTTTCCACAGCTGTTGGATGTCTATCATTGTGCAGCCTGAACTCCATCTACCCTAAATCTTCCTTTGCCCTGTCCTGACTGCTCCCCTGGTACTTAATATTCTGCCTCTCCTCCATCCTGCCTACGCTGTTCTGATTCCAGTCTGCTGGAGAACTTAAATTGGCAAGATGATGCCGGCTGGCAGTAGAGCAGACGTGACCCAGGCGGGTTCTTCTCAATTTAGCCCCTTTTCTTGGAGAGCCAAACCTGCAGAGAGAGTCAGAAATGAATCCCAGGGTGGTCAGGGAGGGGGCTGAGCAGTGGGTGGCATTGGGATGAACTGGGACTTTGGCTGCCAATTCCAGAAAGTTCTCAGGATGGTTCTGGACACAGCCACCCCCAGGGCCAAGGCAAGCTTTTGGAACAAGGCCAAAAACCCAGACCATTCTTAAGGTTACCCTGCAACACTGCAATCAAATTGTCCCTGTCCCTCAGCCCTGCACCTCAAGGTGGGGCATGCCAGAGCAGTCTAGCAGCATGAATCCTGGTCAACAGAGGTTAGATTTATTGACTGTATGCACCAATTGCCATCAGCCATCAAGTTCTCCTGAAGCTGTAATGGTTCTCAGCCTCCTTCCACTTGGACCAGTATGTTGGAGCAGCTGAGACACTGTATGCAGACACAGCACTAACTCACTACCAAGCCCCCTGAGGCATCTTGGGCCATGATTTATGCAGCTCTGAGTACTTTTACATTATATAGAATTGAGAGCTTGAAGGGAAACCAAACCAAATGAAACAAAACAAACATAGGCAATGAATAGCCTGAAAAATCAAAATAGCCTTAAAGAAACCAATCTGTCCCCCTAAATGACTCACACTGAAGATGCTTCATTTATTAGGCTAGAAGAATTGTAAAAACAAGGACAGACTTAAAGAAGGAGCAAACTCTCAGTAGACATATAAGTTACTCAGTTTTTCTTCTAATTCTAACCTCTGGTTACATATTACACTGTAAGGCCACATAGCTGCCGCAAGGCAGAGGGTTTTCACTACGGCAGTGACAGGGTAGCCTGTTCTTCCTCCTGCCTTTGGCAGCAGGGAAGGTACCATAAAGAGCCAGGCATTGTCACCACCTAACAATCTGTTTTTTCTTCTCCATCCCCCAGTGTTAAATGCCTCTTTCCCAAGATGTGACACAGAGCACGTTCCACACCAGGCCTTGCTAAGAGGCTGGGGAAGAAGACATGTCACAGGATGACTGAAGATGACAGCAGCCTGAGTCACCCCCACTGAATCCTCTCCTTGTCCACTCTCACCTCAAAGAGCTCACAAGGTTTTGGCAAAGTTGAAATAAATTTTAGTGAACAGTAACAGCATATACAAGTCAGTCTAATAGTGCAAGATAATACACCAACGGGTCACGCTTGCCGCAGATAATACAATGCCCACACTCTCCATGGGGTTTCCTTATCTGTGCCATTTTCCCCAGCACTTTTCTGCAAGCTGAATGGGAGTCTCCTGGGATGAATAATCCCCAGCAAACTGCGAGTAATAAATAACAACAATAAATAAATTGCCAAAGCCCTGGAGCAGTCTGCTTAGTCATTGTACAAAGTGTTACCAACACTTTCACAGTGTTGAACAGGCCCTAGTCATTCCTCCATTCCTGCAAAAGACACAGTTTTCTCATCAATAAACCTTGGCGTAAATGCCAGAATGGCACGCTGGAAAGGAATTGCTACGAGCAGAGTTAAGGAGCTCTCCTCTGACCTTTCCCACTGGCTGGACAGCAGTTAAACCTTGTTCTGCACTTTGGAAGCCTGTTCTCTTAGTATTGATTTTGACTATTTGACAACATTTAAAAATTTCTGCTTATCAGTCTGCTCCCACACCAGTGAAAATGGCTGAAGCTCTGTCTTCAGCTATGAGAAAAGCAAAAGGAAGATGCTGGATGTGAGCTGGTGAGGCACTGCAATTCATTTTTATACAAATTTTCTTTTTAAAATGAGCAAAAGCTTTTCTTGTTTTATGCAAAATAAAGGGGATATCATAATGACAAGGTAAAAAAGAAACCAAATAGTAACCCTCAAGGGTTTAAATAGCCAGGTGCTTTGGAGAGAATTTTCTAAATGGTTTTTTGAGTTTTAGAGATTGAGTCACATGAATGTGCTGTATCTGACCAGAAGTGCTAATCAGAATGAACAGTAACAGCCTATCACAATGGCAGTAAGTACATAAATATTATTTGACATACTTTTTCAATAATCCTATACGTGCTTTTTAACAAGCCCCCATAACACAAAGAACATATGAGTTCTGGTAGTATATACTGTGCGGCAAGGCAGTTAAGAATATATTGCATTTATAAACTATGCACAACTTTATGAGTCTCTAGCTATAATTTCATCATAGCACGGTAATTGGAAAGTCTGCATAATTTTGGAAGGATATGTGTTTTAGTTAAAAGAACACTATTACTGTTAATTGGATACCAAGCTTACATTGTAAATCAGAGCAAAGTATGGGCTCCTAATTACAAACTTTTTTGAAACAAGTACTGTATGTCTTTACATTAATTTTGGCTAACTAGGGACTTAAATAATCTTAGTGTTACAAAGTCTATAAATCTTTTCTTTAGCTGTGGCTGATGAAATTCTACAGGATAAGAATGTGTGTCCCAAAGGTAAATATCTGGCTTGGCAGCCTCATCTCTTACAGTGAATCAAGGTAAAGGGGTATGTAAGTGACTGGCACTGGCAAAGCCCCAAGCAGAGAAGGTAAAATGTAGAAACCTGGTGTTAACTTATGTAGTATGTTGCAGCTTAACACATTTTAAACAGGCTGGGCTCACTCTTTGGCATATGGACCTAAAAACTTACAGCCGTGTTCTTATGTGGAACGAACTTATGTACTGGAGTTTTACAACACCAGCAACAAGCTTTTATGAAGTTGTTAAGGTCCTCAATCCAGAGCTGTCAAGCAAGGCAATTTTTAAAGTTATTTTTTCCAAACAGCTTTTTCCTGCATGCCTTGATCCACTCTTCCCTCATCTGTGGTAGCAGAGAGGCCACTCACCACTGAGCATGGGGTGACAAACACCAACAGAAATCAATATGCTTATTGGGTACGATCCTTCATGAAGTCTACTGGGCTGATGGAAAGTGCCAAAAGTTTCAACTTCCTATCAGAGTCTGTGGGAGTGGAGAACGTTCAACAGAAGCTACGATCCTCATGGGATCTGCCTGCTGAGCACACAGGAGCCGGGCCATGTACCCCAGTCCTGTAGCCAAGGTGCAGGGAAGCTGGTTCATTATTCAGCGTTCAGTTGTTCACCTTGGCCTTAAAGATATGCTGCTTATCTCAGTGATGGACAGAGTGAAAAGCCTTGTGCATTAAAAGGCATAAAAAGGAAGCAACTTCAAAAAAAAGGCCTCTTGGAACACATAACATGGCCCAGGAAGATCAGCAGTGCCTAGTCTGAAGTCTCTTTCACTCTCTTCCCACTTAAAGCAAATTCATGACTATGTTTAAAGTCTGTTGTGAAGACAATAATGTACTAGAAATCTCTGGAAATCCTTTTGATTTTTTTCCTTTTGATATTCTCTGTATTATATACATTTATTAAAAAAATGTAACATAGACTCAGCCATGTTGATGCTGTTCAAATGTCAGCCTGCGTAGCATCAAGACAGAGGCCATGTGTTCCAGATTTAAAAGCTGTATTCACTTTTTGATGTACCATTCAGCAAGGACTCACTGTCAGACAAGCTTTCTAATCTGTTCCGCATGTTTCAATCTCTTCTTCTTCAGGGATTGGTCATGGTACGTTTCACCAGGTTACCAAGTTATTTTGGTGTCCTAAGAGTGAGTTGGAGCAGAAATGGTCTATAACAGTCTCAGCTAGCCTATGGATACCATCTAGGCTGAAGAAGTCCCCGGGACCTTAGAGTTCAGCAACTCTGCAGGGTATATAAATTTAACCTTTCATTCTGACCAGGTTATTGAAGTGAGTTCACTGAACTTGAATCCAGAAGAAAAAACAGAAGCAGCGTGCTTGCACTGTTGCAGATGAGTAAGTACAGTTAAATCCTGTTTTATGACCACCTTAATTCCTTTCCCATAAATCCACTAACCTCGAATTGCAACTGTGAATATCTCTGACAAACAAGACTTGTCTGCAAGGGAGCAGATCATTGCAAGTTTCACTTGGCTTGTACCTATTTGTTAATGCAGGCCCTGAAAATTATTTCTGTCACAAGTTCAACCACAACCTTCTCCATGAACCACAGGGATAACCCTGTTTCAGTCTGGAAGTGCAGATGACTCAAAATGTATGATTAAAAACATAGAGACCCAGGCACAGTGGCCACGGGAGCTGGCTTGTAGCCTTCTTGCACCCACTGAACAGCAACATAGCTTTATCCAAAACCTGTGTATCTAGGATGGTCAGAGATGGATGACAGACAAAAACCAAACTGCACTGCCAGACAGAGAGACTAAAGATTAATTTCTCTGTTGATCTGACTGCCTTTTTCAGGTACAAGCACTTACTACTCAAAATCAGCCTTTTAGGATCCTCCTGATAACTGAAGAGAATGTGACAATACCATTTCTGTCCCAGAATGTCTGGCTGAAGTACTACAGTGTGGGAAAAGCTTCCTCTTGAAGCTTTTCCTCACTTTTAGGTTGGCAGGTGTTTCCCATTGCCAAGAAGAACTGCAAACTTTGAGACCTGGACTAAAATGCCAACTGGAAACTTTTAACAGTGCCAGTATGGCAGAAGCCTTAGAATAAATTACTAGAGCGTGATCATAAAAGAACTGAAAATGGAGACAAAGTCAGATGAGCATGTAGATAAGACAGGAAGGCAAGACTCATCCTCTTCTGCGTAACTTCAGTTCTTCATCAGGCTCCACTAGAGAATTCACCAACTTCAAGCAAGAACACATTCTTACAATGCTGAGCACGGCATGTGTTCTTCATAACCCCTGGAAACCCAAGACAGACCAGGCACACAGAAATGGGAGGCAATCACATGTAGTTCAAACTTCACTAGAAGGTAATCTGTAGCCAAAATGCTCTCCGAGAAGCTCTCATTTCAGCAGCACAGGAAAGATTCAGTGTAGCTGGCAAATAACTTTTCTATGCAGAACAGAATTTGTTGTCCTAAAACACATATTTAGGCAGCCACAGACTGCACCATCCAAACACCACCTGCAATGCAGTTTTTGAAACTTTTAGGCAACTGCATTTTATGTTTTTATTTTTGTTCTACTATTCTGAAAATCTTGATGTTTCTGTTTAATATTGCTTGCAGTCAGCATTAATTTCAACTGAAACTAGGCCAAATTCTTCACCTAAATCCTTATTTAAACATCTTTAAAATAGTCTGGTTTTAAAGCTGCTGAGCACTTTGCTTGTCTGAAAAAAAATCAAAGTGCTCTTCCTTAGACACTGTTTCTTTACTCAAGCTGACTGCGTATTTCAAACAATTTGAAATAATTTGTTTTCAAGTAAAAATCTGTCCTCTCTCTCCTAAAAGCTCTTTGGCACTCGATTCACTCGTTGTTTTTTAACAGCTTTTTGGGGCACTGTCAAGATAAACACATTCCTTCTCTTACTGATCACCTGAGCACAGCAGTGAGACTGGGTTCCAACTATATTATTAAAAGAATTGCTTCAAGACCAGGTCAGGTGAAATTGGTGAGCAACCCTGTGCACAAAAGAGCGGGGAAAGAGCAGGCACTTAGAAGAGTCTCTCTTTTGCGCAAGATATCCTGAGAGCGCTGACCACTAACTCTGCTCTTGAAATGAAGTGAAACAGCCTGCTAAGAGAGCTTTAAAGCCAGCTATTAGAGTTCCCATGTGCATGTCGTATGCGCATGTTTTAGACTATCCCCAAGTAACACATGACATTCCCATTAGCTTTTGTTAACTCCTACATCAGAGTAAACCAGGCTCTTAAGAAGATTAACCTCTGTTCCTTCTAGCTGTTCCTTAATTTTCATTAGAACAATTTTTTCGGGTAGATTTGTGAGCTTTTTTCTCCTTTGGATGGGTATAGAAATTTCTCTGATGAAAGATTCAGACTTTTTTAATTAAAAACAAAACAAAATGCCAAAAAAACCCAACCCTACAAAATTATTTTCCTTAAAGAAACTGCCAAAACTCTAGGAATCAAATTACAGAACAGAAGCAGACAGCACAATTCTAGCTTTACTCTACCTACTCACAGAACCTGAATTCCTCTCTGAGGTGATGAGTTGATGGGAAACAGCACAATTCTGCACTGAGGAGGGAATTTCGATTTGTATTTAATGATCTTGGTGACAGTGAGGTTATGAGCGTATGTCAGGGATTTCTGTGTTCTTACAAGCTGGAAGACAACTCTTTCGCTTACTGCTGAACAACTCCTACACACAAACCTAGAGCCAGGGAAGAAAGAAAAAGACTAGGGGGTTCCACCTGTGGTCTTCAAAGTGTTAAGGTCAACTATCTGCAAGACTGCCATAAAACATAATTACAAAAAGCTGATTACTAGTGGACATGTATTTGCTATCCAAGAGCCTGCAATTCTACTTAACCATTTTTTTAGAAATCTGAAAACTGAAAATTACTTCAGGGTCAAAGGGCCTGATTTTGGCCTACTCCTTCGGTTGTGATACTGCTTCTACTTTTTAAACTGACAAACATTCTTCATCATAAGCCCCATTGTTTTAATGGTCATTGACTTCAGGAAAATAAGTCTCTGTTACATTCAATAACTGCTAACCCCATTTATCCAACCAATAAATAATCCCTCACCCTCTCCTCCCTCCTCCTCAACTCCTAGGTTATTACACTGCAACATCTTGGCTCTATGCCTACTCCATCTCAGTAATAATGATCAAATCCAGAGTGCACAGATCTCAATACCCGATCAGGATCACCATCCAACTACACATAATGTGCATACTTCATTAGAAAAAAGAAGTTCTGCCAGAGGTTGCCATATTCGATTGGAACTTTTACATTTCTTAGGATTTAATATTAGCAGCAGCAGTTTGGATCCCACTGGACTTTAGATGGCAAATGGCAAATTTATTAGGTTTTTCCAAGGTTAGAGGCAAACAAGGACGTGGATTATTTTTTTCCTTTTTGCATGAACTTTTGTCAAGAATGATAACTCTAAAAAGTCATTAGAGAGCGGAAAATGGAGGGTGATTACAGCATAGTACCTTACAATCGTCAAGGCTCTGTTCCTGCTCCAACAAATACGAAATGTTGGTGAGGCTTCTCACTCACATGTACTAAGAAACAGGAGTCCAAAGTTAAGATCTGGATGACGTTTCTTTGGAGCTTCTTATAGCCTACATTAGAGTCCACTCACAGAGGACGTGATTCAGTTTCTATCTGTGACAGTGGCCAAACATCTACTAACCAAAATTGTACAGGCTGAAGGTTTAATTTGTCAGCCTAATGCTATAAATAACCAGTCTGCAGGTATACAGTCTAGTTTACCTTGGCAAGCAGAAGATGGCATACTGATTTATACAATCCAACAATTATACACACCTTGCACTCTGATGTGCACAACAGTTACCACTTAAACAATAATCTCCCAAGTTTGGTCACTGTAGTTACACTGATTACAACTGAAAGTAAATTCTACCTTCCAATATACGTGGGAAAGCCAGGAATGCATTTGGTTTCACCGCACCCTTACTGGCTGATTCCTCTGCAGATGGTGACTTTGTCAGCTAGCAGAGCCTTTTCTTCCACTGATGTGCTGCTACACAAAAAAAACCCTTAAGGCCTGGGGGGGGGGTAAATTTAATTGTTTAAAGGGAAAAATGCAAATACATAATTTTAAATAATACTTTGCCATGTCTATGCCTTAAGTAGACTAAAATCAGCTTAGAGCCTTATTCTTTTTTTGCAGAGTCAGTGAGGCTCAGAGCATGGACAGAAATACCAAATCTTCAGCCTTGGCTGTAGGTGGCTTGAGATACACAGGTTTGTGCTGACATGTCTCTGATTCATGGCCACTTTATAAGAAGTACCATTTTCCTTACCGATAGGTTACCCTAATGAAAACCACACGCTTTTCCACTTTTAAATTGTCCAGAAACACTTAGATGTGCAAGAAAGACTCTTCTGTACAGAGGAGAGACTGAAGAAAAGACCTCAATAGAACTATCTTTTCCTACACATCAGAGACTCCTCAGAGGCACTCAGAGCCTTGAGACATCCAAAGGAAAACAGGCTTCAGTAGCCTTGCTGGCCATAGCCTTGTTTTACATTAACTACTTTATCTCCTCTAATGAATACTAAAGAATCCCTTACTGTAAAAATGCCTATGGCATGGGATGATACTATACAAAGTGTTTCTGTCTATCCACTGCCTCCGCCATAAAAGATATTAAGCGTCTTTGTCAAACATGGACAACGGGGGAGGGAGGAACTGGGCAGGAATTGAGGAAAGGAGGATTTGCCTGTGCACATGGGTTAGAAGACATTTAATGAATCACAGAAAATAATAGCTGTACACAGTACAAGCATTCCCTCTCCCTGCTTCTCTCCCCCTGCTTTTCCACATAAATTATGTGAACATATCATCAAAACATGATGATTTTCATTTTCATAAATGGGGCCATATGTCAGTTAAAACAGAAAACGTGTGCTCAACTGTGATGTGGGTTACATGATACACTTTAATTGGATGTCATTTTAATGTAAACAGCTTTACATAAAACTCAGCCTAAAAGAAAACTTTTTAAAATTGTCAAGTATTAGTTGCTAAAACAACTTGATGCTGCATGTGCCTTTCGCATTGTCTAGTCAGTCAAAGGGTATCAGTCACAAAGGGCTGGATTCTGATCTCACTTGCACCAAAGCAGTCACAGAGACTTTGCTACAGGTTCCCAGAACAGGGAGCCAGAAACAGAAGACTTTTTGTGCATAAACATTTTTGTCTAAATTTTCCACTTAAGTTTTTTTTTACTGTAAATGCCATTTGTTCACCTAAACAATTAAGAAGTGTAATTCACTTCTAGTCAAGTCTGTATGTCAACATCCTTTTTCGCAGTAGGAGAAATCCTAAACCCCAAGCGCAAGCACTATCCACACACTTATACACACATAAACCAAGTATTTCGTATACATGAAACAATCAGCTTTCCCCCATACAACACACAACTCCAGGTACCTATTAGGAATAACCTCCATAAACAACATACTACTGTAATAATGAATAACTGAAAATAACTGCCTTAGTAAAAAAAGCCCTCTAAAAATGCAACTCTGGTAATGCTGATAGAACATCAACCACATATTGGGAAACATTAACAAGTCAGTATTTGCTAGCGGATACCACGGGGTTACCACAGTTGTTTTTTATGTATAAACATAGGAAAAAGTAGTTACATCTCACCTGCTGCTTTGTGGTTGCTGCTGACAAAGGCTTCTTCTTTAATGCCACTGTGACTAACTATCACAGCAATACCAGAAGGGACCTTTTGAATGATACTGTCAAGTTCAATTCAAGTGACAACTAATTCTTACGACCTTGCAATAACAAACTCATATTTTAATATCCGATACGCAGCTGGATAGCGCTTGCTACCTTTCAAAAATACTTACACATGTCAAACAAAAAATGCTGGCATCAACACACATTCACAGTAAAGCACTGACAGGTTTATCAAACTTTGGTTTTCTTTCGGTTTTTCTTCTTCGGTTTCTTTTACCAATCCAACAGACTGGTGGGCACATGCTGCTACATATGCACTCTCTCATCTTAAATGTTATGCCCTAACACTTAAGGCGGACTCCCATAGCATGGTTAAAAGCATGCCCTATAAGCTACCTCACTAGAATACAAGGTCCGCTTTGTAGGAAAAGTAACAGCTATCATTTCTTTACCTGCAGCTCTCTACAGGAAGCCTACTGCACCTCAGAGCCATGGCAGAAACCCTCATGATGCCCTCTTAGGACTAGATCTCTCTTTAAACAAAAGAAGCTGCATGCTTCTTTCCGAGAACCATCTAACACATTTTGGAACTGCATCTAGACCACCAACAAAGCTCTTGGAGAACAAGGAGAGCAGCATTATATTACAAAGCTTTTCCTGACAGTTCCTGTTACTGGTTATTGGACATCATTATGGCTCTTATAACGATGGCAGTGTAAATCAGCAGGCGAAGGCCGAGTAGAACGTTCTATCCTTGTCTCCTGATGAAAATTCCTGTCCAAAGAAGGGATGAAATAATAAATTTGTTTTAAAGAATCACTTTTTTGTTTGGGTTTATTTTGGTTTAATTTAGCAGAATGCATAAATCCATAAAGCCAAGAAAACCACAAAATTCCCTTAAAAATGCGATTTATATTCAAGTTTGAAATGGCGTAGGCAGGCATTGCAAACCATTTCTGTTCCAATCAGAGTAAAAAAAAATTGTCTTACAAATTATAAGGCTATAAAAATTGAAGACGACTGTTTCTGCAGACCACTTGGCTCGTGCTAACTTCAGTATTTGGTGTTCAAATGTAAACAGCACTTAGGCTTGCACAGACAGATCACGATGTACATAAGGGGGACGCATCTGTGTGGCTGCTCCCTCAAACTGCAAAGCACTTGGGCTGACACAGCACCAGAGGACAGAAACCATCGGAACTATACTTCCAAAACAACTTGCGTTTTGCACTGGCTGGTACTTAAGGGAAACTTACCCTCTCACAAGGAAGTTTAGGGGAAATTTTTTGCTTTAAAACATCATTTTGCACATTAACATCAGCTGAGATGGAAATTGTCTTTAACCACACATTGTGGAATCAAAGAAAGTTTCAGAATCTCGCTTTTCTGGCTTTACTGAAGTAGGCACCCACTGTTTTAGTCCATAATCTACAAGAAAAAAAAAAGCAAAACTTTCATAATAAAGCTGCTGTAGCTGCAATAACACAAACAGAAAAATCCAAACCAGAATGGCTTTTATGCCTTGTGTCAGGAGGACTTTGGATCTGCTACACCTGAGCAGAGCAGTGACAGCCCTGCACCCCGGTGCATGCCATTTGTTCCACACATGATGTCCATGTATATTTACACAGTACTGCCCTGCTGCCTGTGCAGCAGCGTGCTACTCCTTCTTACACTTTTCATCTTGCCATTAGGCTGATGGATTATTTAAACAAAAGCCTATTTACACCAGCATAAAATAAATCCCACGCATAAGTGCTCACGGTGGGTGGGCACTGCCCTGAGCAAAGTCTCACCAGGGATGGCTGTTGGACACAGTATTTATCTCAGACAGCGAGAGCCTGCAGCACTCATCCCCACCCAGGGTCTGTCCCAGCAGTGGTGCCATAGGAGGCATTTTGTCTTTCACTCTCTAGCACAGCCCTGGCAGGCTCTAGCCCTGCAATTCTCTTACATACCTCTTCAGCTAGGCAGCAGGATCCAGCATCCCACTGTCTGCAACTGCTAGGGATGCAAATCCCTCTCAAAATGGGGGTTAGGGTATGGTTCTGTGAACAGTTAATTCAAATGCTGTAGAATCAGCTCCTTATAGCTATCTCAGAAATACAGGAGAAAATGATACAAATCAGACCTACAGCTATTCACTCCCTGCCTCCTACATGCATCTGCAGTACAGAGAAGAGAATGAGCACGTTAAGATGTTAAATGTGCCTGGCAGCAGGTGAAACATTGAACTGTGACTTGGCAATGTGTTCTACACAAGGGGTGGCATTTTGTATGCAAAGCCTGATGCTGGTTCAGGGAATATATATTTCTATATATCCTTCTTTTCTCAAAGAACCAGGTTTGGGAAGTGGGGTAGAGGGAAGTACACACACATACATACATGCATATACTTACATATACATATATACACATAAGCATGCACATGTATATGTGCTTTCAAATACGCCCAGAATAAAATACATTTTCTTTAATGAAATCACTAAATTTTGTCTCCATCATAGCAGCACTGCCAACTTACCACTAGGCATTCCATCCTTCATATAGAATTTGGTAAACATTTCAACTCAAATCTAAGACCCATAGCCAAGGTATCAGTAACATTGACATATTATGAAATTCCCATTCCCTTTTCCCCTCCCCTCCTACCCCAGTAATAACTGTCAGGCGATCCTGGCAATTTCACAAGCACAGCAATGATTCAGCTGGCAGATTTCAGTGGATTATTGTGGCCAATTTGGAAAAACACTCTAATAAGCATTACTTTCCAGAAACCAATATAAATCTGGAAGAGGGAATTATTAAACCCAGGGAAATTATAACAAAAGACATTAATTGCATTTTTGGAAAGACCTTTTGAATTAAATTATTACCTGCTAGTTTACAAGGCAAACATACAGATAAAAACCACTACTGTGACAAGAATTTATTTATATTGGCCAGATATAGTGTAGGAAATTTATATATAAATAAAATTTACACACAAACACTACGCTCATTTATAGCATTATATGAGCAATACATTTTGTTATGCGTGTCTGTGTTCATCTTCAAACAATTAGGATTAAGTTATTTACCCTCAAATACACACATATGCACACACGTGATGTTAAGTAAAACAAAAAATCAAAAGCAGGAAGTGATCACAATTAAATTATAAGCCATGTGTTTGTGTATTTACTTGTGAGTATATTTTAAGGTTTAGTCGTACAACAGAAGACAGTAGTTTCTTAGCCTGGGTCTATAGGACTTGAAAAGATTTTCCTAACTAACTTGTATATAATATTTAAAAATCACTGGCCTGCTTCAAAGTCTGCTGCAGTATCTGAGGAGCTTTCTCTTGACATCAGTAAATGCTGGACCAGGCCATTAATACAGAAATATTCATCACCGCCTCTAACTCTGGGGTCTTTGAGGATTATGTGACAAAAATCATTGGAACAACCACAAGCCAGTTTGGAAGTTCATATACTACAATGACTCAACAATTCACCCTACTGAAGACTGACAGCTTTGAAAACAAAATAATGTACTCTTACAATAATACGATGTAACCTGCAATTCTCTTATTTCCCTGTTATGTGACTGTCCACTTGTATACATGTTGTTTACATTTTGTCTGTGTTCTCTTTATATTCATCTTTCCAAAAACATCATGAGTAGTTTTGGAAGTAAGTGAGAAAACTTCTTCCCTTCACAGTGAACTTAATTCCTCACTGGAGCCAGTGCTCTAGAATAAGGCAGAAGGAAGGTACCGCAATGAGCAAATATTTAAATAACAGAAATCATACAGCCCACACATGACTAAAACTGGTCACAAAGAGTGCATTTGTTTTGATAACTCAAAAAAGAGCTAGGATTTTATAGTCCATTATTATTAATTAATAGACTTGGAACAAACATGGGAAGCCAAGCTGCAAACTAACTACTTCACAGGACACTGCTACTAAAACCCAAAGAGCCAACTCAAGAGGTAATGAGATCAGAAATGTCCAAACAAAACACCTGCACGGCCTGTGGCTGAGACGCAGAACTCCCACACAGCTACCTTTTGCCTTCCTGAAGGGGAAACAGAGCTCATGTCTTGAACCCAAACACATTCAGCATCTCTCCTGTGCCAAGCTCCAATGCCATCTGCCCTGTCGCTGGTATTTCCAGGTCTGCATCTTTCTACCACAGGGTCCAAAAAGCCTGCAAGCTTCTACAGGTGCAAGTGCCCTGCACAGGTCCTTTCCTGTTCTCAGCCAGCTCCCGCCTGAGAGCGAACATTACAAAAGACAGGTGAAAAAGGGACATTTGAACTTTCTGTTGACCTTGGCAGTTGACAAGGCCCCCCCCCCACACCAGCACAGGGGTGAAACTGTGCCTCACAGATGCTCCCTTGTTCATGATGCTGTGGCCACCTTGCAAGCCTAACTGAAATCAGGAGCACGCTGCTGTAGATACAACTCACACGTTATCCTACACACCACTATCAGCAGTCAATTTTATTAATTCCTGAATTACCTGACACACTCTGTGCTAATAAATAGCTAATGGTACTTTCCCCGCCAATTCTTATCTTAATTTTTTTGTTTCCTGGATGCTCCAAAACCAAAAATTAAAACAATCATTATGTGGTGCAGTTAAAAATCTGCATCCACCATGAAACAGAGGACCAGATTTAAGAAGGAAGAAAGAATATAGGAGTTGTCTCCCTTTCTTGTCCTTTTAGCATCGCACGTTGATGCACTCGAATAAGACATGTCTCTTCCCTCCTCTCCCTACCCCCAATATCCAGACAACAGCCAGACACGTGTTGTCTGCTTAATTTGACAAACACTTGGCTTTCAGTGGGATATGACTGGCTATTACAAAAGGCTCCAATGTCCTAAACATTGTTGTAACGTGCAATTACCATAGAATTCACAAAGAGAGCAAAGTTCCTGGGTGATTCATGTTGCATATTTCCCTAAACCTGCACTAAAACTTCAAAGCCTCCCAAACTGAATCACCAAACTGAATCACCCTGTTCTCAAACCCATGGAGCGACTTACGGAGAGCAGCATACGGAAGCACTGTACAATGGAGCTGTGTGCAGTACAGCGAAGCCCAGGCAAAGCCATTTACTTCTGCAGCAAAAGCCCTCAACATCCTGTGAACTGGGGCTTGAATATTAAGCTTGTATCTTTTTTTTTTTTTTATCAGCCAGCCTTGGCTGTGCTACCACTTGCTTATAGTCAATGGGAATTTTGCCCCTGCTTTCAGCACAGCTGAAATTTGACTTTAGGAATTGGCAGAGGATTAAAGTTTGCAGCTGGGAAGGCTCCATGCAGGTGCACAAAGGATGGAGACCCTGCCCTGCTTTGCCTGGAGAGACCACAGCTGGGGGGTACCACGGGGAAGCAGCGGTGTCTCTGTCTCACAGCTCTGCAGCATCACTGGCTGCTCAGAAGTGCACAGGCCAAAGCAAAGTGCAGACGGGAGCAACTTCTGCCAGCCCATGCAGCATTAGCTATAATCGTCCCTGAGGGCTTCAACAGCCCCTTAACAGCTTGTCCAGCATGTCCAACAGCAGAGCGCTGCCTTCTTATAAGCAAACATCACACATATTTAGCAGAATGACTAGGCTCTTTGCTCTCGGCACTTCCCACCAACCTCTCTGTCCCTCACACAAGTCCAACAACTTAACAGCTAAATGTAATAACATTATGAAACATTTATCAAAATTTATCAGAGCCAGGCTCAGGTCAGGAATAAAGCCACTTGATACTGATAGATGTTGTAAAGAACCAGGAATAAGGATTTCAAGACTCTCTGTTCTTCCTGTTTCATAATCTAAATTAAAAATGGCTGCTATCAGTCCTGGAAATTGGACAGTCCAGCTTCAGCTGTTTACCAGTAGTTGTATTTAAGCTGCATTTGCCAGCATTCTATACTTACCATTTCCCAAGTATACACTGGTGTCTGACTGCCTGGAGGGACAGAGAGTTGAAACAATGACATTTGCAGCACAACACTGGAATCAAAAGCACTTAATTTAATATACAGGATTGATTGTTTTGTCTAAGGTGGATATTTTGCGCACTGGTTTTTTTGCTTGAAACGGTTCCTGGGCAAAACACCACAGTTTTAGAATTATGCTGCTGTGTTTTTAAGGAAAATATGGTTTTGTTTAGGCTGCAATTAGATGCTTTCACAATTTTTCTCTGGCAAACTGAGACTGAAAACTCCAGAGTCAATTTGTTTAGTGTGAACTGAAGTAACATCTATCTTAGTACGGAAACTTACAACAAAAGATTCTTCATTGTAGTAAGACCTAAGAGTTTTCCTTCTACAAGTAGGGCTGCCATACTCACAAGGCTATGAGCCATGTATTGTTTGGAAGCCGGGGTGGGAGGTAAATCAAATTAGCATGAATGACACTAATGATTCCATACTTGCCTGAACATAATGCATGTTATATGGTCCTGCCTTTAGGGATTTTTGATATATATATAATTGGTACAAATCGCTCACTCCCCTCTTTTGTTGATTTTACAAGGAAATGCTCTCGGGTACAGAGCCTGCCTTTCCCAGGTCGATGATGTGAGCCAAACCAGCCATTCCTACTGTGAGGAGACCCCAGGTAATGCCTTGGAAAGACCCAAGTGCAATAAATGGAGTACCGTACCATAAAATGCATGTGACTACCCTCTACTGGATGGAGCTAGAGCAGCTGAGCTGCATCAGTGTATCCTCAAAGACACACCTTAAGAGAAATCCTTCCACACAGACTAGGATAGGTTTGGATTTTCACAGAAGTGGATCTAAATACAGTTGTCAAAGCAAATTCCTGGGCATTCAGGGTATGCTGTACTTGGACAAAGCAAGGATTTCTGCTAAGTGTAGGTCAATTATAAACTTAACGTACAAAAAAGCCAAGGCTATATAATGAGAGAAGACAACCATCACAGACTTTCAAAAATCCAAATGGTTTCTTTGCTTTGCACTTTCCTTTCCCAGCAAAATCAGGCCAGATCCCAGCTGGTAAAAGCTGGCAAATTTCCACTAGCCTGTGGGTCATTAACTCTGAAAAAAGGGCAGTTTCAAAACCAGTTTTGTGTATAGTGTTAGTTTCTCTCAGCGTTGCTATAAACAATCGAAATTGAAAGTATTTGGGATGACTACAATACCCAGTTCTTTCTTTTGCCATTCAGAGTTGTGTTCCAACACAGATTTTCCTAAAACAATTTACACGTATCAGAGCTTCTATCTGACAAGCTGAAATATTCAAAACAAGAATAATCTACTTTCTAAGTTTGTACCACTGGCATTACACAAAGGTAATGCCTCTGTTGTCCACCTATAACCAGTAGACCAATTCTTACTGGAGGTGCCTTCACCTGCCAAAGGGAATAACTCACTCAAAGTGGCTGGTGCAAATACTAACAGCACACTTAGAGCTGGTGTGCCCTGTACGTCCTGATAAGCAAACACCTTAGCAAGGAGACTCAGTCCATGCCAGATGTAAAACAGGAAGGTAGTGTTACCATGCTTTTAATTATCTTGTTTTTCTGCCACATGTATCATGCTCAGAAATGCCACAAAATTGACATAGGCCCAGGTACAGATGTAGCAGAGGAGATGTCTAGAAAGGAGCTGGCTTCTTTCCCTCTCCCCAGGTTTTGCATAGTGTCATCTGATTATGACCCCCATATCTGTGCAGCTCCCACAACCCCCATGCAGCTGTGCCCTGCACCCTTCCCCAGCCAAACATGGTCTGAGGGACTTTGGGACCCTGACCAATGCACACCAAACAAGCTTGATTTAGAACTTGGATTTCACTGCCTGAATTTTGAGGCAGTTGGACCAGGAATCTGTAGGTGAAGCTGTTGTGTTCAACAATCTTTATATGCCCAATTTCCCAGCAGAAAGAAAACACCCATACGTCATGGCACAATCATTTCTGGCACAATGGTCTATGTCGTACATTAGCATTCACTGGAATCAATAGCAAAGCTTACATTTGTGTTGAGGAGAAACTTTTTGTTCTATAAAGGTCGAATCCGGTAAGGGCAAAGCAAAACAAATGGTATCTTTCTTGGCAAACTGACTGCTCTAGCCCGTCACCCCTGATTTCATAATTGCCAGCGTGCAAAGCAAGCATCCATTTCTGGAACGGTCCAAGAGCCTTGCCCACAGCCCAGGGGATGCTGAGCACCATCTCTCTGCATGCTGACTCATAGCAACATCAGAAGGACAAACTATACAAACTGTGCTCAGAATGCAGAGACCTGAAGGCTTAAACTGTACTCCTATGCAGAGTTCCTTCTCTTATGCCTAATGATGCAATATTTTCACAGAATGGCAGAAATCAGATATAAGAGAGTTTACATTCAAAATTGTTTTCTACAAAAATATTTTCCAGTTTTTCGAACAGTCCAGCTTGTCTTATTCATACAGTTGGGCATCTTCTAGTTCCAATACTAAACTACTCCCCTCTAAAATACACCGCATTTTTAAGAAACTTTAACTGGAAATTAGCTTCAAATTTCCCTTTGCTTCATTTTGCCAGATCACCCCTACTTATTCTCTATTCTCTTCTAAAGAATCCCTCCCTTTCCTTGTTCTCCCCATCCCAGCCCTCTACTAATTCCTTTTATCTTTTCTTGACTGCCTCTCTGTCCCCTTGACCATTTTTTTTTAATTTCCTATCCTGCCAGATGCTAAAATGAGAAATGGATGCTTGCCATAAAGGAAGAGAACTCCTGTAACAGTTGAAGTCATAAGAACTTGCAGGCCATTACCCCATTACGTGAACAGTATTTTTACAGTGCTAGAAAGCACTGTGTTTTAAGTAAAGCAGCTACAAATATTCAGGTTTTAAACGTGTTGTCATTCTAGTGGCCCAGCTACATTACCTGCGAGGGAATTACCTGCGAGGGACAGATGGAAGGTTAGGGGTATCACAGCTAAGAACATCCATGCATCACAAAGGTTCCTGCCAGTCCAAACCCTGCAATTCTGCTTAGATGAAAAAGTATTTCCTTTAAGAGGTTCTAAGTTTTCTTCTTTTCACTATCCATCTATGAGTAGAGATGATGAAGAATGCCTTACCTTCCCTGTGCTGTTCACTGTGTACCTCCATATCTCTCCCTCTAAACTCAGTCTCTTGACACCTGGAAGTATTTATGATTGTGTCCTTTCAAAATCTCAACGAAAAGGGTTAATAATCATCTGAGATAACTTTGGCATATTATTTCAGCCCTGAAGCAAGATACATACAAGAGGAGGTTTGCCAATCCAAAGGCTAAAGCAGGCTGTTTACCATCTACCTGGCTAAAAGACTAAGTTAGCACGTTCTGTGCATCCAACGCATGTTTGGTTTCTGTGTATTTGTTAACATCTTTTCACTCCTTAGCCTTGAAGACAAAGCACAAGCTAAAAATGGTTAGTTGGATCAAGCATTTTAAACAGTGAACTGAGATCATCATGGCCAGGCAATTAAAAATGTCACTAGGTTTGAGGATCCACAGGAAGATTAAAGCCTGTGAATAACTGCAATACTTTTAAATATTTTCACTTATTCTGCTTTTTTCTGCTCTCCCCATGTCTTGTCTGAGAAGAGAATTTATTGCATGGAGGCAAGTGGGCAACGTGTCAGGCATTAGATGTGGTTTAGTTGAGAGCACCCCATACTGAGTCAGGTCTACTGCTGCTTTTCTGTGAGTGCAAGCAAGCGTCACAAGGTAGCTCTCTCACCAGATCCAGTCTCCCTGCAGTATTAGAATGTGTCTGTAGGCATCGCAACTTATGCCATTCCAGAAGTAGCCCCCCTGGACTTTGTTTTACGTGGAGACAGTGTGCTGGAGATCTACAGGAAACCAGGTCAAGCCTGCATCTTTTTATGAGGGTAAGCAAAGCAACTCCTAGAGCTGGCCAGCTCTCATGCAAAGGCAGGCAAATGTAGCTGTACTCATTTTGAAATCAGGAAAAAAAAAAGGGCAGGATTTGTTTTACATGACTGAAAGATGCTCATTTACAAATCATAGTGTTGATGCTACATCTTTCTTGAAGGCATAGTCATAGAGGTGTTCAGTGCCCCTGGGTGTACTGAAGGGATTACTGTAAGGTGACACGATACTTGGAATCACAGAGGCTGGGCTCAGTGACCCAGATAGCCCTACCAGCTTTGCCTCCTGTCTTCCTTTTTCTAATACTCCATCTTCCCCACTCTCTCACTGAAACAGAGTGAAATCATATCAACATGGACACAGCAGATTAGTTTTCCAAGGTTCCCAGCAGCCTCACATTCATCAGCTTTCTAATCTAACAGTAACACAATACCCTCTACAAGTACATGTCAAAGCAGCTTGCTCTCGGTCTGAGTCCAAGGGCTGCAAGTTAAATTGATACCCAGGTCCTGCATTCTACCAGTCGCTGATTGACTGACATTACTTCTGTCATTCCCAGGGCCTGGCAGCCCTCCATGCAAGGGTTAAAGGAAAGTTGTAAGCAACAGTTCTAAAACACTTGGAAGAATCTTCTCAAATCAAAACCATTTCATAAAAGGCTCTCTGCCAGGCAATAAAATATTTTTGATGGACTCTTATTTTATCATTACCCATGTAAGAAAAATGTATTGCAAGAATCCCAACACAATTCAGGGAAGTAATCATTTGCAGATTTAGCAGGCATTCTCAATTGGCAAAAATGAAAGATTTATTGTAGGGATGATGAAACAAAGAGCAGTTGTGCAAACTTTACTGAGCTGGATTATGAGAACATGCTTTTTCCATTTCCCACTTTTAAATGCCTTGGATGCAGTTTCAAAAGAAAGATCATGATCAATTATTTAACATTGCAGCTACACTGTACCTGAGTGTTGGATCTCTTCACACATGCTATCTGTACACAACAATAAAAGAAGATCAAGGGAAGATACTGCAATTGACAAACAAAAGATGATTTGGGAATAAAACTTGTATTGTTCCTTCCTTCCACAATCAGCCAAGGGATGTAAATAGAGAAGTCGGGCAATGACAAATATCTGTGATGTAAACGCACATCTATTTGAAATGAAGCCACTTTTGACTTAACTCAAACACAGGAAATACAGGTGTACTTGAGAAACAATACAGGGTGCTGAATGCTCTATTATGGCAATATTTTCTTTGAAGGCCACCGCAGAGCTGAATAAAATTGCTGTCTTGCATACCCTTACTCACATGAACAACACTCTGAAGTGGACGGGATTTTCTGGCGAACAAAGGTGCACAGTCTCACACTAACTTTAAGAGACAGGTGGAAGAGAAAACAATTCAAGAACAGGGAGCTCTTTTTCTTGCCTTTTCTGTCAGGCACTCAATGTGTGACTTTTTGCACTTGGTAGCTGAGCCACTCTGGGCTCACATGCCCTGGCGTAAATTCAGGGTTTGTTTACAATTACACCAGTGTAAATAGGGACTGAATGCAGCAGAGTAATTTGCACTAATTCAGCTGTATCTGAAACTTGGGCACAAGAGTTTTCACTGCACAGGAAACACTGTAGGCAGGCAGAAGCTTGAAAGCTTTGAGATGTTCAGCAGAAGGAACCCTTAGAGATGCAAAATAGCATTATGGATGTGTAACATTACTGGTCTCACTACTTCACTGCAATTATTGACCCCCACTGTGCTTCAGAAAGATTAATTTCATTGTACTTGTAAGATATCAGGTCAAAATTTCCAGAAATGATCATGAAATTTCAGTAACTCAGCTACACAGAGTCTGGTTTGAGAGAAAAGAGGACCTCAGCTTCAGAGGTGCCCCATTTCAGCAGGGCACTTTGAAAATAGAGCTGCCCAAACCCAGGGCCTCCTTTTGAAAATCTTGTTCTATGTGAGTTGACAGATGCCAGAAGGTAGCGTTTTTATATATTTAGTTTAAATAACACATTATTTTTTTACTAGGCCCACTGGACCACTTGCTGAAGCAGTGAGTGAAGGTTTCAGAATCTGGCCCATTGTGAAGCCCAAGCTGACATAAACACCCTGTGCTGTGGAACGACTGCTTTTTGTTTCTTATCCGATTGTTAAAGGCTAACTGTTGCTGTTCTGCCCCGAAGTAACAAACAAATGCATCACATTTAGAACTGAGATCCAACTGCATAAATGACTGTATAAAGTTTTTCATGTGCACTAAATTCCTCCTCCTCCCCTGAGACTGCCCTGTACAGCCTCTGAGCTACCTGCAAATACAGATTAACGTTTTTATTAAATGACATATATTTCACTAATAGAGAGCATTAAAATGCATTGGCCTAATAAGAAACATTAATGAGTATATCGTTGGCACACTTTTTAAACAATACTTAATTTTACTGTTTTTTAATTTGACCAAGCCTTCTGCCAGGTGATTCAAGCTATTTTTCTTCCTTGAGGTTAATCAGAAAGGCTAAATCACTGAGAGTTCAGAACAATTCCACACCATTTTTAATAATTCTCCCAGAACACATGCACAGATATAAAATAAAGCCAAGCACTTAACCTTGAGAACACAGTCATAAAGACTTCGTTTAAAATCTTGGAACTTTCAAGCTCTCCACCTTCTAAGTGATAAGAGTAATCACATTCAGATGCATTTTTTTTTTTAATGAAAATTTAGGGGGGGGGAAATCTTCTCTCATTACTTCTAGAATAACTGCAGACTGCCTGCAAGTCCCTGAATGTAACCTTCTTTTCCAGATCTTCTGAAGACAATTCACCCTGTGAAATCAATGCTGGACCCTGCAGAATTATAGTTTTAGGACCCAACTGCTAGACACATCTTTGAGGTACTCTTGAGGTGTATCAAGACATTCCAACAAGAAGCAGGTAGTTCACAATTAAATTTACTGCTCTGTAAAACTTATGACTAGAATGGAGAATGCATCTGACAATGAGTTGAAAGTGTATCACTTGATCTTTACTACTGTACAGACTCATATAGTGAAACTGATGGACGATTCAGTCCCAGACAGGATGCATAGTGAGAAATAAATCTTGTCACACTTCTGCTACATGGAAAATGGTGAGTTAAAGAAATCTTAAAGGGTTATTGCAAAGCCAGTGTTAAAAGACTGGAAAGCCTGTCCCTTTTTGTATCTTCAGATGTGATTATTTGATAGAATTCATTGATATTCATAGCAAAGAATGTGATCTTGTGGTGCAGCTGGAACAAACTTGGAGTTAAAAGGCTGCTTGCAAGGTATTTTCAGAAGGTGATGCCCCATGAGAGGTTTATAGGTCTGTGCTGAGACTGGGGTTTGAATAAATCTACATGTGGAGTAACAACCAAAGCCAGGCCACAGCAGAGCTGGAAATAATTCTGAGGGTCTTAAAATGAGAGAGAATCACTAGTTACTGAGTTTTATAGGACAAGAGGATAAAGATAAAAACGTGGTATCGAGATGACATTTTTGCGTGCAAACTGGGCGAAGGGAAGGGAAAGAAGCCTAGCAGAAATTTTCCAAAAAGACCTGGGAGACAGGTCTAGAGGTTTGTCGGGCAGCCAGACATCGTAGGTCACAACTAATCAATTTCATTTTTCTAAGCTGGGTATACTTTTTCCTATATTACTTAACAAAAAACATGACTTTGCTCGGCGTGGGGCAGTTCTGATAGAACTATCTCTTCACTGTGCCGCAACAGTGACAAGCAGTGTAGTCACTGTGAAGAACCACTTCTAATACAAAGATGTTTCCTTTCTTTAAGATGTTCTCTGTCAATTAGCCCACTGTCAGCTATTTTTCAAAAGCCCTGAGTGTTTAGGATCCTGACAAGTATCTGCTACTTTGTAGGAAAGTGGATCATTTTCCTTCCACTCAAATCATGTCCCAGTTGGAATTGTGGTAAAAAATATGTATTTCAGTAGCCAAATCAAAACACTGAAGTATGAAGAGAGATCAGTCCAGGATGAGCTGAAACATAATTGCTTGGGGGACTGTGCTAACACAATAAAAACACTGAATAAATCAAATGGGGTGAGCTTTTATACAACAACAACAAAAAAAAAGTGCCCTTAACACTTTTTCATTCTCAAATGGAAAGTCAAAAAAGCTGGCTTAAAATACAGAAATGTTTCATTATTTCCAAAATAGTACTCTGTTTAGAAAATGTCAAAAGTAACAAAATCCTCCAGTCTTGTTCCCTGTGCCCCCATCATTTTGTTTTCCAGACTGAATGTGACCCAGATTCACTAATGTTTTTTTTCTCAGGACTCAGTTTTACAATTATGTGACCACTGGTTAGAAAAAACTGGCATGGAATACTTAGTAAAATTTCTAATGTGGAACATGGAACTGAACTTTCATCTTTGTGTCACAAGGCTACCTGTTCCCTAAATCACTGTATGCTTAGTTCTATCACCTCACCTTCCGCAGATACTAAATACTATTACAGGAAATTATTCAACACTGTAAGAACCATAGCAGCGGTAATTAATTACATTATATCTACAGTAGTAAGTTTCATAGGGTGAAGTACCTGCTATGTTGTGGTGATATTACTGTTAATAAACCATTCTGACTCTTACATAAAAGGCTGAATGAACAGCAATCTCTACACACAGTGAGTCACTGTATAAATATGCCAGGAAAACTTCAGGATAATTATGTTTCAATCAGGTCCCAAATTACTTAATAATTTATCAAGTTAAATGAAATAAAACCTTTTGGAATGCTCTCACAGGATAAAAATGTATGTACTTGGAATCACAGAATAACCAGGTTGGAAGAGACCCACTGGATCACTGAGTCCTTGAAAGCCCCCTCCACGGAATATCTGTGCCATACCTCTAACTAGCATATTCCATTTACCACCTCTCTTCATTGTCCCGTAGAACAATTTTAAGGCACACAACTGAACATGAAAACCATTCTGGGTGCTGACAGCAATAGTTGGAATTTATTTAATTTGTATTTATTTAGATTTATGTAAACAAAAACATCCTGAGCGCATGCCAGCCAGACCTAACCTGTATCAAAGCACTGGAAAAGAATAAAAAAGGCAGCCAGCCCTGCTTGGTCAGAGCAGAAGTGTATCTGGCCCAGAATCTTACAACTTTTTCTGTCAGCCTGATAAAGCAGATGCATCGCACAGTACTGTACTGCACGCAGAACTGCAGATTTGCATTTCTGTCCTATCGCAGTGAAACATGGCACAATCCCACTGACAGTGGAAACTGGGCCAAACAACTTCTCCAGAGCTTTTGCTCTGCAAGTCTGGAGGTCTCCTATGGACAGGCACGAGTTCAAAATCACCAACTGCCATGAGCATGAGCCGACACGGTGCCAAGCCTAAAGCCATTTGCCCTCCCATTCTGGTGCATGCTTAAAACCATTTCTACTGTCGTGTAATCTGTAGTAGTTTTTGGTAAACAAACAAACATTGAATTTTCACAAAATTACTGAATTGCTGTCTACTCCTCTGATCACAGTGGTTTTAATGCTGCAGTTCCTTGACAGGATTGGGAAATGCCATCAGAAACCTAATAAAGAGAGATATCTGGGTGAGGCAGCTTTGATACAATGGATGTTTCCTACTACTGACTTCAAAGGAAAGAAAGTCAGGCTAGTATTATTGCTGGTTTTTTAAAGCACTCTTTTGGCATCAGTGTATGACACCCTCCACTCCAAAAGCTGAAAATACTTCCCAGATTTCTACCGCACTCCCTCAAGCGAGACATGGAAATTCTCTGTTCAGGTGAAGTAACTCAAAAGCACATAAGCTGGTGCCTGCACACCTATCTTCCCCGCAGAGGCAGGACTGTCCCTCACACCCATGTGTAGATGTAGCCTGCAGAGATCTCATTACTCACCATGCACTGCTAGACACATGCTCCCCGCTGCCTGCAGACAGCGTAATACTGAGAACAGAGGTTCTGCATTGGTTTCCTTAGCAGCAGAAGCAAGAATACTAATCCGCTCAAAAAAACCCTTTCTCCTGTAATCACAATAACCAGGTTGCTGCCCATGAAGTATTACAAATGCAGCCAAGCCTTCTGACAGAAGTTTTCATAGGTTCATGACATCTCAACGACCCGCATCAGAGACGTACAGTAGAATTAACAGGAAGTTCAACAGGACCTCTTATCTTTTATGCAATCTGTACAAAAATCTGTTTCATGGGTAAATTGCAAATGGTTAGTTTGTGTGACGTAGTGATTTGAACACAAGACCTGTCCTGGAATGCTGGAATTGCCTCAAGATGCCTTTAGGCAAGTTACTTATCTTCTCTATGTCTCGATTTCCCCATGTTTAATGCAATACCTACAGTGTCTCACCCTCAGGGGTACAAAAGAACTGACCACAAAGAGCACAGGTGCTGAATTTCACTGTGTATAATACAGCACCTAAATCACTGCATCCAGACTATTCTCAAACTGATTATGTCGCGCGTATACAAGGCTGGGTTGGATGGGACCTTGAGCAGCCTGATCTAGTGCTATGTGTCCCTGACCATGGCAGGAGGGTTGGAACTGGATGATCTTTAAGGTCCATTCCAACTTAAACCATTCTATGATTCTATCATCCTAAAAAAAAAATAAAAATCAGTTTCTAAGTCTGAACTATCTATGCAAGAACACAATCCGACAGTCAGTCCTAGAACATATTCAGGAGACATTTGTTATTTTGAAGTACACAAACTAGAGATGTGAACAATGGCTTTTATCATCATCCAGCTCCTTTCATGGATATCACATACATTAAGATAACCAATTTTTCTATAAACACTAATTGCATGTGTAGACATTACATAAAGGTAAATACATTCACCTTGACCACATCTATGGAGGCCTGCAACATAGGTTCCCTAAGTACATCTGCAGGCAGCAATGGGAACTTAATTTTCTACTCTTTATGAAGCCACAGGAGTGCAAGAGGATAAACTGATAAGCCAAGTATGCATTTGTCCAAATCAAACAATTCTAGACAACTAAATGAGCAGGTCTGTATTTACATTTGCAAGCAGAGGCTTAAATTGAGGATGCAATATCAGGAGATGCAATATAAGGAGATCAGCAGGGTTCCACCCACCAAAGCACTGGAAGAACTTAAAGACAGCAAAAGATGCAGCTATGAGAAACAGGATTTTTTTTTAAATAAAAACCATTTAAGCTTGCTAATTTTTGCTGTCTCAGACAATCAAAATTCCAATTGTCTGGGACATCAAATCTAAAAAAGCATGAAATTAATCTTCAGAAGTTAAAGTCTTACAGGCATTGCATCATTATTTTTGTTGGATATATTTTTGATTATCATGCAGATGAACCCCAAATTTAATAAAACTAAAATAACATGAGTTAAGTATGAAACATAACAGGATATTGCAAAGAGATTAGGTAGTTTCCTTTAGACTACTTGCAGAGCCCAAGGAAAACCAAACTGAGGGACACAATGACGAGAAGGCATCGCTTAATTAGAATATTTAACAGAATATGAAAACAGAATAGTCATAGTACTGGTTTTGGCAATGAAATACAGCAAGCAGAATATGGTCCGGAAACATCAGTAGTTCTCTGCACAAGATACTGTTTTGCCTGTCGACTGTCTGTAGTAAAGAAAGAAGCAGGCTGGCTAAATTTAAACCAGCTGTAACGATGAGAGTGTTACAGTTGGACTGAAGGAAGCTTACCTCATGAAAGTATTGTGGAAACTGCTGTTGGAAAGATAATAAAAGGATTAACTGCAGTTTTAGTGAACCATTTACTTTTCAATCAAAATGTCTCATGTATTTCCTGTTCTCAAGTAGCCTGAATTCCAAAATTCCTTTGTCTATTACAGTACATAGTAGCAAAGCCTGTCATAAGAAATTAATAATTTTACATGGAAAAGTACTTTTATGTATGAGGGCGGGGTGCTGCTTGCTCTTAGCATCTCCTGAGCAGTTCAGTACCTAGTCAGCCACTGATTTTACGGAGAGGAACAAAATCAAGGGCTTAAAATGAAAGTACAATGGGTAATTGTGAACAGCGAAAGAAAATCTCCACTACAAATACCAAGAGATGTAAAGCTACATTAACAGGACTACAGCAAAAATGAAACAAAATCTCAGACCTCTATAGACAAAGAATGAATTGCCTTCTTAATTTGCAGGAATAAGAGCACAACTATTACCACAACAAAAGAAAAGCCATCATTTAAAATGACACGACATCACTGCACAATGAAACACTGCACAGCAACCCTTGTTTAAAGTGGAATGGAATTCACCAGGCAAATAATCCCCACTTGATATTAATAACTTTAAGGAGCCGTTTTGTAGCTTTGGATCTTCTCCCTGCTGGAACCAGATCTTTCCAACACAGAAAACTAAATTTGCAAAAATAAAAGACATATTTTTCACGTGCTCACTTGGATCCAGCTTTACTCCACACAGGATTCCAGGTTGTAACATTTAATATATGGATACCTCTGCTGACAGTGGAAGGCTCTTATTCTGGGAACAGAAGAGTTAACTGCAAGCTGGCATTGTAAGGGTTGTAATTCTGATTGGGCCATTCCATGTATGCAAATAACTACAATGTCTGCTCAAATAAAACAGATCTTTATGTACTTACATGCCAAGGCTATATATGTGTGCCATGAAGGCTTCCTGCAAAATCAGATGCAAAGGTTTTCCCAACCAACTCACAATGTAAAACTTTGAGATGTTATCAAAAGCCAGTTCTTTAATGCAGCTCAACATAATTAACAGTAGGCAACTTTTAGCATTTACTAAGGTATTACATGATTTAATGTCTCTGGTTTATCCAGGTTCCTGCAGGCACGGGAACGTAACATTAGAAATCTACTACACAACACCTGTTAAATACACATCTTGCAGAAAAGTACAAAAGTTCCCTCAACCCACGGAGTCTACTGAATCTTTCAGCATCATAGTAAAGCTAATCAGGTTTTCATGGTTTAAGTATTTCTTTTAAAAAGTGTGAGACAAAAGTGGGAAGAAGACTGATCTCATTCCAGATGACTGAAGAAACAAGAAGTAGGCTAAAATAAAATCTATAGGTAAGCTTTCGCAGCTTGCTTACTTACACTTTTATTTGGAAAGAAGTGACTAATCTGCATTATCCTCTGATGATTCATGACCAAACATATGATATGCATAGGAAGTTAAATTCTTTCGTATTTTTACTAATTGTGATTGACCTACCTGTGGAAATCAACAAATCAATTCTTTCTCTCAAAGGAGAAAGAAACAGGTAAAGTCCTAGAATGTTTCCATTTTATCTTGTACAGCTTGATAGTGTTCTGTAAACATCTGTATTGTTTCCAGTATTATTTTAGGTAATAGACACTTAACAGTGCAGACATTAAGATGACGTTTTATCCAATGGAAGTAAAAAGATAATGTGGATAACTGCTTAGAGAGAAAATTATTCTCTGCAAAACATTTTGAATATTGTTGTTTTCTTTCTGCCAGCAAGCTTTTTCTTAAAAAAAAAGAAAAAAACTTAAGCTTTTTATATAAATGTTCTTTCCTGTTCCTCCATAGAAAGCAACAGCTCGCCATGGAAAAGTCTGACTTGATCTAACTTCCTTACAAGTATTTTCCATTATATCATTCTCTGATCAAAACACTAAAACAGAGGTATAGTAAAAAAATCTGCCTATCAAGAACCCCAACCTGCTTCCATAACTATTCCCTTTGTACTTATTTGTGTGTGTGCCTGCGTGGATGTGCCTACACACACACGTGTGCACACGTGGGTGTTACAAACAAGACTTTCCAAAATTCATGGCCCAATTTGGAAGCTTATGTCAAACTTGGTTTGCTTCATCTGTTTCAGTCAGGGTCTTATATCATTGTTGTTTCAAACATGTGGAAAGCTTAATGGAAGTCATTAACTTTTATTTTAGTTTGGCCATATTGTCATCATGGTGGGCAGATGCAGAGATGGTGTTATTCCCAAGATCCTCTTTTTGGAACACTGAAGTTGTTTACATCTTCTCGATCAGAAGAGAACAATGGGTTTTACTTATTTTTAAAGCTCTCTTTTGCAAATTAAAAAAGGCCCTAACAACCTTTGAAAATGTAATAGAAGATATTCCTTTTATTCTTTCAACTGTTCAAAATCCTTAAATAGTTTGGTTTTCTGTTCTCAACTACCATTTGAAACTTTTGCATTCACAACTCTATGGGTTATTGTTTAGCTGAAGGAATGAAAAGAATTTCATTAGATGTGTTTTATGTTTCTTGATTAAAAATGTCACCCGAGGCTCAGTGACTTTGTTTTACGTTAAACGACTGCTGGGTTCTTTGATCATCACTTTATTATTGCTTTAATGAATATTAAAAAAAACAAAGCACTGTATTACAAGTTAAGCTCTCATATAAGGAAACTGAATCCCTTTTCCAAGAACTACAGTATTTCTTACTCAAACATTTCCTTCCAGATTAAGTTTTTCTCCAATCCCCCTTTAGCCTGCTGCAGATTAAGTTCCAGGAAAGCACAACAATTGTACTGGGATAAGATTGAAGAGAGAGCAAGAAAGAGAGCAGAGTAGCATGTTTCTATTCAAACAAATATATTCCAGACTTACCATGCACTTGTTTGGTTTTTCTCCAGAATGAACCCTCATATGAATCAGCAGTTTGTAACGAGCATTGAAGGGCTTGTATCGGCGGACACAGCCTGCCCAAAAACAAGTGAAGTCCTCTCCTTTCCGCTGGTCAATGTGAGTCTTTTCTATGTGTCTGACCAGTTCATCTTGTTGGTCGTAAGTGGCACTGCAGTCAATCCATCGACAGACCTGCCTGCCATTGCTGAGGTCCTGCTCATCTCCGTCGCTGGGCTGAAGGGACTTTGGAGACATGGAGGTGTGTAAGTGAGGCAGTGCCCCCTGAGTCTGGCTTAGCTGCTGGTGTAGGTGGTAAGGGGGAGGCAGCCCCTGGTGATGTCGAAAAAGATCAGCAGTGGAAGAATAATCATCAGTTGGTTCTTGTTTTAGGAAACTCACCTTCTGGGTGCCGTGCGAGGTGTTTTGATGAGGAATGCTAGTACCATTCATCATAAGGCTGAGGCTTCCATTCTCCTCAACTTGCTGCATTTGTATCTGCTCACAGTCACCTCTGTCACATTCAGCGGAAACAGGTATAAGACATGCTGGAGGGGAGGGAATACTGCAAGGGTTTCCAGACTGAGAGCAAGACTGGGGCCGAGAGGATTTTTGAGCACTGTGATGACTGATCTCCACAGGATGAGAGGAAATGCCAGCTGAATTAGCTCGCAGTCCATTCACACAGGTGACCAGTGACGTCTGAGATGTGCGGATGATAGCTGTAATATCAATTCCTTCAGCTGAAGACGGCACAACAGAGATGCATCTCTTCTTCAGGTTGCTTGTTTGTAGCCTGGCCGAGTGCTGAGGGGTGCCAAGTGACAAAGGACCCAGGGAGGAGCTATGTTCATTATTAAACAAGTAGGATGAAAGTGAATTTGTAAAGCTATTATTCATTAGGTCTATTTCAGGATGCAGGCTACCAGAGGCTCTCAGTTCCATCCCCTCCGTTATCCTCCTATGTGTGGAAGCCTCAGACAGAACCTTATAATCACTTGGGCATTCTTGTTTAATGTGCTGAGTCGGGTGACTTCCATTCAGGCATGGAGCAGCAGAATCTACTGAGTCTTGAAACCTGGGTGACCTGTAATACAGTTTTCATTAAGCATCACTAACTACTGCAGGATTTATGATTTTTGTACAAGACAACATTTGTTAAGCCCTGGAGAATAGAAGCACTTGCTCTCTGTTGAATGTTGCCTGTCTAACACAGCAATTACACCAAATATTCTGCAGTGTATCCTCTACAACCCTTGTAAAGGCAGCATCGTTTTACACAGGATTAATTTTACACAGTGGGTTACGCACAGAACAGACAATCTCCCCTCCACTGCTACAGGCAGCTCATCAATCACAATCTAGGTTTTTCAATGCATAATAAATCTGGCAAAACAATAGCTGAGGATGAAGTTTGAGAGCTTTGGGCATTTTTAAATTATTTGAATATCAGCATTTTCCTCAGAGCACACTGGGAAAATGCCTTGGCATTCTTGTTCGCATGAATCAAAAAAGGCTAGCTGAGCTTTGCTTATATGTCAGGGAGATGCTTCCCTTCGCTAAATTAATACAGGAGCAAGATCAGTGGGGAAAAAGGGAGGACAAAGAAAGAACAGCTCACTTTCAATTAGTGGTGTGGAGGCAAAAAGAGATCAGCTGGGTATTTACTTCTAAGAGGTCTTCAAAAGATAACTAAGCAAAGTTCAAAACCAGCAGATTTAAAACAGCAGTCTCTGCATTCTCATTTTAATTTTCCACATTAAAGTCTGTACATGTCTGCAAATCAAAAGATTATTCTGCAGAAGCAGTTTTTAAATCTTATTTTACGTGCGCTGAAACCAATCACTCAGGAAAGAGAACCCTGAGGAACTGCACACACATTCCAGAAGAACACTGCACTTTGGAAACATTTCCTCGTAGCATTTTCTTCCAGGCAGCTCGCAATTGGTTTGTGCCTCAAAATAAAACACTTAATCTCAGCTATAAACATTTACTGTGGATGACCCAACTGTGTGCTTTTTCTTTGGACAAGCGGGTGTTCCTTACCTGTCCCTAAAGCACAGTAGGGTTTAACCTATGGCTTCATCACGCAGCAATGTGCCAGACCGAGAAGAGGAAACAGTATATCTGTGTGCAGGGAAGCTGTACCTGAACTAGGAAACCCTCCAGAGAGCTGCTCCACGGGTCTTGAGCTGACATGTTTCACTTAAATGAATGTTACGCTTTTCTTGTTGCTAGCTGAAGAAAATCTGGCCATTTAGCAACTTCTGTGTGACACCACAGCTAAGACAAAGATGACGTATTTTAAAGCATGAAACACATACACATAAGGTATTTTGGACATATATATATATATGTTAAACAGCAAAGCTACTAAATAAACTGTGAGTATTTCATGACTTAGATGATTTTAGCACTATTATTTCCATTCATTCACCACTAACACTAAGATGGGAAGCTGGAATGCCTTGTAACAGTTCCTTGGTAATAGCTTGCAAAGAGTTACCTTAAAACGACACCTGTCTGAGGCACGCAGCTGCCAACACTGCACTCATAGTGACAGGTTTCTAAGCTCCAACACTTTGCAGCCAATAGAGCTTGATATAAAAAACCTTTTAAGGTCATAAGAGAAGTGAAATTCCCCGCCATGCATTGCTATAGAACAATCAGATCTTGCATTTGCCACCACAGGTTTAAAAAGGCTACATTTAAAAATTTTAGAGGTTTCCATAATCCATTAGTTATAATTTCTCCTTTTAGGATTGCATAGTTGGTCTCAGGGTAAACTTAAAGCACCTGGTTTTGCAGATGGTAAATTTAAAGAAAAGAAAAACAAACTCAACAGTATTCATACATTATTTTTAACATTTACAGAACCTTATGTCTGTAAAATACGTAGCATAAGCAGACAAAAAATTTTATTGCACATGTTTGGGAAACCCTGCCCTGCTTAGTTGTAGCTTCACTGCTCAGGAGAAAGTGTGCTGCTTTAAACTCATTCTGAGAAAGGGCTTGCAGCATGTTACGCCAGGCTTGGCACTTCCTAGTACTTACAGGACAAGAGGGAATGGCCTCAAGCTCCGCCAGGAGAGATTTAGGCTGGACATTAGGAAAAAATTTTTCACAGAAAGGGTCACTGGGCACTGGAACAGGCTGCCCAGGGAGGTGGTTGAGTCACCTTCCCTGGAGGTGTTTAAGGCACAGGTGGACGAGGCGCTGAGGGGCATGGTTTAGTGTTTGATAGGAACGGTTGGACTCGATGATCCGGTGGGTCTCTTCCAACCTGGTTATTCTATGATTCTATGATTTTTCTACATAACTCAGTTTCTATCTTAGTTTAGTGGTCCCAAAGCCTCAGGCTAAAGTAAACACAACACACTTCTAACATCATGGAAAGCTAATCCAAGCCTTTCAGCTCAGCCTGTGACAATTGTTGTCATGTTATTAAGCTATATGTAAATGTCCCATCTTGCCAGAAATCCATATGAGGAGTTCATGCTGGAGTCAGTGCAGAGGACCTGCAGGATGGATAAAAGCATCCCTGTCCTGTGAAATATTAAGTTCTCAAAACTCCCAGCATCATCAAGCTGCATTTCCAGCACAAGATCTAACTCAAAGTCAGGACTGTATTACTGTGATGCTGCAGTGCAGAATATAAGACACACAAAAGAGGGGAGTTCTGAACCAAAAAGCAAGTTGGAATACCTTATTTCTAAAGCAAATTATACGAAGGCACTGAATTCATGCTTCCTACTGCCACAGCTGTGTCTTATCCATTCTCTGCCTACATAAAGGTAAGCACAGGCTGCCTGTGCAGATCAGAAGCAGGTCCTTCCTGGAAGCTGCAGCTTTCTCTGTAGCACTGTATATTTAAATGCATTATATGCCATATGCCATTAACCCTGCTGGGAGAAGCTGGCATACTTTCAATTTCCTGATGTTTGAGTGTTGGGGTACTTAATGTCAAGCTCGCATTAATGCAAACTTTCTATGCTCCTGGTGGAACTTTGTCATCACTGTTCTAGGGAAATCCCTGCTTGTTCCTCCCAGTCCTGGGAGCTGGGAGGAGAAGTGACATAGAAACAAAAGTGATATGAGAGAGAGACAAGGTATCTGGCATCCAGCTGGCTGGGTGGCTCCTCTGACTATTTGCTCCTGTAATGGCATTTTGGTGTTAGAGCTAGGGATCAGATTCCAGGCCAGGCACACACAGTGCTAGCCACAAGGATTTCATAACCTCTGGACAACAGATACATATATATATACACATATATAAATGCATATGAAACAAACAGCCAAGAGGAGAGCAAGAGGGACAAAGAAGAACAGGACAGTGTGGACATGTGCATCAGCACGAGCAGCTCTGGGGGCTTCCAGATGAGCAACTTTGGAAGGGAGTGGGATCAGCAGGAGAACATACTCCACAAACCTCTCTTCACGGGAAGCAGCCGTGAACCAGGGACAGAGTCTGCGACAACAGAATTGCTGCTTAAGCACATGAAAGCTGAGAGTAAGGTCTTCAAAGAGTAACAGCAGCCTCTCAGAGGATACTAAGGCAGTGTTTCCAAAGAGACTCCTTTACGTGGTAATTGGAGCCAGAGCACGAGGCCAGTAGCACCATGCCAGAAGTACTGCAGTTCCTAACTGCCCTCCATGGAAAAGATGACTGTATCGGAAATCTCCAGATTATTTACAAAACATACATGCCTTCAATTGCCACCATAAATGTGCCATCAGTGGCAACTGACAGTCTGAAAAAGCTGGAGGGGATTGTTCTGCTGCATATCCAGAGACCCTTTGCAACACTATCTGACTGCTCTGATGTCTTCCCCGGGTTTTATGTGCTGAGTACTGAGCACAGTGTGGGCGGGATTGCTGTGTGTGATAATGGATTACTTGACAAAAGGCCAGCATTAGCTGTGTGCTGCCTCCAATTGTGGTAAAGAAGGTATTAGGACTCTTCCAGTCCCACACACATTGCATTAATTGCTATTAACTGAATGGGGAAAAAGGGCCAGGAAGAAGAGGGATCATGATTCTTGGATCAGGGAAGTCATCCCTAGATTACATCTTCTGAGAGAAAGTGATTCAGGGAAAAGTTAAAGGGGATAACAAGTTTCAGTGCATTGAGAGAAAAAGGATGAAGCCGATCGCAACCCCAAATCCAGAGGGAATTTTGGATTGCTAGGGGAGGTGCTCTTTGGTTTGTTTGGGTTTTCCTTGGATGTTGCTTATCCTAGAAATGCAGTCGTTCAAAGCTCAACCCAGAGAAACTGTTTGAATTTGCATCTCCCTTTATTTCTGTGCTGGTCACTAGACCCGGACAGAACAATCAGAGTTTGCCCAGAGTCCTGTGTGCTCCAGTACCTGCCCGTTCCAGTCCTTTTTATCTCATCTATTTTCTAATAAAGGCTAAAATCCGTGGAGGCACAGAACACCCTTGGCTCCCACGGACTTCACAGGAACCTGGTAGGCACTCATCCCAACCTCAGTTACAGTTTCCTGTTTTCAGATCTTCAGGGAAAGACCAGGATTTTTATTACTTGCTTGTCAAGAACAAGCATCCCAAACACCATGAAAGAAATTGTCCCAACTGCTGTCCACCCTTTCTCACAGGCCCAGATTTTGGCTCTGTATCATGTGTCTCATGAGTAGCACAGTGACAAAATCAGACATTGTGCCTACAAGGTCCATAAAACAGAGCTGGACATTGGTTCCACTTTGCACATCCCATGCAGATAAAAGCAGCAGCAGCCAGGTGGACATTCAAGCAGAGCATGACCAATGGAACACACAATCCGTAAAGGGATAGAGAGGCCCTTCAAGATCTCCTGAAAACATTTCCAAACTGTTGCTTAGAAGCAGCAGACCCTCAAGGCTTTAGACCACGCTACAAAGCAAGGCAGACTGAATCAGGCCTATCACTCGCTACTTTCTCATGTTATGCAGCAGACAATCCTTTATGTTGTTCTGGGAATCCTCTTCCAAATAGGGGCTGAGAGGGGTTCATATTTCTGAGGGTGGGTACTGTGATCCCCGGTATGCAGGTATCTGTCATTTCCTCATTAAAGATTTTACAAAAACATTCAAAAAGATCTAAGCAGAGTACTCTCTTTCTCCTTTTGTTTTCTCCTGCCCTAATTATCTTTGTTTCATAATTGTCTTCACTGACAGAATTAAAAAAAGGCTAATAACTGCCAGTCCCACATGGAGCTAGAAAGAAGGTAGGAGGGAGCAGACTTACACCGAGCTGCAACAGCATCTACAAATCTTTGTAGCGATAGCAGAATACTTTGTTATGTGGTATGGATACTGTTTGTCCTTTCAAACAAACAAACAAAAAACCAAAAAAAAATTCTTTCCACTTGCTTGCCATATAGCTGTGCCTCCTCCTGAAAACACAGATGTTCTTACCCCACCAGTTAATGGAAAGGAGAAACAAGACATAAATATATAAAATAAAATCAGAAGCCATCAGATTTCCAAGACCAAGCTACAAGCTGTATCTTCTCTTGTTATGACTGTGGAAATTTGGGCTTGATAGCTCCATGCACAGTGGTGCCAATTATTCCAAGTATCTAAGATAAAGGCTGCAACTTTATTGAAGTTTTTCTTTTCTGCATTTCTTCAAAAAGGTCAAGATTACTCTGTATTATATCCCCTGCCAAAAAGCAATGTAATTAAAATAGATGGACAGATTTTAATTTGTAGCAGGCTTCTGTTCACAATGGATGTCTGTTTAGGGTAATTGTTTAAAATCTGGTAACGTTAAATTTGTAACAACAACAAAAAAATAATGGAGTTCTGTGTTTTCATATAATTAATTTATAGCAAATGTTTAAATGGGGATTCTGTTCATAGCATATCCAACTACAGTGCATATATCAAAACCAGAGACCAAATTTTCACATTACAGCCTTAAAAGCAAATACTAAGGATATGGCTGTATGAGAACATTGAAAATACTTCATTAAAGGAAATGCTGTAAAAAAAAAGAAGTGGCACTGGCTTCCTGTAGGTTTGATGGTGGAATGCCAAACTGCCATATGGGAGACATTGGTCTGGGAGTAAATATCATCCCTGCCTTCCAGGCTGCAATTTGGAAACAACATGGCATTGGGGTGGAGGAGGCAAGTCTGACCCTACTTCAGCCTCTGGCAAAACTCTCAATCACTGCTGAGCATGCTGGAGTAGCTCCCCCCAGCAGTTGTATTTAACCATAAGTGCAGGGGGGACTGTAGCTGCATGTACAGTGACTCCTCCCGACACTACCCTGGACAGTTGTCTGTGCACACGTGCACGTCCCTGCAGTGCAAACCTGCACAGGAGCAGGGCAGTTAAATGAGCATCAAAAGACCTTCCAAAATGAAGAAAAGCCAAAAATAGTCTTCCAAATGTAGCACTAGGAAACAGTTCCAACAAAGAAGCACTCCAGAAGGACAAAGTATGTCAAGTGGTAAAACTTGCAGCGATACCTCATATCTGAGTGGGTCAGGTTCAGCTGACCAACATGAAGCAGTTTATCACAGGACAGTGGGTGGTCTCGCATAAGCGGGTTTCCTGTGTGGATGAATAGACCTTGTCTGCAGACAGGTACTGAGCTACTTGTCATCTCCATGTCCATCATGTTCTTCTTCTCAGAGATTAAATTACAATGATTGTAGCCACCGTTCACTGTCAAAAAAAAAGAAAAAAATCATAAGCTTTTGACTAAGAACCCTTTATGCTCATCACTTCCTACGCTCAATCGCATATTTTGTATACTTATTTTGGATCTCCTTGTAAAATTCTTGTAAATTACACCACAGTGGAAATGAAGGGTTTCACAATGAAGCAGAAATTAATCCCAAAGGAATCTGGATCGGTGAATTACAGTTGTTTATTTCTCTTTTTAAGTTCTGTGCCTATTTTACACTTCACAATCTAACTAAAAAAAACCCTGAAGTCTGATTGCTTGCCTTCCTTCCAGTGTATTTTTATGGTAGAATCTTGCTTGTGTTAGATTTTTCAGAGGGATGTTTCAGAGTTCTTTTATTTTCAGGGAGAGGAGCTCTCTGAAAACAGTGACGTAAGTCAAGTTTTTCTTTGCAGACAATTATCTCTGTGATTATGACTTTAGATGGGCATGTTTCTGCTTTACTGTCAGGTCAACAGTGTGAAAAAAGGAAACTAATTTTATTTCAATGTATACATTTAACTGTATTTTCCAAGTAAGCTATTATTATAAATGCTAATGCTAATAGTAATATATTCTGCTCTGGTGAATGTTACATTTTATCAGACTTGGAAAAACAGAGTAGAGATATAGTAATATTCTTCAGAAACACATAACCACAAATGATAGCCTAGCTAATGAGAGAAGACAAAGGTAAAACTGAAAATTTAGAGTGCATTGTCAAATGCTAACAAGTCCATTTAAGTTAAAGCATATTAATCGAGGTTTTATCTCTAGTGAAATAACCAAATACTTACGGATAAACATGTATAAAAGTATTTGTAAGACGTTTAGCTTTCAGAGGTTTGCTAAAAAAGTCACAACAGCCACTTCCTATCATGTTCACTATCGTATATGGATCATGCTTTGAAAATACTAGATCTCCCTCCAATCTTTTTTTTCCATGGAGGCAACAGGTAATGGTGTCAAGACACTACCGGCAAGCATATTTCTGTAGCTTTCATATAGAGCCCAGAAAGTAACTCCTCCATCCTCGTACCCAGTGCTCGTAGTGATGGGTACTACAGAGCCACACTGCGCTGCAGTCGGGCTGTTCTCTACGTAGGCAGTGAATTTGGCATGCTGAGGACGAAAACTAATTCTGCAGTCAAAGTGACAGAACAGATAAAGTCCATGCTCAGTTTCATGCAAATCACCGACTCTCACAAGCAACAAGGTTTGTCCTTTTCTAAGGTGTTACACGGCACAATTCATCTCACCACAGTTCTGTTGTCTACGGGGTTTACCCAGGCAATGCCTCTGTAGTTCACCTGTCTCCAAACGGGCGTCCAAGACAGGTGTCTAAGACGTCAGGCAACTTCCTGACACTTTCTTCTCCTCCTTGACCATATAAGATAGATAAACAAATAACTTAAACCAAATACCTGACTTTTAGACAGCTGCAGTGAGCGGAATTAATCCCTCTGAGTAGCCATAGGACTTAAAAATAGACTCATCACAAATAACCCGACTTTATACCGCTCTCAGGAATGGTCCTTCTTCTACTGAAACCCATATTGGACCTGTCATTGACAGCACAACTTCTACCACTTCAACACTATCATTTCTGGTACTATCCAGAGCGGGTATATACTGATACTGAATCACAGAATGCTTTAGAATTGGCCTTTCTCCACTTTTCTTATAAGGTCCTTTCACATACTGAAAGGCCACAATGAGGTCTCCCCACAGCCTTCTCCTCCCCAGGATGAACAACCCCAACATTCTCAGTCTTTCTTCATAAGAGAAGAGTTCCAGACTGCTGATTATTTTTGTGGCCCTCCTCTGGACTCTTTCTAACAGGTCCAAGTCCTTCCAGAGGCCCCAGAGCTGGATGTGGGACTCCAAGTGGGGTCTCAGGAGCATGGAATAGAGGGGAAGAGTCACCTCTCTCGACCTGCTGGCCATGCTTCTCCTGGTGCAGCCCAGGACATGATTGGCTTTCTGGGCTGTGAGAACACATTGCCAGCCTGTATCCCATTTTTCATCAACCAGTATTGCCAGGTGATTCCCTGCAGGGCCCCTCTCAAACAATTCATCATTCAGTCTGTACTGAGTTTTACATCTATACTGTATAGGTATTACATAGAGGTATGATATTGCATAATTAAGTAGATATCACAGTATCTAGTTAATAATTTCATTATATAAGAGCATGTAAAATTGTACTCATGAAGTTTTGCAATCACTGCAGCTTTATGACTTCGCTTACGCAATTCCAACCAGAGATTGTGCTCATTTTAGTCAGCACATCTCCTTAGAGCAGAGGCTCCCATAACATACACGAACCCCCATTTCCCGTCATGGACACCTGCTACCCCTATAGCTGTGAAAGGCAAGGAGAGCCTGAGCTGCTGTGCTCCTCTATAATTACAGTCAACGAATGCTTTGAAAGCAATGAGAATCACATACAGGTTTTTGGTGAGTATAAATGAGAAGAAACAGGTGACTGGGGAAGGCAGAAAAAATCTCTGGTAACTGGAGAAATTGTGAAAAGGATCACAGCACAAAAGTCCATTCTCCTCCCCTGGCTGGGCTCCACAACCTCCCCATCATGCTCCACGGCACCATTGTAATAAGGAAGACCACGGCAGATGAAGACGTAGTCCAGGCAAGCATCCAGACCCATAGAAAAGAGTGGGTACATGTGACACCCAAATTATAAGTCTCATGAGGCATTATTGTGACATTTCCAGAATAGAATTCCCTGTTTCCAGTGAAAAGTTTTCAGTGTTTGGCTGATACATCACATTTCTTGATCATTTATTTATTTCATTTTTATTTTTTTAAGAAGTCAGAAGCATTAAAATTGGAAAAACAATACTGGGTTTTTCCTACCAAGCTACATCACAATACCAAGGCATGTGATAGATCTTAGGAAGGGCAGGCCAGCACTATTTTAAATGAACAAAAAGCTCATGTAAGATTTTTAGGAATTATATATGACATTTTAAAGACAAAACAAAAAAAGCATTTAAAGTATACAAAATGGGCCGTTAGCCACCTTCACTGTAATTAATCCAAAGGTTCTAGTTATTTCGGATCTGTATTCAGAGACCTGAATCCAGTGATGCTCTGTGGGTTCTGAATGACCCTGAAGACACTGTAAGAAGATGAACAGAAATCTAGAATGTTTGGGGCTGCACAGGGCAGTCAGTGGTATTTGGTGGTTTTGGACCTAAGCATTTAAGAAGATCACTCTGGATGCCTTTCAGCTTTGAGTGGGAGTTTGTGACCATTAGCTCTGCCCTGCTTGTAATCACGACATCAATTATCATTATATTCTCTGGAGCCCATAGCTCCAGCAGGCTTTAATCCATTCCTTCTCTGGCTTTATCCCATTACATCTTAACTCGCCCCGGGGTAACATCTACCTTAGCAAGACTGGGTAATCAGACTTGTGGTTGTTAATTTGCATACGTGAATCACATTTAAAGGGTATCTGGATACACTGTTGCACACTGGCGAAATCACTTCTACATACTTTTTAAAAGTCACACCCCCAGGAGAAGCTAGTCAATCAGTCACAACTGCAGTAACACACTTCTTCACTTTTTCCATCTACAATATTACCTGGAATATATTCAAGATGTATCTTCCCTCCAAAATACTGTAGTTTCTTTAAAAATGTTCTGGATTTATACTGGACCTAAAATAAAATCACTTTCTTTCATTCCCCAAATGATACGAGTCTGAAATACATTAGGGTTTTAAATAAGCATTTTGTCAATTCTATCATATTATCAAAACACAGAAACTTGAAGCTTCCACTCCAAGTTCAGCAACACCAACTGTAGCACACACGGATACCTATTTGCAAGAAGACAGATATTTCCTAGAAAAATATGAACATTATGCCTGTGCTGTCAGAAATGATTATCTTCTCTTGTAGCTGTCAAATCAGAAAGTACCTTTTCTCCCTGCAAAGCAGCAGAACATTCCGGCTAAATCCATGAAATTACGCATGTTTCAGCCAATCCACAATACGTTTACCCTCACAAAGCACCTCACAGATTTATTGACAAGGGCTAAACATTTCTTGCACAAGAGTGCCTTGTGTGCATCGAAGCCCTCTGAAATGTGCCCACCACATGGGAGTTGCAACAATGTCGGACAAGGAACAACACCAGCAGCTCACTGCTCCCCCCACCCCAGCCAGCAATTAAAACAAGAATGAGAGATTGTCGCTGAACAAAGACAATCAGAGTCCGTGTTCAAGCACACGTGAAAGCAAAACCATTGCCTCTGAAAAAAAAGGAAAAATCTCTAGTTTACACCAGTAACAGAGAACAGAATCTGGCCCTTTGACAACTTGCTGTTTTACACAATATTAATATCACTGGCTGGCATACACGAGATTTAAGCATTTTCCATGTCTGGAACTAGATCTCCTCTTTCACTGGTATCGAGAGGCCTTTAACCTACATACTGTAACTTACCATTAGCAGATGAAAAGAGCACATATTACCTGCCTTGTACCAGAGGGTTCACCCTTCTTTCAGTAGAACCATAGCTATTTCATAAGTCCATATAAAAACCCAAATCCTAATTTACAGAGAATAAATCTAACAAAACCAGAATGGTTTCCAGAAGGATGTCACGGAATTAGAATCCTACAAGGTAACTTTTGTCTTCCTCTTTCTCTGTCCTGCAGTATTGATTTATATCTTTATATTCAAATGCTCACAAAGGGAACAGAATAGGTTGACAGAGTAGCATGCAAAGGCTGCAATCAAACAATTCCTTCCATATGAGTAATCAAATTAGTCCAGTTTTAAACATCTTGCTTTTTTCATTCTGGGGTAACAGACTTTGGAGGAGCTTTTTTTTGATTTATGCCAGATTAAGTTGTGTGAGAATTGTTTGCATTGATTGTGCTGGGGAAGGACTCAGGAAGAACTGCTCACAACTGATCAGGATCTCCAGGGTTCACTTGGTGTTTCTTGCTAGTGGTAAATTCTTCTAGAGGAAAACAGAGCACCTTCACAGAAAGGGAAACCTGTTTGTGTAACAACAACATCAACATTTAAAGCAACCTTTCTAAAGGCTCATAGCTCTCTTTCTTCCCTGGGGAACATCATGTTTACCATCCAGGATGGCTTCCCTCTTACTGATAAAATTAGCCATTAAAGGCTGAGAAGATAAGAGCAAGAACTTACCAAAAGGGTAATTTATTGAAAATAAACACATGTTGCAGAGTTTTGGAGTTGGCCTAATTAAGGCCAATGAACAAATAACTGAAATGATGTATAATTGAAATGAGTCACATTCAAAACAAAGATAATTTGAAATATTTGCCTAACATACTTAGATATCCCCAGAGCATTGTGGGTTTTACACGAAGACCAAACTAGGTAATTTGCTTTTTTTTTTCTTACTGCTTCATTCTCTTTAATTACTTCTTTTTAAAAAAAAATTACCATTCTTGGTTTTGTTTGGACGCGACGTCCAAAATTTACCACAACAACACTGAGAAATGGAACGCTGTTACTGGCAGCTGGATGAGTCACGTGAGACAAGTGAAAGACCAAACAGTACCAGATTTACTCAAACAAGTGAAAATCATCCGTGCTGGAAGAGGTTGTCAAAGCCCTCCACTGAGAGAAAATTAATAACTCAAAAGGTGCCAACACAGCAAAGCCATGTGTTGTAGGGAAGGTCCTATCTCAAACTCAGCATCCCACCGCACACAGCTAGCGCTGCATAATCTCCGTGACTGTACGCCTGGAGTGGCTGCCACACTCCTATACAGTCAGGAATTTAACAGCATCAGGAGAGAAGCACAGCACTGTGCTGCCTGCCTGAAGGCTCTACTGAATGAACAGAATGCTTCAAAACACAGTATCTTCAAAATGATTCATGAACATACAGCATTCTCAACACTTTCAACAACAAAATCAGCACTTTCCCAAAGGTTTTTTATGCCTGTTATGCCATCCTCTACTGCAAATGGGAGGATTTCTCTTAATCTTACACCACCAAGCCCAAGGGAGAGAAAAGTAGCATGAAGGCCGGCAAACAGATCCGATGGTTGTTCTTACACCTCCTAACAAGGCAAGACTGAGTGTGTGATCTTGGAGACAGTTTCCTATGCCTTGGGAAAAATATGGTTTCTCCTTTAGTTTCAAAGAACCACTATTAGAAAGGATATGAGTTTGGGTCAAAATTTTTCTGTTATGGACATGGCTTAAGAGAAAAAAAAACATGTTAGAAGTAGGCTGGTGCAATTAGCCTTTTATGACATCACAACCCTAAGCAGACCTTAAGTTGACCTTATCCAAATGTAATATTGTTGTTTTCACTTAGATCTTCAAGCTCAAAACACGACATCCTAAACACAGACTTCCAGATCTGGGTTTGGAGACCCAAAAGCGGGAATGCTGAGAACTGTTATTGACATCTTTGCAGTCATTTTCACCATCTGGTACACAACAAACCTCTAGGCATTTGGGCTTTTCACCACTTGAAAGAGGAAAATTCCACACTTTCAGAGACCTTTGCAATAATTTCTAACTCAGTACAAGACTTCCAGTAACTATGGAAGATTACCTTTTTTAAAATCACACAAACACAATGTGGTCCCAGACTGAGCGTGACTCCTTACATAGCTAAATACATGCTCTGACAAAGCTTTGCAAAATCTTTTTATTAGAAGCAAACTTTTACCCTGTGTGTTAGTTCTCTTTGTGTTTTGATTTCACCTCTGTGTGATATCAGTACTGTGTGCCATGAAGTTTCATTCCTGGAGAAGAAGGATGCAAGAAACCCCTTGGAGCTGAATAGCCCTAGAGCAGTGCATTAAGGTGCACAATTCCTTCCTTGCTGCATGGATTATCTGAGTCTTCTGTCATGCACAGGTAGCAAATGCAGGTTCTGAACACTGCACTGAGGAAGCAACTATATAGTGATTATCAAACAAATTCAGCGTTACACAGAAAGGTTACTAAAAATGTTCAAATATAATTGTGCGGTTCCTTAAGCCTGTAAGGCAGCCTATGGGGTCAAACATACGGACTTTCAATATGACCATTTGTCACATACAGCTCCTTTGCTCCATTTAGCCTGGCAAAGGAAGGCCACAATTCTTTTGCCAAGTCATCAAGACACAAGATCTCTGAATCTATTTTGTTGCTGTTAGTCCTTATGTAAGGGTTGAAGTGGTTAACAGCACAGAATTTTCACTGCTACATTCAAGAGTTTATATCTCAAAGATGAACAAAGCAGCTTACACCACATTCCAGGTTCACCCTAGATCTCTGTATCAGTTACAATCTGTTCACATTTTGAGGCCTGTTTCATCCAGCTGGTAGAGACTTGGCTTCACTTTTTTCTAATGCTTGTACATTATCTTAATAAAAACACAGTGAGAGCCAAAAGATCCTTCATTACAGAGCAGACTGTACTGCACAGTAAGAGTCAGATGAAGATTCAAATTGTGCTACATTTTTGTATCAGAACAGAGGTGATAGCTTCTGTCTATTTGCAAACAGACACGAATCGATAAATGAATGAATCTAAGTTACACGAATCTATAGATTAAGGTTAAAACCAGCAACATTCAATAAGATTTGAATAAAGAAGAAGGCTCCTTTTCCTCCAAGTTTTTTTCAACCATCCTATAAAATCCTGTAACAGAAATACTTATTTCTTTGTTTTTACATTGATGTATGAGCGAAGACAGAAAGGCTAAGAAAACTCTTGTAAACTAAAACAACCGAACTAGTGAAATAAATTGTTAAGTATCAGTCTTAAAAACTTGTGAAAGATAAATATAACCCGTGCGTGTCTTTCTAGTAGAATCTAGACCCTAAGAGTTGGCTACATCTATGTTTGTTATTTCATGTTCCATTTATTTTTAAAACATGCTATTTGGATTGCATTTTATTTCTGTTCCGTGGTTTCTTTTTGCAGACTACACGCAGTATTATAAAAGAGTGAATAAGTAGGCTTGGTATTACCGAATAAAGCAGAATGGATAATATCAGTCTAACTTAAAACAATTTGAAAACATTTTAGTAGTTTAGAGCTCTGTAACCTTTTCACCTTCAAGCATGTGGACAGATACAGCTCCCATATCTGACTTTTTCATTGAAACCTTAAATCTTGGAGCCCAACAGGCAAGAGAAGAACGCAGTAACAACACATTATATCTTCCACTGCTAAAATGCCTTGAGATGTTGTGTAGCTTAGATTTCCAGTAAAGATCTCCACAACACCTTTTGAACTCAGCGAGCACGGCCAAGATTCAGGAAAACATGCCATGTGCTCAGGTTCCAGCGACTTCAACAGCCAGTCAATGTTCTGAGTCAGACTCTAGACGTGTAAGAATATAACCATTTTAGGCAACAGTGAATTGATTGTCAGAGAAATAAAATAACTGTCTGCTATCACAAGGAGTCTTTGAATGCACTCAGGTTTGGAATGTGACATTCTTGGCTTCCTATTGGATCTCAAACCTCTAAATTATGCCCCCAAACAGAGCTGAGAGCGGACTGAAAATGACCATTGCCCTCTTTTGTGGCAATCAGGACAAAACCTTTCACAGCCTGATGAAACCCAGGTCTTGTCATTTCATTTATCATTAAAGAGTCTCCGCAGCTTGGAATCACCTTTTGCCTGTTGCCAGGCAATCTGAAAAATATTGTTCTCAGCACATCTGGCATTTTTTGTGGTCCATTATCCTTCCTCACAGCTTGGAATTTAGTAACAGGCAGAAAAGACATTAAAATAAATGTTTTAGGAAAATATTAAGCTCAACAAACATTATTTTAATTAAAAGGAAATCCTAAAACCCTCCTTTATAGGCACTTGGAGAGTATAAGCTCAATGTAATGAAATTTGATGTATTTCTTTTTATTTTTTTAAGAACATGTTTGGAATAGGTTTAATTCTCAGTATTTCTAATAGATAGGATGTATCATTATGAATCACCACGTCCTGCCAAACACAAGAGAAGAGGGGTGCCTCTGCCACTTTACAAGTAAACACGGTCAAAGGAGGCGCAAATACAGCTGTTGGCTCCATTCTCCTCTCCTGCATCAACAGTCATCTCCATTTCCCTTTAATTTCTATGCTCAGTTTGAAACCCTCTCTTCCACTGCTGTCTTTAACCCTCTCCAATCTGTGCCTCACCTAAACGTTCCAAGATGCCATAAACACGAGACTGCCGCCACACTGTACAAAGCCGACCTCCATCAAATCCATTGCACTCCTCAGATGCACAGTTTTTAACCCTGGATGAAGCTGGTCACACTGTCTGGGTACCAGACAAACAAATGTTTCAGTGCAAACAACACACACAAGCCACTGTTAGTCTACCTGCTTTAAACTCCCAGCTCTCACATAAGAGACTGATGTGCTCCCAGAGGCCAGATGAACCAGGACGAATCAATCCACACTCCCTGAACAAATGTCACTGCGCATGTATGTGTATGTTACAAGACAACTCTACATCATGTAGGGTTATATACACACTCACCTGCCCTCATCCTCTTTAGGTTGTCTTTTTTGTTGCTCTAAATGGACACCACTAGGGCTTTCACAGCAGCCTGTAGTTAGACAAGGCCTGCAGGTTAAAAGAACTCCAGAGTGACTCTTTCAAGACGGAAGTTCACACATTTTGTGATGATGGTGCTAGAATTGCTCCTACTGTAAACACGCTTTCATCATCGATTATATGACTCCATTGAGAAGACAAGATCTTTCCATACGTGCAGAGTTTGAGAAAATCTATTCTTTTTTGGTTTTTTTCCCTCTAAGTCATTTAACTCACCAACAGCCAGAGCACGCCTACTATGAACAGCATGTCTGGTATTGCTTTCCTGTTTGCTTGCTAAACACTGAACTTTTAAATTCACAGATCTCCATTGCCCTATATTTTACTTAGTCCATTTAGTCTCTCTTCTCCATGGAAGTTTAGCAAGCAGACCATGTAAAGACTCCGCAGAGTTATATGCTCTCCCAAACATTTGAAACACAAGGATGTGCAGGGACTGAAAGGTGAATTTTGCCATATGGCACCTTGCATGTGTCTTTCATAAACATACATGTCTCTATGTCCCAAGAATTAATTTTATGTCTGCCTCGCTCAGCAGTACACTATGCATATTAAAAGGAAAAGCCCCAGCCACCCATGCTTAAAACCGAGAACAACAAAAATTATTTCATCAAGAAGTTTGGCTCAAAGATTTAGAAGCCTGGAAGTGTCATCAAGTCAGTAAGAGCCACAGAAGCTCACTGCTACAAAGACAGATTCACTGTGGGTCACACAGGTTTAAGCAGAAACAGTAAGCTTTAAACAAAGGAGGAGTCTGGTAACTAAAAACCATTTTGTTCTTCTCAGTGCAAGCTAAACGGAGGAGAACATCCAGTGGGATGCAGATGTACAACATAGAATCATAGAATCATGGAATAACCAGGTTGGAAGAGACCCACCGGATCATTGAGTCCAACCATTCCTATCAATCACTAAACCATGCCCCTTAGCACCTCGTCCACCCGTGCCTTAAACACCTCCAGGGAAGGTGAATCAACCACCTCCCTGGGCAGCCTCTGCCAGTGCTCAATGACCCTTTCTGTGAAGAATTTTTTCCTAATGTCCAGCCTAAATCTCCCCTGGCGGAGCTTGAGGCCATTCCCTCTTGTCCTGTCCCCTATCACTTGGGAGAAGAGGCCAGCTCCCTCCTCTCCACAACCTCCTTTCAGGTAGTTGTAGAGAGCAATGAGGTCTCCCCTCAGCCTCCTCTTCCCCAGGCTAAACACCCCCAGCTCTCTCAGCCGCTCCTCGTAAGACCTGCTCTCCAGCCCCCTCACCAGCTTTGTTGCTCTTCTCTGGACTCGCTCCAGAGCCTCAACAACCTTCTTGTGGTGAGGGGCCCAGAACTGAACACAGGATTCGAGGAGCGGTCTCACCAGTGCCGAGTACAGAGGGAGACTAACCTCCCTGGACCTGCTGGTCACACCATTTCTGATACAAACCAAGATGCCATTGGCCTTCTTGGCCACCTGGGCACACAGGTCTAGTCTTAAGGACCCAAACTGGCTTCCAAATGTGTGCATCAGAATTATTCATAGTCAAAAGAGACAGAAAATTACTCACAATAGGAATCAAAATGCACTGGGAGCCTAGAAAGAGCTTTACATGCTGCTATATGATGGAAATACTCCAACACGTAATGGGAAGACAATGGAGGGGAGCTAGTAAACCTGCACTGCATGTCAGCTTCCAGCCACAGGTTGCATTCCATTTACTGTCGCTCCAAAACAGTGTGAATTAAGCCCCTCTCCTATAAGAGGCTTCACGAGTCTCTCCTCTCTACTGGTATCTTCACTCCAAGATCACTTGTTAAAGAAGTTCATTCCAGACATTTTTCTCCTCGTTCTTTATATACCAAAGTGATGAAAAACTACACTGAAAAGGCATTTGATAGCTTAAGACGCCACATTCTCCTAATATAACTTGCATCTGTTTCTCCATTCTGTTATTAAAAGGAGACATCTTCACATATACAACCTCCACCCAGACTCACTGCAGACCTCTCACACTTACAAGTAACCTACATCCTCAGGCACCTCTTTGTGCTCCTGTGTAAAATAAGGTTTTTACAATGGAAACTCAAATTGCTACCACAGATGGGGCAACCATTTCACCTACACAGTTTCCTTGATCATTTAACACTTGACACCTAATACAGTAATGGCTTCTTTGCAACTTAGAATTAATACTGCCAGAAAGAAAATTGAAGATGGTTTCCTCAATATATGCTGAAAAGAGCAACGGTCAACCCCTGCTACTTTCCATTTGCTGTTTTCATTGTTTGACCTTTCTTTCTGCCAGGACATTAGCATTATTTCAAGGATTGATTTGAAATATATTTAACACCAAGTGATTTGCAGTGTCATTTTCTCTTTCACCGGAACAATGCTTCTATTCTATTTAATATGTCATTCTATTTAAGCAGAATTTACCCTTCTTACTCACTGCCAGTGAACTAGCCTCTTGCAGGCTCTCCTCAACAGAGAAGTCTTCTAGAACTGAGTATCTGAAGATGCACACTGAAGGGATGAATTCTACCATCTCCATTTTAATAAAAGCTTCCAGTGCACAATTAGATATACAAATACTGCAGCCAGCCACTCAGTAAATACTGTTGACTAACCAAGCTGAGCAGAGAGCCTCAGACTAAGAAAGTCCTGCTTGTTAAAGCTCTGGGCAGATATCCCATTCCTTTCCTCTTTCTCATCACCTTAGCACACTGCTGACCTTGATAATGAAAGATGAAGATTTATATCTGGAATGTGTACTTTTAGGTGAATTTAGCGCTGGAAAAAAAAAAAGCCAGGTTAAGAGCTGTGGAGATTGTAATGTTGCCATAGCAGGTAAAGCGTAGTCAAAAGGTATGCAAGGGTCTCTAAATATCAGAACCAGAATCTTGCCCTCCTAAGTGAGAAACAGAGACCCTGTGGTGAAGTGACAGAGTTTGTCAATAGCAGGCACAGCACAGGAACAGAGAGCAACTTCCAAAGACCACACAGTTTACAGGCTGAACCCAGAAAGCCTGCCAGTGTGCTTCGTGCATTTTATGTCCTGTGGGATATCTGCATCTAGTCTAACCACACACTGCTGGATCTAGACTGTAACTTTTAGGAAGACATCAAATCTCAACGTGGAATCTTTAAATGGTGGAGAATTGCTTCTGTGGCAGTTTGCCCCATGATTTTCGGCATGAACTTTATATAGCTTGAACTTGTTTGACTTCAGTTCCCAAGCACTGGGTCTCATTATGCTTTTGTCTGTTACATGAAAACACAAAACATACCTGGTATCTCTCTCTGTATAAAATGTTAGACTTCATTCCCACCTTTTCTTCGGTGATTAAATGATGCTTTCTTCATTTTCTCGCAGTATATTATATTGTCCAGTTCCTGAATCGTTTGTGTAAATCTCCTAAACACAGCCAGTTTTTCCAAAGAACCTTGTCAAATTGTCAGCACTAGAACAGTACAGTAGTAGAATCACTAATAACATAAGACAGCAGTGTTGTTTTGCTACTTCTGCCTGACATGTGCCTAAACACAGCTCTCCAATATTTTTCTAATTATTATTATTATTATTCTGCTGTAGCATCACAATAGATGCTTGTAATGTTTTACCTGAGGCTGCCTGGCTGGGTACATCGACACTCTCAGAGTCTGGAGGAAGGGAGGAGGCTGGTTACTCTGGGTTTGCGTGTGCATGACTTTAATACAAGTCACCACTTAGAAACAGAATAAAATCACTGAATTATACCACTGTGCCTTCAAACCTAATGACCCAGAATGCGTTCTGCTGTCGATGGGCCTAACTCAATAGGCACCACTGAAAACAATGGAGTCTCCCAGTGTGTGACCAAAAAAGAAACAGCAACATTTTAAGGAATGTAGCAACTGCAGAAGCTCAGTAACCACTCATGAAACCGAGGGGGGAAAACCAAGCATTTGGATTTTTTGTTTACAGGCGAAAAGGGCTCTAGCAATAGAGTCAGTGAGCGTGAGATTGCTGTTGTTTTAATTAAGCCTTTCTTAGATTTGCCTTGTTCAGTTTAGCACAAGTTCTACAGAATATATCAGCCCTGTGGCTGGTTTGAAAAAGACAGCAGAGAGGCAGTAACTTAAGCCATTTAAAAAATAAAGGAGCTGGAAGCTGAAAGTACGTGTCATCTGCAGCCCAGGCTAAGCCATGGCCTTTTAGAGCTAAAATGATTGCCGGCAGAGCAGAGCTCACAAAAATCTGTATTTACCTGGCAGAAATCCATGTCATCCTGACCACACTGACTAAGAAATTAGCTGAGATGGAGGGTGGGGGGAAGGAAGTGGAGAATATAGCCTCTGGAAGTTCCCAGAAAAACAAGGAATTTTTCCGTCATAATGCCATAACTCTTCATTTGCATGGATCCTGGTAGACAGAAAGAGGGGAAAAAAGAGAGCAGAACAGCTCCAAAACCACTACTGGTGATACGACAGAAGCAAGTATCATGCATTATTTGCACTGTAAATCATTACCAGTAGTTTCCAAAAAGAAAAGCAAGGCAAGGAGGGCCAAGCTGGGCCACCTCAGAGCGTGCTGCAGAGATCTCTAAACTGCCATGACTTGAGCTAACAAGCCCTCACGTTGCAGAGTAACTCCTGGGGGGGTCCCACTCCACATTAAGAAGCCTGTCTCCAGAGACTGTATTAGCCTGGCTGCAGGGCTAGCCTGGCAAAACTGCTCAGAGCTTGGTTCAAACTCAGTGCTCGATGTCAAGTTCTCTGCTGTTGGCTACGGGTGCTCACACAGTGGATAACCTTAGAAAGCACCAAACTCTACAAAAATACCAGTACATATGTTGCAACAACTAGTCCCGCAGGAGGAAGAGTGGCTTCCCAAAGCTCAGGTTTACATCCTCTGTAAGTCAGTGCATTTTCCTCCTCCCAGTCAGCTCAGAGAAGCAAAGTATCTTGTTTCTGTGAAACTGAATCCCAGCCATGTATATACAGCTAATGACTGGTTACACCACACATAATGAAGAGTCACGTTTTGCTAACTGCACAGAAAATAAACAAGTCAAAAAAGAAAACGGTTACTGGTTTGGGTAGGAATCTCTCTTGAACTTCCTTCTGGACTCAGACCCTTGATGCTCACACTGCTATGCATTATAGTCACTGTCAGGCACGTGTACTGCCTACTCTGGTTATGCTTTCCCCTTAGTGCTCATTGATATTTCTTAGCCTTTTTTTCTCTTATAAGAAAAAGTCTTGACAAACCCCAGCATCTGGTAGTTCAGCTGTGGGTTTCCACTGTTTATTTTTCTATTCCAGTGCTCTCATCCCTATGCACTGCCTGTGCCTGGCTCTGTTGAGCACTCCAAGTGCTACAGAACATAATTGAAAGAATTAAAAAACCAAGCTTAGCATCAGGCATGTACAGAAAAAAAAATAACCTGCTTAAATCCTTCCTTACATTGACGAGAATGCAGGCAATAATCCCCCGGCACCACACCAGGCAGGTTTGTGGGGAATTCAAGCTGGGAGTGACCACCACAGCAGACTTCTCTGAGCTGGGAGAGCATGGATGAACACCAGATTATTTTGTTCTAACTGCTGGGAACCAGGACCAATCCCTGTGACGTACAGGGACAGTTCCTTTGGTGAGCTGTCCAGGAGATGGATCCTGTCCACGTCCACTTAATTTCGAAGAGCTTAGTCCTTTTTCTATTTCTCTCCTCCTACTTCACCTTCTCACTGACAATCTCAATTACAAAACCAAACATAACCACACTGCCTCTACCTACCACTGCCTACCACCACTTAAAAATCCAGACTCTGACATCACTTATAGATGGTAAATCAACAAAGGTAGCTCCATGCAGCTAAAAAATGGACAGCTGCACCTTCAGTCTGCTTTTTCCTTTCACTATTTCTTTGAACTGTCCATCCCACAGACCTTCAGAATACAGACCTCATCTCCAACTTGGATCTCACATCCCTCACTTCACTTCCATGCCTTTCTGCAGAATATTCCTAAGGCAATGCCTCTCTGATCTACCCACACTGCCACCCATCCATCCAGGTCTCCATTACCCTGTGTTTCTATTGCTAATACATCCTCTTTCATGATCTTTACTCATGTGATATTCCCCTGCTGATAAGCACCCAGAATTGTGCAGGACAAAACAGTGACAAAGACGGGGAAAGACAAATACAGTGACAGATACAGTGACAAGATGGGAAAAGGCTGTTCTCTTGACAATAAAAAAAAAATCCTATGCAGCTGTGATTAAAAAACACAGGGAATACAGGGGACCCCTGACCTATATGTGTACTTGGGGAAGATTGTTCTCTTACAACTCTGGCAGAACTAAACTAGTATTTATTGGCAGGCTCACTGCCTGGTGCCTCACCCCTTCTTGCTGTACCACCCCTCCACCTGCAACGCACGATCTTCCCACTCTGCCAACTCCATGGCTCAGTCAGGAAAGCAGTGGTGGGCAGGGCCTGAAAGGCAGAGTCTGGAGAGAAGCCCCAAGTTGAAGCACTGCTCCTTATGGCAGAGAGGGAGGAGGAAGCCAGGGGAGATTTAGGCTGGACATTAGGAAAAAATTCTTCACAGAAAGGGTCATTGGGCACTGGAACAGGCTGCCCAGGGAGGTGGTTGATTCACCTTCCCTGGAGGTGTTTAAGGCACGGGTGGACGAGGTGCTAAGGGGCATGGTTTAGTGATTGATAGGAATGGTTGGACTCAATGATCCGGTGGGTCTCTTCCAACCTGGTTATTCTATGATTCTATGATTCTATCGGCCCCAGAGATGCAGCTCTCCCTCTGGAGAAGCAGCCTGTCTGTGGGATGCCCAAGGGGACCTTTACTGGCACCCAGAGCAGGGGTGCAGCCTTTCTCTGAAAGGAACTCTGAAAGAAGTCTTCTGAGAAATGGCCTGTCCTGCAACTTGGGGAAACCATCTTCTGCATCTAACCAGCAGGCCACCAGAGCTGTCATCTGTAACTGGGGATAGCCACAGGAGATCTGTGTTTAGTTACAATTCATTTTCTGTAATTACTGCTCTGTTTTATGATATAAAAGTTACCTAAATTCTGTGCTTACAGCTACAAGAAGAACATTCCAAATGCCAACTCTCAAACTGGTTTCACTTTTAGAGATTCAAAATATCGAAAGCAGATGTACCAAAACTGAACTTTTTTTTTTTTTTTTTTGCAATGCACTGTAAATGTTTTTAAAATGTGACTCTGGTATGACGCACATCAAACAGCTGCATTCAAGGTAAAAACTGCTGCCAAAAAACAGAAGACAAATGAAATTCAAAATCAGTTTTGACAGATTAGATGGAGACACCTTGAAGCCATAAATCAGATGGCCCATCTCTAGGAAGTCAATAATGAATGTATCTTTTCTCTATATTTATTATCCCAAAGATATATAGAAAAACAAGCCAACATCAAAAGCAAATTTGTAGTTCACTGTCTAAAATACTTCACCCAAGTGGCAGTGAAAGTATGAGCAAGTTCGTCTCTCAATACTTGCCAGTTTAGAAGACCCATGAAAGGCTAATATTTGCATGTTAAACACAACTTCCCAGGGTTCAGAATTGTTGTCTAAAGTAAACATTTAAGCCTAGTGAATTTTCAGTAACATGTGACTCCACATTCACAAACCAGTGGATATTTGGATTTTTTTTTTTTAACAGTTATTATGGGCAAATCAGTGTCTGTTTCAAATCATTATGTTCCAAAAGAGAAAGGACACTGGGAAACAAATTCTGTTTCTAAAGTCTCATTCTACCTTCTGCGCAATCTGTTTGGTTATATTGGGTTAATTTCTTCACATGTAAAATGATGCATGCAAATAAAATCAAACCAAAACAAAGAAGGCAGAGCAAAATGTTTTCCAAGCTTTGTAACAAAGTGCTTACAGTGTTTATACAAACAGTAAAGTCTGACTAAAACAAGCATCTGACAGCTCTGTGCTGCTTTCAGACACATGACTCCTGTCTGCCATTTACTCCATGTAAGCAGAACTGGGTGCCCAGGCAGAGCTGCAGTGAAATCCCTGGGGCAATGCATAAATGCAAAGTTTTGCCTGCACGCATGCCATGACTAGATAAGATCTTGTGTGTTGTGCGCTTGTTCCATGCTCACTCAACACGCTCCCACTGAAGCTGGACAAATCTAGATATAAACTGTCCTGCAGGAATTAGTTACTACAAAATACATAATAAACAAAGGCCTAAGAAATCTGTGCACGAAAACACAACTTTCACCTCCTGGCTTTTTTGTATTACAAATTATATTCCACAGTCTGCTTTGACACCAATGAACCCCCTAGGGAGAGCAAGGTCTAGCCAAAATGCAGCACCTAATGGTAAACTCAGCAAGGATTAAATAAGGAAATTGCAGCAGAAATAACTGTCACAGCAGCCTCCTATATTTAAAATCAGGAGGGGGAAGACTGTATCTGTAAACATGTAAGTCCCAACACAAACATTAGCATTTGGGAATACTGCATGGATTCAGAACACTGTAGAGATTAACACCATTACAATAAACTAGGCATGTGGGGAAATAACAATCTCTCATAACAACTTTGATACTGGTTCATGAAAATGGTTCTGCCATTTCTCTCAAATTGGTATTCTGACTTTTCGTTCCTCTGTGAAATAAAATCAGGGAAAATCATTCAATCTCATGAGACTGTCTTTGAAATCACAGTTCTGAATTATAGCAGGCAACATTTTCTTTCAGCTGCTTAAGATCACAGCACTCCTCTTAACCAATCTCATACATCAGTTACTCTTACATGACTTCTATAAACATGATCACACACTGATTTTATAGAAACATCTGTATGCAGCAGCCCAACTACAGCACCGCACAGCTGGGAGAATGGCCAGAATGCAACAGGATGGGCAGTTCTCAGGTCTGCAGGGTGACAACCTGCCAGCACCCTGCACTGGGCTCAGCCACTCACAGACAGCTGTGAAGAGCCTTTCACCAGCATCTGGGTCTAAGAAACACCCACCCTATGTAAACATTGGATGCAAAGTCATCCATAGCCAATTTCTATTAAATATAACTCTCTGTGCTTTGACTGTGACGTAGTGCATAGCGCACTCAACATCACAAATTACCTCAGATCAGTATGCACCATCACTGGCTCTGGTAATTACTACGATGTTCTCCTAATCCAGAGATATCAGTAGTTAAATGACAGCTTTAATCCTATCACACACATCTCTATCTAAGTCAAGTTCCTTTGGAATTCAACAAAACGCCGTGAGGTTTGTGAAAGTCACTACATAAGTCATCTGGAAGAAGGAGGGAAATACACAACACGAAGACAGGCAGAACTCCTTTTCATTGTAAAGCAGCATTTGCCAGAGCTCGTGGTACCACATTCTTCAGTCCTTTACAATATTATATTTCAGTTAAAACTAGGATTTTAGTCAATATAACATTTTCCTTTGAGAGTTCTTATCTTATGAGACAATTTCTGTTATTTCATGGATCACTGAACCGCTGTTCACTAAAATAATCCTAAATAATGTGCTTTGTAAAATAGAGAGAGCTCAAAGCAACCCACTCACTGCAAGACCCTGTACCTTGCCTCTAAGCAGTGCGAGTACACTGGAGCACAAGGAAGGCAGCAGGGCCTCATTTCATTAGTATCAAATCTAATTGTTCTGCAACCCCCTCAGCTGGTTTAAGCTATTTTATAGATACAGCAATCAAAGGCAAAACTGGGAACAAGAAGTGTTCCTTCAATAAACACTGTTGCTTAGAAACCCTGTATTTTTAATAATCCAGCACTCTAAATTCAGCATGGCCTGTCAGTACGGGATTTCAGCACAAGACATGAAGGTATTTGGAGGCCGGTTTCCCAATTTATACTGTACCATATACAGAGTTGTTCATAGCAATACAGTGACATGATCAGTTGGGATAAGGCAACAGGAAGCCAATCCCTTGTTCATTATTCATATTACCACAGTGCCTGATGACTCCAGTCCTAAAGTAAATTTCCTTTTGCTAGTGATGTGCAAATACAAAACAAGATAGACAAGCCTTGCCCCTAGACAACTTAAATGTACAACACGGGAGACCAGAAAGTGTACAAAAGGACAGTGCCTTTGAAAAATAACATCTTCTACACTAAAAAAAGTGAAAAGAGAAAATAAAAAAATTAAAACAAAAATTAAGTGCAGTTATTTGGTTTTGCTGGAATAAAAAAGGGCACACTTGCTTGAAATACATCCTGTGTTCTTAGAAAAAACAAACTACACAGATGTAGCTACTCTCTGCTATGTGGTAACTGACAGCTTACAGGCTGCTGCTGAAGCACCGTCGGGCCTATTCTCGGTATCGTCATTGTGTTTCCTTATGTTTATCTTGCTGTGATGCTTCCTTGCCTGGTAAAGTTTTAAAATTCAAGTCTTCTCTTATTTAGAGGACCCTAGAAAAGCTGCTTCAATTCATGTAGTTCGGTTTGCACTAAGGGAAAAGTAATTTTTATGAAATCAAACATGACTTCTCTGAGACATCTGCATTTTTTCAGAGATATGCAAACACCTGGGGATGAGACTTATGTTGGTAATGAATTTTTAGAAGTGAGGAATGCTGGACAAAGCTCCCTTGGAAAGACAAGGATGTGAGGCAGAATCAAAGCCTAAATTCTGAGTTCTCTCAAGAGTTAATCATCCAGGGTTTTATTAGAAACTAATTATAAACAATAATTTAAAATAATTAGTGAACCAAATCCTGACTTTTCAGCCAAAATGTTCTTTGAAGTCTATTCACTTTTTACCTAAGAAACAACCAAGTCAGAAAGAAGTACAGGTATTGGGATTTCACTCGTGAGTTTTACCTTGATTTTACCTATTTTAATTGCTGCTTTTTTCCCTCTGGCATTTTCACCCAATCTCAGAACTTCAGTCACATCCCAACAACATTGCTTCACCTCACTGTAATCTCTCTGTGCAGCTGGCCAACCGATTCTGCTTGTGCAGAAATACACCCTCCTAGCCCTAGATGATGCACTGTTCTTGCAAGGATAATCTCAAGTCTACCTATAAATGTCCCCTCTCCCAAGGGACAGCAAGCCTTGCTGTCTTGCCAGGAAAACATTACGTCTAAAAGCTGACACTTACTATGACCCTGACTCTCTCTGGCATGTTACATCTTGTTCTCCAGCCATCAAGTTTTAATGTCTATTGTGTAATTCCCTAACAGTGATGGTTTCAGAAGACACTGAAGGCCACGGTTTTATTGCAATGTGACGTAGGCTGAAATCAATGATGGGGCCTCATTTTAAGCAAAACAATACACTTTTGCATATAGCTTATAGGGTCTAACAGAGAGGCTGTAACTTCCCATGACTGAACAGTGAGCCACGGACTTTTCTGAGAGCTCCATTGCTGAAAGTTTCATAACAATTCATCATTAAAGTATTAGTGCTTATTCAAACAGAACTATACAAAAAAAAGAAAAGTCTGTAGTAATTGCACAGCAGTAGCAGTCATTACCAATGTGCTCTTTTAATTTTAACTCTCCACTTAGTGCTTGAGGTTGCTCTATTGATGCTTTAAGAAGAATGCTGGAAAAAAGCTTACAGCCAGTCAAGGCAGCCCTCAAACATTCTCAGGCTAATCTTGCAGGTAAATTTAATTAACTTCCCTGAATCTAATATTTTTATTAGCAATCAGAGAAGGGTTTGTATGAAAATTATTGCCTTTTATTAAACGCAAGAAGCAACTATAAACTCATAGGTAAACGTAACAAAATGCAAAACAAAAAGAGTGCATCAGTGCATCCTGCCAGAAATTACTTATTTTTCCTTAGGTTTTCATCTTGCCAACATTTTAGAAGTTTACATGGATCGTAATATTTATTTCTTTTTTATTAGCTCAGCTGAAGTTCAACAGAAACCAAGAGATTTTTAGCATTGTCAATATTTTTTTGGAAAGATACTTTAATTGGCGAAAAATGACTGCTAATCCCCTAAATGTTTTTAAAAACTTCAAAAACAGTCACAATTCTTAGCCAAAGCCAACAGAGCCAGAATTTCCACAGATGCATTCAGTACTGTTGCCAGGCTAACTCATGCTTTGAACTTTACAAGCCTCTCAAGCAAGTCAATGGTCAGATTTTAGTAGGAAATGTCCACAAAAGCCTCAGGCAACACAGAAAGGGCTCCTGACACCTACCAAGCTGCATGTTCCACTGCAGTCAGTGCCTGTTGGATGCTCCAGGATGGTATTAAGTGTTACTAGCTGCTAGGCTACCAATTCTTAATCAAAACAGCAAACAAACAGAGGCCCTGCTTATACAAAGTAAGCGCATATGCGTGCACAATTAAATACTATTTTTGCAGATTAGCTTTTCAGCAGCAGCTACAAACTGCAGTGCAAGAAGACTGCACCCCTCCAAAAGAAGAAAAAGAAAAAAAACGTTATGACAACTTTAATTCATTATAGGCTACAGGAGTGAGAAACAACCTCTGCAGTGGTGGATAATGAGCTGCAGAACAAGCAAAATAACAACACAGATTTTTCCAAACTGCAGATTCCATAAATGTAACTGTCCGGTGCAAACTCCAGCTTAGACAAATTCTAGCAACAAGAAATAAACCTTAGAATTTCCTTTAAGCTTTACTGGATCATCTCGATGCAGAAAATATCAGCATGGCCAGCTAACAAAAATGACTGACAGAACTGGTATGCGTTCAGGGTTAAATGGAACTGATCTTCCACATATTCCATATGTCTTACTATTGTTTCAAAAATGACCCTTTATGCCTGAATCTTTCAGGCCTCCTTGTCAAGGTCAACACTTTCATCGCAGCCAATGTCTCCTATTGTTGTTTCCTTAGGACACCTTAATTAGGGTAAGCTCAGGGTACTTTGAGGTTTTCCTCTGACCATGCATGATTTATCTTCAAAGATGGTGTTGCCTGTGTCCCCACAAAGGCCTGGAAGGAAAGATGGTCCTTGGATAAGAGCAAAGACTGAGACGCTGGAGCTAATAATTCACATTTTGAATGGCCCTCAGGCAGATCACTGAATTCAGCCTGTACCTGATGTCTTTGGTAAAGAGGGAGTAACAGCACTTCTGTATCTCATAAGGATAGTGATAAAATAAATATTTTTAAAAGCTGAGAGTCACCCAATTCTACAGGACCATACAGTCACCCTCTATAGAGAACGTGATATCAAAGCACTGCTGCCTAGCCACTCCCATTTCAATGCTTTATGTATTTGCTGATGAGACCTAATGGAAAGCTTCCACAAAAACTATCTTAAAATACAGCCAGAGAGCATATAGGGGGCTTCACAATCCTCAACAGGAAGAAGGCTGGATAATTCAAACAGGCTTCAGAATTGCATATGCATATATATATTCTGGGATACTCAATGGAGCTAAGCCTGAACTCTGAACCTTCTAAGCCTCCACTGTCACTGCCAGACAAGAGAAACCTTGACAGTAAATTTTAAAGCAGAGGGAAGGATCTTGAGAAGCATCTCAGGGAATCATTAACTCAAGTGTTCCCTACAGACATGCTTCCTATCACAAATAAAGTGATGCAGAGGGGCAGAAGAAATGGGAGAAAGTAAGCTCTTTAGAGTAGGTTTCTATACCTTTTACAATCTGTTTTCATTTTTGGCAAATTAGCTCCAACTACACTGCCTTGTGTACTTGCACTGCAAAGACCACTTACCCAACACACTACCCATCAGTGAAAGGACAGGTAGTCTAAGCCATGCCAGAGCATTTTTCCAGTGAGGTTTTCGGGGGCAAATAAGTTGGATTTAGTACTCAGAGGACGGAAAGACTGAGAAGCGCTTTCTGGAAATTAGGGTTTTGACGGGCGCAAAATAATAGTTCAAGCCAAGGAGCAGTCAGAAATGGGGCACAGTGCAGTTAGCCCCAAGGCTCAATCAAATCTGAGCTCTGGGCCTTTGTGAAAGACAAGCTTAAGACAATAACTAATACATTTGCTCGCAGTGTCAGATTTCAGTCATTTCCCATTCACCTTAAGTTGTGGTCTGGCCACATTTTCATGGTTGTATCCACAGGAGAAAACAATAGAGAGGGACAAAAGGAAGGGAAAGAAGAGGAGTCCCTGTCACCACTTTCTCCCTCCCATTCCCCAGCTCATTCCCTGCTGGGTCATCCTAGCCCTCCCATCCCATCCCATCCCTCACATTCCTATTTGCATGGCCCTGAGGCCTGTCATCAGCAGGGAGGCAAACTAGCACATCCCTACCTCCAGCGTGGCTTGGGAATACAGCATATTCTGGTCACCATGCCCACCAAAACGACTGCCGCTAGCAGACCCTCCTAGGAAGGAGGAATGGCCACAGGACATGTTCTGCTCCATGACTGTTCAGAGACTGAACCAGTCTAGAACTTCTAATCACAAAACTCCCATCAACTATTTACTTCTCCAGATTCTAGCTAAGCCAAGCATCTCAGGCCCACTCAAATAGTCTTTGACCAGGACTGAGTACCAACATCTTCAAAACTGGGAGAAAAACTTTTCTCCAGATGTCTCAGGTGGATTGATTTGGTAGTGCTCGTGGAACAAAATCAGCTGAGAGAAAACACTTGCTTTAAAAGGATGACATCCCTCTTCCCATCTCAGTTCCTTTCCATCCACTTCATCCAGTTTAGAGGACTTGTGGGATCCTGGGATCAGCACTGGGTTTCAGGATCTATGTTCTTCTGGAGAAAGACCATAAGGAAGTCTGCCAGTTAAGTCAACGAAGCCCAAACCTAAGAGAGACTTCCTAATTTTTTCTCCTTCTGCTTGAGCTATCAGGGAAGGAGTCAAAGAACAATTTTTCTGAAGAGAAAACCGTGGTTCAGGAGAGAGTGGAAATTAAATTTCCAAATTTTCATTCTATTAGAAATCCTCTAAGGAAGGATATTTCTTCAATGGAACAGCAAAAGCAGTTTTGAACTTTCAAGGAAAGCAACAAGGAGATATCAACATGTTCAGAAGTCAGAAACAGATTAAGATGCTTAAATTGCCTTTGATTTCTTTGTGAACTGGGAAAAAAACGCTATATTTAAAGTAAAAGGAAATGGAGAAACTCAGAGATCTAGAATTCTGCCACACAGATGAATTTCCATAAGGTGACAAGGACTTATCAACCACCTCATATTAACTGTCTGGTACAGGCACTTTGCTTAAGCAGGTGTAACCTACTTCAAGGCAGCTTTCCTTTACGAAAAGAGCTGAAGTACCTCTCATTGACAAGAAGGTGTTGCAGGGTAAGACTGACACACAGTGATTTGTTACTCTCTAGTAATTTACCCCAATGCCAAAGCCCTGAGGCCTTGTGCCTCCTTTGAACACCTCTGCTCCTATCCATAGGCTCTTTAAGAGAGCTGAAACATCAACACAATAGCCATCTGTCTCCTAGAAGAATCGGAGACATTTATGCACCTCAGGAGCAATGACATGGAAGGGATATTCTTGGAAAACCTGTAAAGTTTAGAAAAAAATAATCTTAGAAGGAAATAGTGTCTGTCCAGTCATTCCAATGCCGTGCTGTGCAAACAACTGCCTGAATTGCCCAGGATGGTTCTGTTAATCCTGCTGGCTGGTCAGAATATGGATCCCTGATGATCACTGCTGGTGCCTGTCTTGTCCTCCAGTTCCAGACATACATGCATAGCACAGGCAAATTCGACTGTAAGGAGACCACAGTGCAGGCTCTCAAGCCATGTAAATCATCAAAACTGCCTGTACTTCAGCTCAACCCTTCAGTGAATGAACTACAGGGATTTACACAAACGAGGGCCTAATAGTGTATGGTTAAGCAAACACCATGTAGCTGAAGGGGGTAGGATTCAATCTATTACATCTTTGACAGGAACTGAAGAATGCTTTCTACCTAAATGCAGACAGCACCTTAGCAAAGCTAAGTGGTGCACCCATGGGCTATGTGGATCCTCCAAGTCTTTCTCCTTTACAAAAAACTGTTTCAATAATTTTTCGGCACCCAAGGGTGGGTTGGGGAAGGAGTCTGCATGAAACACGTTTCTTGACATACCTTGCTCTGAAGAAACAGTGAAAGACTGATAGGAGTAGATTCCATTTTGCTTCTTTAAATAACTGGATAAACAGAGGAGACATAATGTTTGGCAAAGATGCATCTCTTGGAATATGCACTTAAAAGCTTAACAGTTGTCAGATGAAAAAATCATGTAGCTGCTTCACACAATTGACAAAAGGGATATAAACAGTTATGCTGAATTGCTCTGCCTCTGCATCAAATGTTATGGTGTCCAGGCATTCAGACAGAGCTTGGACAATGAATGGAAATAGCTACAGCGGCTGCTGTGAGAAGGACTGGCCTTATCTAGCATTTCGTGAGGCACGAAACTACAAGTAGGGAAATAACCTTCTTATAAGCAAAGTTTCTTCCTAGCTCCTTTGCTTAAAGGCTATATGCAGGACCATAAGGTTTCACATCCATCCCACAACTCACATCAGCTGAGAACTCAGCTCCACTTCTAATGCTGACAAATATATGCTGTATCCACACAATCTGGATAAGCTCTGTGTGACCCTCAACTCCTGCAGACTTTGTCATGGCTACTAAATATGAGACGATCTTCCTTGTCCAACACAACACTGAACTTGGTATAACGGATCTTGCTGGCACAGGGTTGGAGAGTGTGGAAACGGGAAAGCATCTGTTCAAAAATACTTCCAAATTCCTGGGGAAAACAGACTTGAACCTGGAAAAAAATATTTTAAAAAAGGAAACAAAATTGCTTTTGGAATTCCTTTCTCTGAAAGTGACTCCAGCTCAACAAGTCCAGCTCACACCTTCTACCTGATTATGGCATAGTCTCACGTGGCTCCTCACTGCTGAAGCTCAGTGATTTCACCCGAGACTTGGTTAGATACAGACTGAGGTGAAGGGTCAGATATTATCAACTGGCCAAAACCAAAGTCCTGAATCAAATAAATCAACTGTTTATAAAGGCAAGGACAGGTTTGCCTGCCCAAGTTCAGACAGAAATATAAGCTTTTCACATTCCAGGACAGCTTCTCAGTATTTTCCATTTTCATTTACATACCTTATAAAAATAACCAATGTTTCATGACATATACTCATAGAAGTTAGTCTCTGAGGACAGATGCAGTTTTTGTTTACGTGGAAAACCTGTCACAGGCATTAGGGGATACATGAGCATTACCGTTGGCTGTTTGAATTGTGTCCAAAGAAGAAAATTAACTTTGTAATTAAAAAAACAAACCCTGCCTGAGGCTAGGCAAGGAATCGAAACAACAGTGGAGTAGATGCTCCGTACCGGAGAAAGCAGCATACCATTTAGTGCAGCATCTGGCAGAGCCATAAGCACAACACAGAGCAGCCTACAGAAAATGGCAAAAAAAAAAAAAAGCCACGGAAAATAGTAAAACACACAAAGAACAAAAAGTGCCCTTAAACTCAGTGCAGTTTAAATGCACCAGGAGTCCCTTCAAAAATACAGCCTTCACAGAAGTCCCACAGAGATAAGTAACTCACTCTGGAGTCTAAAGCAGTCTTCACGTTTCTCCAGACAGTTCCATCACTACTGTAACAGGGAAGATCTTTCCTTTCTGCAAAGTACCAACAACTCGCAGCACTCGCTAATGACAACATGACATTAAACAGCAGTTTCTGGCAGATGGCAGCAGGAATATCAGTGCTGCAGGTCGCTGGAGCAGGTGCTGTATAACACAGTACACACTCTACAAGGTACAAACCAAAGAACAGCCTGAAGATACAACACAAACAAACATCCTGTCCTGCACTTCTGGAATCATTGTAGAATAAACAAAGATAAATAGAAGTTCAGCAATAAAAAGAAGTTCAGGGAGTTCTTTATACCAGTAAAATATTCCAAATACACAGCAGCCTCCTGATCAACCCAAACCCTGTGATGCAGAAAAACGCAAAAGATTTTTCCTTCTCATTAAATAACATCTATTTGGTATTTAAAGAACCATTTTGATACACCACTCACCATATTCTTGACTTCACTACAGGTCCAAAATATGCCTCTTTGCAAGACAGGACTGCACTAACCAAACTATTCCAGCAGTATCTGCTAATGTACAGAAATGTTAGCTTTGTGCATTCCTTTATATGAAACTTCTTGACAGGCCCTCTGTAAGTTACAAACCAGAATATAATAATTTATGTTCCTCGTGTATCTATTGGCAATAATACTTATTCAATTTTAATGAATTTGCTGGTAAATCAATAGCTCTGTTTCTGTTCTGCATTACAAGTATTACTGCATGTCAAATAAATCATTGTAATGAAGTTTGATGAGCAAAGGGTTTGATGGTGGTGTTCCATAATTATAAACATCAGCAGCAAGACTTTTTCAAATCATGAAAAGAAAGCACTTTGATGATGGCAAGTAAATTCCCTGATTAAAATTACTTTAGACGTTTCAGGCAATGGAAGTCTTCAAATCTGGCCCTGACCTTTGCTCTTCAAAATACGTCTCTTCATTAGTAAATTGCAATACGTTTAATCATCAAATAATAAAAAGACACTGAACATCACAAAAGCCAGAAGACATAGTTGATTTATTTATGCAAAGTTTAGAGATGCAGTTGCTCAAACCATTTTGAAGGTCTCCAACTTCTAAGAAAAGAAACGGCCATATCAGCCTGATGGAAGTATTTGCTGCCTTCATATGGAAAGAATCAAAGGACTGGAGAAATGAAGTATCACTTGGACTAGACACCACATTATCGAGACTATAAAGCAGGATTTATTTTCAAATTTCTCCTTGACAGAAGCATTATAAATTTAAAATTCTAGCTAACATTGGATGAGGTGGAAGACTCAACATAAGTCAAAATCACCTTCAATACTTACACAGCATTTTGTCAGAATCCTCCCATCTGCATATCAAATGAACCCTGAATGCCTTACAAGCATGAAGAAAACAACTGAGCCAACTGAACAGCTCTTTGTGTGAATTGCAAATAATATAGGTGTTCCCGTCAAAAAATAATAGCAAACAAACCTGGACAGTAACATAGGAACAGATGTGCAAATCGGTGGCTTGGAAATAAACAGACTTTAGGTCTTTATCCAACAGGGAAAAGAAAAGGGCTTTTATAGGACAAACAACCTTATCTTTTGTCCCTTCGCCACACTCTGAAATGCTTCTATATATTCTCAGGTATTTTGTTCATTGTTCTTGGTTACGACAAGAAATCACAAATACCCACCAAAGCCATTTTCCCAAACTCACAATAACATGAGAAATTCCCATTGCTCCTCCCTCCCTATATGTACCCACACCTCTAACCTTGCAGGGTGTAACTGAGGAGTCTTTGGAAATGGCACAGCAAAAGAGCTGTTATTTCCATCTTTTCTCTGAGATTGATCGCGATATTTAAGGATCTGACAAACTGCATGTGCCGGGAAAGTAGTTGCCCTCTGCTGCATTAGCTCAACCCCCACCTACGCAGGCTCAAAGAATTAGAAGCAACAGAAACCTAATCCAGAGAATTGCAGTCAGGAATGTCTTCTCCTTCACCCCTCTGATCCAGAAAGAGAATATAGGACAGCGAGAAAGAGGACTCCAGGAATCTTTCTAACTAACCATGAGCTGGAGGGAAAAAACAACCTATGGAAGAATGCAGTTGCATGTAAAGGATGGTATCTATCTTGTCACACACGCACACCTCTCTGATCTTCAGCTGTATTTCAAAGATGCAAAAAGGAATGAAATATTTATTCTGAGATCTGCTCCACAAGTTGTATGTCCAGAAGGTTTCTTTCCAGAACAGCTGCGAGGCCAGACCACCAGCAGCTTTAAGGCTGGTTCTATAAGCTGGAAAAGAGGAGGGACACATTCTTCATCCTCTCAGGTGGAACGTCAGTGTCACACCACCTCACTTCAGAGGGAAGAATGAACATGCACCACACCTGCAGCAGATCTACAAAGACAATAAAGGATGTGGTATATGTTGGATTTGTGGCATGAATTCCTTATCCCTGACTGCGGATGTGATTACGGTAACGAAACAGAAAACAGCACTCATGAACAGGACCAGAGAGATGGAGAAGGGCACATATTCTGGAATCAGCAGAGATGATGATCCCCGAGTGCTCACCCCCCAGATGCTCAGTTAAATGAGGGAGTGGTCCTGTGACTGGATGTAAAGGCTTGGCAGACAGCTCATTCCAAACAGGGAGGGCAGCAGATTGGAAGGGATAAAGAGAAAGGAGTCTGGTGTTTCGGCTGCCAGAAAAAGTTTGGAGTATATTTTAAATACCTTTTACTTAAACTTGGCTCTTTTTATTTTCTCCAGTCAGTAATACCAGTACAATTGGAGACAAACTAAACCAGCTGCCTATGCTGCCACGTCCAAGACATTCTGCGGAGATCTGCCCTTGGTCTGTATGTCATCTTCACTCAGAGTCCCATCAGCATGGGCAGCTTTTCTGTGGCTAACTCCTCATGTCTCACCTCTGAACTTGGCTCTCTGCATTGACACGTATGTGAAGGATGTTTTGGGGAGCCCAAGGATCTGACAAGAAAGCTAGATGTTACACATGTACTGAGTGCAACCCTGGAAGCAACTAACCAGAACGTAAAAGAGAGTGCATCTCAAAGAAGGGGAAGGACTACTTCAGCTTACAGCTTCTTACGACTGTTGTATGTATAAATTACAGCAACCTGTTGCAAACCATCCAAAAAGCACCTACGCTAGAGTGAGGTACTCACGACACGTTACCTCTGGGTTAGTCCAAAGTTCAGCCAAACAACAGGGAAATCTTAGAAGTCTTCCTGAAGTGGTTCCGAAGGACATTTGCCTATCTAACCCAGTGGTACCTAGCAGCTGCCTAGTGCAGCTTCCCAGGGAGCAGGCAGGTGGCCAGTCTCTGTGTGTACCAGACCCAAATCTTTCCATTCACTTTCATGAAGCCGTGCAATTCTAACTGAATCTCATCATAATCTCTTAAGCTCTAGTTTCAACATGAAAAGCCACAGTAATTTTAAGTAGCACCCAAAAGTCAGCCAAATGAGCTAACATTTTCCTTTGAACACAGGAGCATTTAGAGAGGTTAGTAAAGTTTTACACAGTATAGAAGCGCGGCGTGCTTGCTACTTAACAATCCAGTTCTGTGCTGGATCTGTCACCACTACAGTAAAAAGTTTAAGTGTATTGTGTGCTTATAATAAATACTTCGCACAAAATTATTCAATTCCACAGATGGGTAAAAGAGACTAATGCTTACTTTGTTTGCAGAACGCTATATAAACCTGCTAGTTACAGGCAAGAATATGGAAGTTGTTTTGTTCTATTAAATAAAGGAAACAAGGTTCTCATTTTAAAATTAATTCAATGAAAACTATTAAGCAGTTGGCTGTGAATGCTTTGGGAATTCATATATACACGCATATACATTTATACCTGATACTGATTTCCTTGCCCCCTTACCTCTTAGACAAACACACGGTTAACCACATTGTTTCCAAGGAGCTCTGCATGGGAAAAGCTTGCAAGTCAAGACAGTGTGGTAACATTCTCTACCCAAATACTGCCGCCCTACAGCGTGTCTTTCAGCAGGCACAAAGGGAGTCTAAGCCAGAGGGTTTTCTCCCAAGAGATGGAACTTGATGTCTACCATAGTCATGCTGGTTTAATACTAATAGCTGAGGAGGAACAGCTACAGCCCTCTTGTCTCTTGGCAGTATCAGCATCACTTGGAGAATTAGCCCAGATCCCAAACCATTAGATCTGAGAGCTTGTCTGTGCTGGGTGCTTGGCCTCAACTTTAGCTCCCCTTTGCTGCTTTCAGGGCAACTGACATTTTGTCTTAAAAGATGTAAGGGCTTCATGCTTTCCGCAGCTTGTTGCAAGCTTATGATACAAATCTAACTAAGCATTTTAACTGCTTTTTCTGGGAGGTTCTCAGCTTTCCAAGAGGAAAGGTGCTGGCCATGAAGTTATAATTTTCTTCTGTGAATAAATGCTTTCTCTTTTTATCCTCAACAACTTCTTTAGTTTTAAAATGAACACCAAGTAGGATGTGTTATATGATTACCCCCAAACATCCCCACAGTGACCATGCGAGGCCACAAACACGAGGTTGTGTACCCATCTCACAAGGAGGTTGAGAGTTTGGGGAGAAGAGAGCTTCAGCTTAAATAAAACCAACTGTTTATCGAGAAATGCAGAACAAAAAAAATAGAATAAATTAATGCACATAATTAGGAAATGTCAGTCATGTTTTTAAACACTCCATAGAACTTGCATGTACCTATGCCTCTTTGAGATGCCAACAATGTATTCCTAATCCGTCACAGCATAAGTCACACATTGTAAAAGGCAATAGTAACAAGGCCAAAGTCAGAGATCCCTGAACCACTAACAGATGCCCTCCATGAATCTTTTCACCCTCTTGAATGATGCTTCCCATGTCTCCTCTGTCTCTCAGGGCTGTGTACTAACTTTAGACAAATCTTGGCTTAAATTAAGATGGTTGTATCGGGATGAAATGTGCACGTCTTTGAAAATTACAAGGATAATATATCAAATCTTGTAGCTGGCATGTTTTTTTCTACAGCTTCACCGCTGATTTATACTATCTAATGATCTGTTTATTCCCTGGATTGTGTATAGTCCACGACGGTTTAAATTACTCATCTGCTTGCACTTAAGCATTTGGTCTCTATAGAAGACATGATAGGTAAGCGCAATGCAAATGTACTTCGCAATAATCAGTGCCACCCGGGTCAAAATCACAGCTGGGTAAGCACAGCTCAAGCACACAGATTTATGTCACCTTTAGTAGAATCCTTTGGTGCAAATCTGTGGAAACCTCTAACAGGAATGTTAGTTTTCACTCTTGGTTTCATCTAGAGGAGAGGTTTTAGCATAGCAGTCTCTGATGACATACTTTGAAACTCAGTCTACAAAGCCACATGAATATCTTTAACAATGAAGCAACAACCTCTCTACACCGTTACCTTAAAGGATGAGGAACATACATGAGATGTGCTTGAAGAAACACAACATTTGGATGACAGTGTAAAATTGTATTCAGCTCATCTAATCTCATCAATTAGCTCATGAGAATTTGATGGGCACAACAACATCTGCAATTATAAGGCTTACAGTGAGACATTAAGGCAAGGCAGCAGGTTATTTTTCCTGTGTTGCTGGAGCACCTTGCTTTTGACATCAAAAACTTCTGCCTGGAGAATCCCCAAGAGTCATATATATGTGCACATTCAGACACGATATCTCAGCAGAGATTGTCTACATTCCTACTGAGATATAGCTCAGAATGCAAATGAACTAATTAACACATCCAGGGATGCTTCCCATAAGCAAAGATACCCTTGCCCAATTATAACAAAACCCAAGCATCTGGAAGCTTGACTGGGTCATTAAGACCATTCAGAACCTTTCACTGTCCATAGGGTAAGCATGATGTTCTTATCAAAGCTAAAATTACAGATTCTTAATGAGATGCTTTGTCTTTCTGCAATAACCACATGTATTCTTGGTCAGAGTTAAACTTCTGCTGCGTGACCCACAATCTCACCATAACGTATTTCTTACTGTGGCAGGGCTGACAGGTGCCCTTCAGCACACAAGACGTATCAGCAGTTTAACTTCATAAAACAAAATGGCAGAGAGAAGCAAATAAAGGATAAAAAAAGAAGAGAAGTATTGTTAAGATAATTTAGCCATTCAGAGAAAGAAAAAGAAAATGCAAGCATGTTTTCTTAGGAAATAACAGCAACAATTGTCTTTGTCATCTAATTCCCTATTGGCTTTATTGGTCTCCAGTAGAGCCTTAGATGAAGTGTAACACGCAGATGAACTCAACGAGGGCCTGGCATGTGTTTGGGAAATCCAGCAGAAGAAAGGGAGGTAGTTATTTGAGACCAGGAAAATAATCTACTACATGAAGGCATGATGGAGAGAACAAGGGGATAATAGGATTAGTGAAAAAGGCAAATTATCAGTGAAAAAGCACATTATCAACTTTCCTGAAAACAAAGCAAGAAGTATTACACACAAAGACGAGGAACACTGGAAGCAAACAGCATGATCCATTCAGGACATGATGTGATCTAATCATTGGGAAGGCATGCTGAAGATTTATCCTAACTATCATTTACACCCCGCAAAAAAAAATAACAGTGAAGACTAGGGGTTCCAGCTCTTCCTGACTACAACAGAACCACATTTGCCTCAGTATAATCAGGGACAAAATCTGGACAGAGTGGACTGCATAAGTGAATAGGAGACAGGCTTGTCAGATGTAACAACACTTTATTAGCAGGTCAAAGGAGAAAACGAATATAGGTGTCATTAGAGCGATCATGCACTAGAATTGTGCAAGACTGACATAAGAAAATAAAAGTACTGCCTTAGTGTGTATGCTTTGGAAATATTAAGGGATAAAAAACACAGAACTCCTCAATGCCGTTTTTAGAGCTGCTTTTCAGGGAGGAGCTGCCCTTTAAGTTTGAGTGACTAATGGCAACGAATGTAATCTGTTTTTTATTTGCAGTGCCAGGCTCATTTGGCTTGTGTAAAATGCAACCCTTTGTTTGGTAAACAAGCAAATTAAACTGGTGATCCAGAGAATCTTGGAAACTTTACCCAAATAAAGGAGACTCTCTTTCTCAAAGTCATGGCTTAAAACCCATTGGAGGGTGTACTTCCAGATGTTTATCGTGGGCTTTCCTGTCAAGGTCAAATAGGTAATCTTTGCTGAGATAGCCATTTTTATTAAAAATAGAAGTAGTAAATAAACATTTATTTATTCATAAAGCAACGGTAGCCTTGGCTTCTCGGTCAAGCCAGAACAGCGCTGCCCAATGCATTACAAATGAGTTAAAATACAGTTACATCATTGGAAGTAGCCTCAAAAAAGACAAATATCTGTACTCACGTTATGATAGGAAGACTAATATAAAAAAAAAAAAGGAAATAGGACAAGAGGAAAGAAAAATATGCACAACAAGAACTGGATAACCCCTCCAAAACCTCAAGAAGTTTTTTTAGATCTTAGGAAAAACAAGCTACAACATACGCTGAATTTCAGGGGAATATTCCAGCTGAGACATTCCTCCTGGGCAATGAACAGATCCATGCCAGCCAATGTTACACATTGGCACCCCAGAAAGCACCAACATCAACCTGTTTCAGCTGAGTTATGCCCATTTACTCACACCGGCAGCCTGACCACTGCAGAACTGCAAACGCTCCCCAGGATTCATTTGAAGCAGCAAGCTTCCCATGTAACCAGGGCATACACCACTCCTAGCTGATAAAGCTGGCTGTCCTAAAAGCACCCAGAGACATAAATGCAAGTGCAGCTGCTTGTGCCAGTAAGAGCAAATTGTGTTATTCCCACCAGATCTCAGCATCCCTGGGCAGAGATGAGGCTGCAGTTACAAAGCCTGCTAGTTTTAAGCGTACCCACAGCTATTACAAGGAGTCTCCTCATAGGCACTATTTCCAGACCATGGAAAATGCAATATCAAAAACAACTCATTGGTTCCCATGCTGCAATTCTTCCAAAAGATAAATTATGCTAAAATGTCATCCTCTCGCTCCCTGGGCAGAGCAGTTGTTTAACATCTCAGACTGGGCTGCTTTAAGGTACTGACAGAATTTGGAAAATACTCACTACAGAAACCAAAAGCTAAACAATACCAAGACACCCTAAGGACTTCACTGGCCAAAACACTTGCTTTTCCCCTTTCTGCAGAACTAAGCAAGCAGAAGCAAGATTCCCTCTGCTGCATTATCAACAGGCCACTGCGTTGAACTCCAGGCAGTTGCACATTTTAAAATGCACAATACGTGTTTAAAGGAACTGGGGAAGATCTGATCTTGGCCCAGTGACATATAAGATGAAATAACCCATTCTTAAAGACCAAGGTTAGTTTAAGAAACCAGCAGTCAGAAAACACATATATTGACAAACAGAATCAACTGCTAAGCAACCAGAGGCATGATGAATCCAGAAGCCCTTGCCATTGTTTTCACAGGTCTACTGTTCACAGCAAGGCTAGAACTGATCCTGATTTATGCACAAAAAACACAAAAGTGTGACAAACTGAAATATGCAAAATGAAATTAATTACAGCAGGTTCCTTCTGCTTTGAAACATCTCTTCTATCTCTAGTGAGCAACACAGTGGAGCACACATGTAAAACCTTTTTCTCTATCACTTCTTGTCGTAAGGCTATGTTCAAGTCAGCAATAAACTCCATTCTGAATTGTTTGGATTTTCTTGGTTTAAACCTGATCTTCAACATTTGGATTTTTTTTACTATTTGATTGTACACTCTCTTCTCAGAAAGGAATGCAAAGGGCTCTCTCCAGCTTTCAGTTAAGATGATGAGATTACCTTGAATTTTGTAACGCTGCAGCAATGCCTTGAAGGGAGGACGGAGTTGCCCCTTTGCCCAAGCATCACCAGAGGAACGTGTGATTTCTAAGAATCTACATATGCTAATGCTCACTGCTTGGATATTAGCTTGCAATGCAAACCCAGCAGCCAAAACACCAATTAGAGCTGGTGGTAAATTGACTCCTGATCTGTTTGGGACTGTGCAACGAAATCCCTTAGGAATTCACTGTAATATTTTGGCTGCTCAGTCTGTTGCCTGCGTATGTGGTCACAAGCGGAGAGCAAGACCAACACCCTCCTAATGGAGCAAATCTGAAATACTCTAATAGCTGAAGATAAACTCTGCCACAAACTCATGCACTCGTTCTTTTTTCCTTCTTGGACAAATCATCAGCTGTTTGGGGGAGGGGGCAATTTATACCTTTTTCATCTCCTGGATCTTCTCTAACCCAGCACATTGCCAACACCATGTTAACGGTTTTTGAATATGCCCCTGAAGAAACAAAGATATTCCTTTTGCCAGATCCCAGTATTTACAAGCAAGCCCAAATCTGTGAGAAAATTCAATTGAATGCAGATGGCAGGAAATTCCTCTAAAATGACAGTGGCCAAATTCAAACCACAATACATGAAAATAACCCAACGTACTAGACATGAAGAACATATCTTATAGATTTTTCCTCATACAATTCACAATCTGTGATTGATTACTGGGAAGACAGACTGCAGATTTATTGGACTTCTGTAGAACAAGTATTCCATTTGCAACAATTAAATCTTATGTGGTTGAAAAATAGGTTGAAGGAACCAGTGGATGGCTCTGACACTGAGGAATGCATTTCTAGGCTGTCCATAAGAATGTAGCTGATTTCATTTTGCACTAGACCCCACTGTGCACCAATTTCCTTAGTGCAATTAACAGGGCTGACTCAAAAATTTTGTCACTGAATCAGAAAACTAGACCTGAGAAATATTATTTGTGCGGCTACATTTTTTCAGTTTTACAATGACAGAAAATGTTGGTCTTCTTGTGATTTAACAGCTAACTTAATCTTTATGTGTCCCTCAAAACAACAAAGTGCTGCACACATGCAATATGCAGATGGGGCCTGGACAAATTACAATGATGCCTCAAGCTCAGATGAGGACAAAGCTGACGCATTCCTCCATGCCAAAGGGAATGACCACACGTTGGTGACTGGACTAAGCTAAATCCTGAGGACAAAGGACAGAAAGTCTTGTATCAGACAAATCCCAACAACCTGCATCGCAGGAAATTAAATACCCATCTTCCTTTCTTTCACTCTGCCACAAATCCAGGTAAGCAGGGAATTCTGAAGGGCAGCATTCATACAACATTACACTTCTGCTACCGTCCTGGTTTTGGTTTGTTCTAGCAGATTTTTCAGGATTAATATGCTTTGTGTCAATAATCATGTGAACTACTTGCCCTCCAGGTATGGGTATTCTGGTGAGCCAACCAAAAGACAAGTGTTTTCAAGCAGTGAACCAGCACTAAGAAGTATGGGAAGACCTTGCTGAGGAAACGGTGTACAAAGCAGATCCTGTGCACTAAAATACAATTGCACAGGATGTATATGAACTTCTGAATAAATTCTAGGCCCAGGTTGCTCACACACACACACAAAGGGTTAAACTGACCAACGCAATCATTCACCTGAAATGATCCATTCAGCCCTATTGTGCTTCCCCGAGCCCATAGAGTCCAAAACAACTTTCCTGGTATTCTCTTATACTGACAGCTTCTCTCTCTTTGTATTCTCATGCCTAACCCTGCTTCCTTTCTGTCAGTCTGCTGGCACCTCTCAGTCCAGACAAACTCCAAGCTTAGTCTAAATGTGGCAGCTTCTGGGGAAACAGGAATGTAATGACAAACAAGTAGTAAATGACTCTCACAGAGCTGCAGCAAACCACGTGGACACTACAAGGCATCCTCTCCCCACATCCTCTCCTTCCTCAACACCCTGCCTGGAACCTTACAGTCACCTGCGCAGGCCTGCAGCTCCTTTTCCCACACAGCAGCAGCCTCTGAGGCTCAGGTGTATTGTCCCCGTTACGTACTGCTCCTTTCACTCTCTCTAGCACAGTTTTTCTCTCACCACCTCGTGGAATACAGCTCCTTCCCCTCAATTCCTAACACATCCCCCCTGCTAAGACAAGATAGGGCAGCAGAGACTTCATGCTGGCCTTCGTGGCACGCTACGTCTGCTTTCTGGCTGCAGTACGCGTTGTGCACACAGCAACAGACAGAAACTTGGCAGTCCCTTTGCTCACTGCACCGACCCGCAAAGCCCTCCCCAGCCTCTTCCTCTGCATATCCATTAGCATTCATGGGACTACTGCACGCGCACTGAACAGAAAACAGAGGTCCTGGCTGAGGCCTGCAAAGAATACTCACCCAACAGCACACAAACCAGACAAACACAACCTTTTTTCAAATGAAATACCATCTTCTCACAGTCACTGGGAGACAGGTGGCAAAAGCAGCAGTTTGGACCATAATCAGGAATTGGCAGACTCTCCTCTGGGCAGAGAGAGATACACAGTGCAGAGAATCCGTTATCCAACAGCCTGGTGCAACGCTCATACAAGAGCTGCCCAAAGGTGTTGTTAAGCACCTCCGCCTATACCATTTTTATGAGCAACAGTAACTTCCATGCTAGAGCTAGGAATATCTCTTTTTGTTATTTGTCTCCAGGTACCTTTTAATATAGTTGTGACAGCCTGGAAAAAAATCTGCCTTGGAGACAGACATTCTCTCCCTCTGCCTTTATCCTTCCCCTTCTCCCTGGCACCTCCTTTTTCAAATTAATTTTTCAAACTCCAATGTCCAAGGAGATCTCCATGGAAAGATCTCCATGAAAGCAATTCCAACTGAATCATGCAAATATAAACAAGCCTGATTCTGATCTTTCAGCTAATTTATATGGGTAGGTTCATATCAAATTTATTGCAGTTGTTACCAAATGACACTGAAAAGTGCAATATCCAAATTCTGATTTCTGTGTCAGCTCTTGGAAAAGTAATCTAATAAATATATTCCAATGATTTAAAACTGCACTCTAAAGGGCTGCCTGTGTAAGAATGTGGTAGCAAATCCTTTGCACTTGATATCTTGAAGCAACACTACCAGAGTGCTGATCTGAGAGTAAAAGTAACACTATTTTGACTCACTCATTTTCACTGAAGCCAATGACAACCCCCCCACTGAGCCACATCAGGCCCTTTTAAGGATGACAAAGAAAATCTGGTGAAGGTTAGCAGGAATGTGGTATGATTAACATCTGCCTCTACCATCCACGAAAGGAAACTGGCTCTGAAAACTGATTACCTCGGATCCTGTAAACTTATGTTCTAGTTGAACATAACTGCCAAAAAAGCATCGTCTTAATTTCAGGAGGCCAAGAGCCTTCACTTGTTCCAGGGATTCTTTATATCTTTACTAAGATTTTATGACTTTTTAAATTTTATTTGTCTGATCTCAGTTTCCAGCACCCAGTTTTAGCTGTGTTTTTCTCTGCTGCATTAAGAATCCTTTAATGTACAGAGTTTTCTTGTCATCAAGTCACTCAACCTTTTTGATAAGCTAGAGGCTAAAGCCCTCAAGTCCAGGAAGGTTTTCAATGCACTTGTTATCACTTCTCCTGGGAGAAGCGTAACACTATGCAACATCCACTGGTTCCCCCAAATGCAGAACCACCTAGAGAGATCAGGCTTTCTACAACAAGACGCCCCTCCTTCTCCTCACGCTGCCTGCCTGCCGCAGTTGCAGGACCCAGCCATGCTAAAACACATTTTATGTCAGTGGGTTCCAAGTTGTCAAGTGATTTGACAATCAACCTGTTGCACTACTCTGCTCTTGTCATTATGTGACATTGGATCAACCTTCACATCATGCAGAAATTTTTATTAGAAATGGTTTTAAAGTTCTGGGATCATGTATGAAAAAAAACCTAACCAGTCCATATGCAAATCCACTAGATCCACCTACTTTCTGTCAGCTACTCTGAGCCAGGACTTCATCTGTTTAGTAGATGTTTCAGCAATATCACATAATGTGTGCTGGGGTTTTGGGGGTTTTGATTGTTGAGGGAGGTTTTTTTAAAGAAAACTTCAATCCATTAATCTCATAACCTCATAGAAATCTGGCATTAGATATTTTGGACAAAATGCACTTTCCTTACAACCATGCTGAACTAACCGTATACCTATTCTTCAATATTTCATCAAATCATGATATCGCCAAATATGAAGTCCCACTAACTGGCCCACTACCATCCTATTTGTTCATTGTTTATATTAGCACAGCATCTATTTCATGTTACCCTTTCACAGCAATACCAATAGTAAAAGTTTGAAGCATAAGGAAAATAGCCATGCCACTGTGCTGTTTGCTTACTTATTACTTACTCACTTACTATTTTTATTTATTTTTACTTACTTATTATTCAGCAAATACCTGACCCTAGCAATGTGACCTGTTAACAGCAGTGTCCAACAGCAATCACAGAAGTCAAGGCTCCTTTGTGCCAGAAATGGGACAGATACACACTGATTCCGTACACAACGATCAAACAGAACGGTGAAATGAGGTGAAGGGGGCCAGGGGAGGAGAGAATGAGTGGAGTGTGTGCAGTCAAGTCAACAACTCTCTATATTCAGGGAACATACTGCAGCAGCAGCTGGGGCTGTCAGAACCCATTATGGCTATTAAACACCTCGGGAAAGCTGTCCATTGGCTGCTATCAGTATAACTATTTTAACAAGATAAGGAGAGCTCTGAGAGCTCCCCACTACCCCTTAACTTCTTCCTCTGAAGCACTGCTTCACAGTCAGACCTGGAAGACTTTCTCCCATGCTCTGCTCTCCTCTGCTCTGATCGTAGGTTTTGTAGCAACCTTAACTCCTGCCAGCACTGCAGCCAGAGACAGGATTCAGACATCTCGCAGCTGTGTGCATCAACAGGATGAACTCACTGCAAACCTCTGGAGTCAGCCTGGGCTTCATTCAAACTTGTGCAGGAGTCAGCAAAGCCAATTGAGTCATACACAAGCTGCTTCCCACAGAGCCATCAGCCTTTGAGGATGAAGCAGTTGCTACTGTAGCAACACCACTTTGTTGCAGTGATCAGAAGTCACAGTTCTGATCCTGAGTGACTCACCCCCACGTTCCCTCATGTACCCAGCTATCTTATCCCTGCAATTTCTTTGTCCAAGTCTTTCTGCCTCCTGGCCACGCTGAGGGCAGCACGAGATGGTTATGTTGCAATGGTTATCCAGTCACTTACCTCCCACTGCTGAAGGAGGGAAAGCGTCAGGATAGCTCCCGTCTTCAGAGCAGGCACCGGGAGAAGAAGAGATCACTCCAACTACTCAGAGAAATAATAAGAAAGGGGAGGAAAAGCCTGGAAAGTAAAAAACCTGACAGTTGGTTTGGAAAATCTGAGTTTCATTAATCTTACAAGAGAGAATGAGAGAAACATTCTCAGAAGATGGTTAGAGGGAGGAAGGCAAGCCGAGAGCAACGATACAGAAAGCACTACTACTTGTTGAAAAAAGAAGCACAGGCAAATGAATGAGATGAAATTAAGGACACAAAGCAGGAAAATGTAGCCTGATGAGGGAGATCTATTCAGCTACACAAGTTTCTCCAGGAAATGCACTCCTTGACCATATGGACATATGGTCCATAGAGAGAAATGCCACACTGGAAGGAGGAAGAGCATTTGGCCAAACAGCTCTTCAGTCTTTGTTTCTTTCTTTGATAGAAGTCAGGATAGGATACATCATCATACAACAACTTCATACATAAGGCAGACAAAGAAGGGCCAAGAGGTCCGTGAACTGATTCTCAGTGCCTGTTCCCCCACTTGCAAACAGTGATAACTTCATGCCACAAGGGTAACATAAACTTTGAAAAGAAACACGAGAGCCTGGGAAGATGCTGTGAAATCCACAAAATACTGTAGTTAAAATGGAAGAAAATCTAGAGGAGTGAGACAAGGACTGCCACCTAAGAGCAGGAAGAAAACAAAAGAATGAGGACCTAAAAAAGTCACCTGACAATCCCTACAGGAGCATTGCTGTATTTGCAGAATTGCCTAAGTAAGCTCTTTAAGGGAAACACACTTACAGTAACTGATGTGTAACTTAAGTGTGAATCACCCCCCTTCTTCCCATTTCCTACCCTCTGTAAAGAAAAAATGGTCAGTAACTCTGTGCTGCTCTCTGCACCACTAACTCAGAGCTGTGCTGGCTGGACATACACAACACAAATACTTTCCATTAAAGTTGCTCATGATGACAACTTCTCCAGCATCTATTCCACCAGGACAAGAGAAGGTACAGTCATCCTCTGTAGCCTACTGCTTGGCATCCGCTACAGTCAGTATTTCCTTCTCTTGCCTTGACCTGCTGCCTGCCCAGGCACTGTCAGCACGCCCATGGGTCTTGGTAACCCTGGTAAGCACTCAGATATGACTGGAAAAAGAAGGGTACAAATACATGATTTGACTGACCACATAGGCAATACTCAAACGCCTTCTATACCCAGGTGAACAGAGACAAAACAGTGCCGACAGTGGGTCAGACAGGATCTCCAGGATCTCAAGCCTGGAGCCAGAGGACACTTCCATTGCATGAATTACAAACTGCTCTTTAGGGAAGACAAAATAAAACAAAGCAAAAGAAACAAAACAACACCCACCTCAAACCAGAGAGGCTAGAAACCTTTAATAAGTATTGATGATACATATCTATCAGAGAGAAAAAAAAATCAGAGGCAACTACAGATCCCTGGAGGGGAGCAGATAAAAGTGAACAGAAAATAACCAACAGAACTCCAAAATTCTGCAACTGGGAGCAAGATTTCTACAGTGTGCTGTAAGAGGTCTGACCTGCATCAGCACGAGCAGCATAATTGCATGTAAGCCCTCACACATCACTGACAAGCACATGCTGAAGCACTGAAATAGTCAAATGAGCTGGAACCATCAGCAAAACACAACAGCCTCTGAAAGCACTGTCCAGGTAGGTGATGTTATGGAGCAGAGTTTGCTTTCACTGAACAGTGAGTCACGTTCCCCGGGGTAACTAGGCAGCACAGTTTGTACAGCCCTATGTTTAGATGACAATGCCCCTCTCTATGCCTAACACATCAACTGTTTGATGGGGCATTTGCTCAGCAGTTCCTGGAACAGCCTCAAGATAATAAAAATTCTGCCTAATCACACTACAGCGCTGTTTCAGTCATAATTCAAAAGCTATATTCTCTCTCAAAGTATGCCTGACGCCATTCTCCTTTTCATGAGTAAACAACAAAGAAGTCATTTCAGTTTCTGTAAACACGTTTTTCTTCATGAGCAAGCCTGTTTGGTGTGCATTACATGCCGTGCTGGCACAGGCTGGGATATTTTACAAAAACGCTTTCCACTAACCCTGGAATCTTGCTACTCTGAGGGAATGCTGGGTTGCACAAGAGAGGCATCCAGAATCAATTCTGTTTTTCCCTCCGCAATTTCAGATAAGAAGAATTGGGTTTATGTTAATTGCACATTCCATTTTTACAAAGCCCTTGGGTGCAAGTCAACATTTCAGAAGAACTCCTTTATTCTCTATTTTTCCAGAGGAGGAAAAGAAAATGATATTTAGAGAAATCAAAATGAGTACTTAGTAAGCTGAAGTAGAGAACACTAATTTGTTATAGAACAAAGTGACCACATTCTGTTCTCACTCTCACTGAAACTAGAACAAACAGTGCATACCATGAGAAAAAACAAAAGATTTTACACCTAATATTTTATATAGGTAAGCAGATGACTGGTGTGGGAACTTGAAAATAAGCAAAGCAGGGAAATCTTTTATTTAGCAAAGAGGATAATTTTTTTATTTTCATCCTCAATATCTATTCATGAATACTCCAAAGTTTCCGCTGGGCATCTCTCATCAGACTCTTCTGACAAGAATCTCTATTCTTCCTAAGATTGCATACACTACTTACTTCAGACTAGTATGTCTGTTATGATCTGGAAACTGAAATATAGTCAGCACTGTAGCTACTCTGTTGAGTCTTCCGAATGATGCCACTTATCAAGATAAAAGCAGCATCTAACTCCCTGTCTGCCATCCCTCCCCCTAAGCTCTCATTCACCCACTCTGTACAAGTCTCTCATTAAGTCAGCCAGGCTCTGCAAGATGCTCTCTGCAGTAGCAGACTGATCAAGAGGACATTTCAGAAAACACAGGTATGAAACTGCTGCATACTATGGACAATGGATCACAGAAGGAAGCTGAATGTAAGGTCCACTGAATGTCAGCTGGATTCACACTGTTCCATTTTAGAAAAATAACTTTTTAAGCCAGGTTTGATTACTGTGAACTTCCTCTCAGCCTTTATTGAGATTCATGTCCATAACTACTCTGTATCTGGTCTTCTGTGTCAAAAAGTACTGGGCTGGCTCCACCTTCTTTCAAAAACTAATAAAAATCTGTGGCTCGATTCATTACTGCCTACCCAAAATTTTACACTTAAATTCAGTCTTGAACTCATTCTGGCTAATTTGAGAGCATCAAAGCCTTGCATAAGAGTCAGCAGAGACACATACACAAATCCAGATCTTAGGTGACTGAATTAACCTTTGGGAAATATCTGTCTTTTCATTAACTCCAGAGTAAGCCTGCAGATTCAGCCTCTCAGCAGAGATGGGTTTAATTCAAAAGCTTAAATTTAGCTGGGACACCACTATGAAGATGCCTTGGTCCAGAAAGGCCTTACTGCACATTTGTTTCTTTAGCTGGAATAGATCCTTGATTTTTATCTCCAGAATAACCAATATTTTTATTTATATAAATACAAATGTATTTCAAATGCACATTTTGCAACCAGACACCTACAAGCATCTGAATGTAAAGAATTTTGCTTTCCAAGAATTTTGCTTTTCATATAAATGCATGAACGAAGACAAAGAATGTAACTTCACTGCATTTCACTTTGAAACTGCTAGCCCCAGGGTCATTTCTCCCTGCTAGAAGCTGCTTTAGACAAGCAGGAGAGCAGGCAACCTTCTGTATGCAATAAGAATCCTCTTGCACCTCAGCTGTAGCTACAAGCAGCCTGTGCATAAATGTAGAACAGTGGGACTGAGCTCAGCAAGTGAAAAATCCCTCTAGTGGGGCGACACTGCAATCGTGAACCGAGCACAAGACTGGACTTGCTCAGGCTGTATCGCTGCACAGGGCACAGCGCAGCTGCTTCCCAGCAACACGCACTCATGCTCTGCGGAATCCTAATCAAAGGTGATGCTCTCAGCCTGTGTAACACAACTGCAGGATCCAGCTTATTTTCACAGCACAAATCCTTGCCTCTTTATTTCAAGACTTAACACTGTCTGATGGGAAAGTTTCTCTTGGATACAACATCAGCTCTTCAGTAAACGGGATTTGACTTCTGTTTTGAACATGTTCTGAATGTGGAATCTAGGAAACAAAGACCTCTCAAAGTTAACTACAGGGAAGGTGCAGAAAGGCAAGCTTTCTCACAAAATTCTACTGCAGACAACAGCCTTACTTCTGCTTACTTTGTTATTACTATCCAAACTCTCACTGCATTTTGCCAAACTCCCATCAGCACGATCAGATCATGAGGTTACTACTGCACATAGATCCCACAACTGGATGCAAGAACTTTACATCCAAAAGCATTTCATGTTACTCTAAGATGTTACAGGTATTGCAACAGCTCAGCTCCTGGTATCCCCTTTCCAGCAGCCACTATTTTATCTATTATCTTTGCTCTTTAGTCTTAAATGAAGTTAACTCCAGTCAGACTGCAGCATTTACTCCAAAGGCATCTTCCTTCTTGCTGAGCACATTCTTTGGGCCACCAGAGTGTTTCTAAGCACTCTATACCGCTTTGTATACAGTAATGGGCTTCATGAATTCTAAACCATGATGAAGCAGCAAAACAATCTCTCAACTGCCCCTTGAAACAGTGAATGAAAATGCAGCAACAGAAACATCCGCTCACTGGGCTCATGTCCACGCTGTGCTAGAACATCTCACCAAGATCAGCTTGGCACTGCATACAAGAAACAGCTGTAAAATGCTGAAGGAGAAATCCTTGTTTAGAGTGCAAGAATGTGCTTTTCTTGCTTAAACAGATTGTGATGTGAAAATAAATATACATAGGAAAGCTCAGATTTACTGCTCTGTTAACTAGACAGGTGCCCTATAGCTTGGATCATCCAGTGACACCCGCTTCTCTCCCCTTAAACTCCTCTCTGTTCACAGCATCAGTCTCTAGGTGTGCATCACTGTTTCAAAATATTATTTTCTCTCTTTTTGTCCCTAGGCATGATGCAGCTCCCTCTTTGCAGTCCAACTGCTTGGCTTCACCACCTGCACATCACTTGTATCTCCCCTCAGGAAGGCCATTGAATTCCTCAAGGAAGATTACGTTACAGAGAAAGTCTTATGCATGGGACAGGAACAATCCACAACAAAGGCCCCATGGCACTTATGTACCCATCCAGAAGAACTGGCTTCTTCTCTTTAATTTGTTCAGCAAAACAAAGGCACCTCTGATTCTCCCTGTGTTGTGCTTTCGTGCTAGAAAATACTCAAATGTAAACTCTCACACACAGCAAGTCTGTCACATCCAGAGTGCGACAAACTGACCACATCCTCTGTAGTCCTTCTCTGGGCACGTCTGAAGGCCACAGCACCTCAATAGCCAACAACATTCCAGAAAGCCCCAGACAAGCCTCCCCTCTTTCTACCTGGGCAAACATCCTGGAAAGGAACAGGGAGAAAGTAGGGATAAAAACATGACCTGGAGAAGCTTGGGGAGTATAGCTCCTATACCATCACAGGAACGGAACTGCATGACCATCGCCCCTGCCAAAGGCATTGCTTCTGAAGCAGACAGGAAAAGCTGCCCACTTTCATTCTCTTCACACCATTCTTACAGGGAAATGCTTCGACTGATGTATGTTGGATCACTACATCTCAACCCATTTCATGAGTGTAGCAAGCTATGGCCACAGCACAGCACAAGCACAAATACAGTGAAATAAGTGTGCTTGGATCTTCACTTGTATCTCCAGGCTCATTACTGAGAGTGGCCTTACAGGTCCACAACTACTGTTTGAGACAAAACAGCCTATCAGTCTAACAAACAAACAAATAAATAAAATTTTTTAAAATTCAGTTCTTAAACCCAGAGATGACAATACTGCCATTCCTCAGCTTTTAATCTATGCATTACAGGTAGAATTGAGGTCTCCTCCCCTACTGCCAAAAGATGATGTTCCCTCCTGCACAGCATGACTACAGCAGAGACAAGAATCTACATCTCCCCACAGTGGAGTTTGTTCGGCCCTGTCTCAGCATCACCAGCCCAAACTCATCTGTCTTACTAGTAACTGTGTCCGTACTAAATCAGAAAAGAGATCCACAGCCTGACTGCATACTGCACAGCACACTCTGCTGAGAGTTTTGGTCAGGACCATTTTCATGCAAAACAGTCCTAAATAAAAAAGGCAAATAAGAACGTGGTATTTAGATCAGACTCTCAGCTAACTATTCTGTCTGTTTAAATTAATCAAAAGAGGTTTTTGGAGAGTAGGTGATCATCTCACAAGCAAATCAAGCTTACAACTCATTAATAACTGGAAGAGCACCTCATTTCTTTGGTTCAGTCTTGTAAGAAACTGACCTCTTTCCTGAAGAAAAGTTCAGTCCTATCTGAACAACAAGAAGCAGACAAAGAGTGGCTTGATAAAGAAAGGATGAGGTGATTTATGTGAAGATGGAGTATGTCCTGTCAAAATGCTTACAAATGAGAGAAGAGGAAGATAACATCAAGCCTCTGGAAACCTCTGCATCAGCTTAAGGAAAACTGCTACATAGCACAGAGTAGAGTTCAACTCCTCTGCTGAGAAATCTGTGGTCACTAGTCTTTAGAGGTGATTGCTAAGCCACTCTGAATTCCTTTTTGCCAAGTTCAAAACCATTTAATTTCCAAGGGATACAGAAAATGACAGTTTCCAGAGCTCATCTTGCTGCTGATATCCACAGAGTTCCACTGCAACCTGCCCCCTACGGCTGCTCAGCATCTTATGAAGAAATCAAGCTCTTCTTCCAGATGTTTTTGTGTGATTTTAGAATTCTCAGTTTCTACTTTCTTTCAGCACTTGACACCATATTCATTAATTCATAGCTCCAACTGTAGCTACCTTATTTAAAATATTTCCTCTCTCTTCCCGTGCAATTTCAATCTGAAACAATCTGGTTCTTCAGTCAGACTAAAAGAAAATACAAGGATCAGGGCGGATGAGGTATGGATGGAATAAGTACACAAAAGCATGCTTAAATGAGTAAAGTACCTATTCATATAAGTATTTGCTCATCCAAGTCACAATTTTCCCATGTACTCAGCCAGTGCCACAAGCCACGCCCATGATTTTCTAACACCTGTTGCTGGTGAAGAGGCTCCACTTCCAGACAGGAGAAAACTGTGACCCCCCCAAACCATTTATTTGCTAAGTACCTAAAATCAGTCCCATTGGTAAATACCAGAAAGCTCAGACAGCACATCACCATGCTACAGACTCAGGAGAAGAGCACTTGAGGGTAACAAACAGACCTAAATAGCAAAACTCTGCTTAATGTATCAATGGCTACCTTTTACCAAGAATGTATTTCACACTCAGGCCAAAAGGGACACTGTAGGAACAGAAAGGATGCCAAACAGCAGTGATAAAGATGAGGAGATCAGAGAATGCACCTCCGATTAAGAGATTCTGCAGAGATCTAGACCTTTATCTCAAAAACAGAGATTAATAGGAAGTGACCAAGCTACATGATGAATGGCATAAAGCTAACCACGGAATAGTTAATTCTCACCTCCTTATATCATAAGAGGATGTCCAACAACACTTCAGTAGAAAGAAACTACTCCATACCTACCTTGCTGCAGGATCTCCTTGTCTGAAGCATCCAGGATTCGCTGCTGCCTAAGATGAGTCTCTGAACTACACAGACCAATGGTTCAAATTGCTTCAGCAAGCCCTTTGCTCCTACTATTTTAAGTTATCACTCCTATTAGAAAAGAGCTTTCCTTTTTAATTTTCTGAGTTGATTTATAATTGTTTTAAGAAAGTAACTGCCGAACTAACAGGGGTAGAAAGCACAGGGCTTCTGTCACCCAAGGAATAGACCATGTCCTCCCAGGAGCTCGAGTATAATCACAGGTGTATTAACCGGCATCAGCTAACAGTTACCTTAAACAATAAAACAGTCTCAAAGCTGGAAGAGTCCATTAGAGAGCAATTACTCAGAATAACAGGGAAGGTAATAATTTTTCATATCATACCTTCAAACTTTCAGACACATGGCATTGAAATCCAGTACAGCTGTAAATCAGCTGCACATCACAGGACTATTAAATGCTTTCAAACCATTCAAAAAGTGTTTTCCCACCACTTGGTACAAATTCAATCAAGATGTATTCACAGCTGTACGAATAGCAGAAGGAACAATATTTTTTTTTCTCCATTTCAAAATCAATTCCTATTGGTGTGTCTCATTTAATCGATTTTTTTGGTCCAATTTCACAAAGTGTGGCTGAAATGCAGGAAAGAAGATCAGTTGTTGATGCCTTAAAGAGGCATCTTTAGTCAAGAATGGAAGCTTATTGTGAAATTTAAATAAAACTCTGAAAAAATCTTTAAAATAATTGAAGATGCTTTTCAGAAAGCTCATAGTGGTGAATTTACTGCTTGTTTACTAAGAAAATGCAGCTTAGATTTAATATGAAAGTGGTAGAGAGACCAGATGTTAGAACAAATATCTGAACCTAACATAGCACAAAACTCAATTTAGTACTCATGTTTTTAATGATTCACCCCATTTCCCACTCTATTTTGGCTCCCCTCAAGGAAGTGGCCTTCTAAAATTATCTCATTCTACCCTAAAGGTCAGGCTATGAAACTCAAGTATGTGTCTACACCCAGCAAACTGAGTTCAATCCTGTGACAAGTGTCCTTCAAGACAAGAAACGACAACTTTCCTTCCCTAACACATCTTTAAATATTGTGCAATCCAACTAGTAATATATCACTAAGCAGCACATGGATTAAGGATCATGCCACTCGCTTTCCTGTAAGATCCCAAATGAAAACATCATGTGGCAGTTTTTATGTAATCAGAACAGGTTTGCTTTTAGGGGTTAACATATAGTCAAGTTATAACACTTACCATCAGAGGATATTGTGAATGCACATGATCAAAAAGTGATCAGAACAAAATGTGCCAGTAAAACTCATCGAGGTCTATAAAACATAACAACATGATTACTAATTAAATAAGTCCCTAGGCTGCACACTATTAGTGGCTGGAAGAAGATACAAAGATTGACTATGTGCTTGCCCCCTCCCTCTGCTCTTTCTTCAGCATTTGCTCCCAGATGCAATAAGATACAGAATATTGGACTTTAATCCAATATGGGTGTTCATATATCAGAGAGAACCAAGCAAAATGGTCCCCGAGATGTTATTTGTACAACTCCCTCTGAAATCAGAATAAATTGCAGCCAAGTCTTTCCCAACAGAAGTGCTTCTAAGGTGTTCCTAAGTATAGTAAAATGTTATGACTTCATACGTTCTCTGCCCTTAAATAGGTCTAGGCGACACTTCGATCTACAAGGGCTGATCTAGCTGCATGCGTGGGACAGACATGTCCTATGTCTTAGCAAGAGGGATTGGTTTGTATCAACCTCAAATCAGTTTAGGACCTAGACCTCAACTCTCCAGGAGCTTGAAAGCACCTGAACAATTTTAGGTTAGGCCAATCTTTGCCTTTAGCACAGCAAGAAAAACAAAACTCTGAACCCAAACTCCAGGGTTTTTCTTAAAAATGTACACCTGAAACACATATCTAGATGAGAAAAAGAACATGACTTCCATACAAACAACTTTGCAGCCTCCTTCTGAACATAGCCCTAAAGCCCTATGTTACCTGAATATATCATAAATACAGATCCAAGGCCTCTTTATTGTGGAATGATGCAATGCCAAAAGAAAATGTCAAGTTGAAATTTTCTGCTGGACAATAATCTTGTCAAATACAACTGAGGAAAAAAAAGCATTATTTGTTTGTAATCAATAGTGTCAAAATTAAACTTCAACAGTGTCACCATATGATCAATCACTGTAGGATCATGAGTATTAATCATGTAATCACGACAGACATACTTGTACAGCTGAGCCATCACCACCTGCACTATAAACATAATCATCCCATGGCTGATGATATTACTTAACAGTAAGGAAATGTACAATTCTTTTTTGGTAAACGGTCATTTGACACAAGCTCTTCAAGGGCTGCCCGACCTCTACTCTACTGTCCAAAATATTTCTTTAAAAGGGGCCATTTATGTTAAAGACGGTGTCAGACCTGTGCCCATCTAGGGGACTGAACATGTATGGATCAAATTATCTCATGCTACAGTCTCTACTATAGAGAGTTATGTCAGCAGAGAAAACGCTCTTTGTTCAAAGGATGCACTCTTTTTCTTCAGTTCTCAGACATTTTGCATTTTTGCAAGATAACGCCAAGGCTTACTACCAGATGGGGTTGCTGAACTGGTTCCATGTTTCCAAAACGATGCTTATTGACAGATCCGTTACTCCATCTTCAGGAACACCAGCAGTCATTGACATCACTGGTGAGAAAGATTTTTCCCTCTTTGTAAACTGTTGCCTTTTTTCTGCTTACAAATCCCCTCAACAATGCTCATCCACCAGCCACTAGAAACTATTCTCTCATCCTTTCATTATGCACATACGGAAAAGGGTACCACACTGGTAACACCCCTCGTTACCCCTGCAGCTATTCATAATAAGGAAGATAACTCAGAACAAAATGGTGCCTATATAGTACCAACCACACCATTACTGTCTAACTGAAAAGTTACACAGCAACTCATCTTCTCCATTTCCTTCTTAATACATTCCTTGAAATTACCTTGCATCTATGTCATTCTTCCCTCAGTGACCATGTACCTCATTTTCTCACATCGCTGCACAGACACAGTCATCACAAGATAGCAGTTTTAGAAAATATACTGTTAATAGGATCTAATCTATTTTTCACATGAAATGAATAAAAGAAATTCATCTCTCATTATTATATTTTTATTACTTAGAATTTTATACTTTTACTATTTTTCAATTGTACATTTGAAATGACACGCTAATATTTTTAAAGGTTTTTTTCCTGAACCTGTATTTTCAAAAAATACTTAGCATGCAGATTAGACTGCCTTTTAATACTCAAGCTGTTGCATTGCTTTGATTGTTTCTAACATCTGGGATCAGCATGTGCCATTTTAAGGCATGAAATAGTTCCTACAATAGAATAGTCAGTTCTGAATAAGAATATCAATAGCAGCTTGTGCTATTGATACTATGTACCTCACAAAAGTCAAAGTGCATTGAAAGAACTCCAAAAGCACATTTCTTCCTGGCTTTTCTGTAATTCCAAGCTCTGAACACTTGAGCAGTCAGCCAATAAAGCCTTCCAGCATCAGCTCCTAAATTCTACCAAAAAGGCATATGGGGTGTCTAAGCATTTCTCTTACAGCTGGCCTTCAGAACCTGTTTGCTCTGAATGAGCAGCAGTGCAAGAGGTGTTTCTTTTAAACGTGTTTTTCAACGTGTTTCTTTTAAAGCATACATTTTGCCATGGGTGTAGACACTTGTTTCTATGTGAAATAGCATGGGAGGAGAGAGGGAGAGACAGTTTGAGTCGGAAAGCTGCTAAACCATTTTTTCTATTAATCACAGCTGGCAAGATCAGCCCCCAAGATATGTGTTTGCTGGTTTCTTTTAGTTAAGACGCATAGGTCTTCAACGGTCTCACTTTCTGCTTCTCCCACAGAGTCAGGGCCTCCTGGAAAACCCTTGTGAAGGATGGGCCTTTTCTGCAATAGTGTCTAGATTCCTCTTTTTTCTGGCTGGAAGAAAAACCCAATGCAACCTTCCCATCTGAGCCTGCCTGAAGTCTACCTGTGTCTATTCCTCCTGCTTCTCCTACACTACTGTCCTGCTTCTCTAAAAAACAGCTTGTGTTTCACTCTTCCCATGGATGCCCACTGCCAAAGGAGGTATGGTATACGTCTGGCCAATTTCCTCTACTCTGATCATTTCTTCTCTGTGTCTCCAAGTTCCAAGAATTATCTTTGCACATGGAGCAGCCAGCAAGCCAGCAGTGAGACCGTGATGTTTTAGTGGACTTTCTGCAGCTTGAAAACCCACACCCATGAAGTTAAAGGGTTTCTTGCTTCCCTCTAAAATGTAGTTTCTCTATGGCAGAAGGAAATCCAAAGAGCTTACAACTTACGTTTTGTCTTTCTGTTGTAAATGATACATCATAGGGATTATTCTTCTTCTACAAACACTGCAGTAACTATAAAAAACTTACATTTTTCCAAACAGAATTAACTAAATGATAAACAACCTGTTGAGCCATATCACTGTGTCAGTAGTTACTGAACAAAGTACAAAATTACACAGTGTAGCTTCAAGGTGCTAAAGTGAAAATCACTTAAAGCTTTCTGATTGCTGTGGGCGCAGAGGGGTGCGTTGTAGAACGAAAGAAAATGAGAGGAAAAAAAAGCCACCAAACTTTCAACAATATGTGATTCAGCTTTTGCTGGCTAAAGTTGTATCTGACATTGTCTGCAGCAGAATCCAACTACAGCTCACCAAGAAAAATCAAATTCCTGTATTTGACCATGTGCTCAGCTCCCCAATACGAACAATAATAATACTTCTCCTACTCTGAAGATGGTCATAGCACACGTGGTTTCTACTGTTGTAGTCTGCACCACAAAACTGAACTTTTGACTAACAGCACAGATGAAGCTGTGATGCCATCCACATTTTCCATTTGAGAGAGAAAACAATCTTGAAATCCATCCGAGATCACTGCAAAGCAGCTGATACCATTCAAAAGACCACAAAAATGTGGGCAAAATGCTAAATTTTCAATGGTCTATAAAGAAAAAAGAAAACAGGAAGATCCTTATGAAAATACTATGTAGGAGATATTATCAGGACTGACAAAGGCTTGCACTGTGAGACCACTAAACTAAAGAAACTGAAAACATACCCTTTAGCAAAGAATAAAGTTAAAATCAATCTTAGCTGTCTTGTTTGCAAACAGAATCTGATCCTCATATTTCAAAATGAGCTGAAAATGACTCAAGACAAATTCACAAATCCAGTTACTCAACATGAGATAATGGAAATTATGGCTTTAAAACTCATGAGGGATGCTTCTGAGAAAATTTCTGGAAAGTACTGTACAATTATGAATGATGAAACACTGGGTTTCTCCAAAAGACAGCTAGTGGTTTTATGTCTGCTGTATGTGGATGACAACATGAACATTCATGCAGAGTTCACAGGATTCTACAATTCATTCTATACTTGTGGTGACATTACATCAATAACTAGAATTTTGTGTGCTGATCTAAGGGGCATCCAATGGTACAGACAGTGCTACAACAGTGCTTTTAAAATGGCAAGCTTTGCATCAGCTTGACTGCAAAAGGAAGAGCTACAAGCCATTAATACTTACTACTTAGGATTTTCCTTTATCTATAGACATCTATACAGACAAGGTCCTGCACCTGGGTCAGGGCAATCCCAAGCACAATTACAGGCTGGGCAGAGAACGGATTGAGGGCAGCCCTGAGGGGTGCTGGTGGATGAGAAGCTTAACATGAGCCAGCAATGTGCATTTGCAGCCCTGAAGGCCAACCATATCCTGGATTGCATCAAAAGAAGCATGGGCAGCAGAGCAAGGGAGGTGATTCTACCCCTCGACTCTGCTCTTGTGAGACCTCCGCTGGAGTCCTGCATTCAGTTCTGGAGCCCCCAGCACAGGAAGGACATGGATCTGTTAGAGTGAGTCCAGAAGAGGCCACAAAGATGATCAGAGGGCTGGAGCACCTCCTCTATGACAACAGGCTGAGAGAGTTGTGGTTGTTCAGCCTAGAAAAGAGAACGTTCTGGGGAGACCTTAGAGCAGCCTTGCAGTATTTAAAGGCAGACTTACAGGAAAGATAGGGAGGGGATCTTTATCAGGGAATATAGTGATAAAATGAAATGTAACGATTCTAAGCTGAAAGAAGGGAGATTTAGATTAGCTACTAGGAAGAAATTTTTTACTGTGAGGGTGGTTAGGCGCCGGAACAGGTTGTCCAGAGAAGTTGTGGATGCCCCATCCCTGGAGGTGTTCAAGGCCAGATTAGATGGGGCTTGGAGCAACCCAACCCAGTGGAAGGGGAGGTGGAATTGGATGATCTGTAAGGTCCCTTCTGACCCAAACCATTGCATGTTTTCTGAAAATGTTTTAGTCTTTTTGTAAATATTCAAAAGGGATGAAGGATATTAACAAGGAAATGTTCTGTACATCACCCAGAATCTGTGTCCCCTATCTAGCAAGAGGAACAGCTTCATACTTAAGAATACTGCTTTGCACATGTGAAACCTGGGAGGATGTAAAGGATACAGTGAAAGATCCTGAGTTAATAGCACAGCAGCTTGGACAGGAAAAACCAATATCCCCTTTGGTACTGAATTAAGTAAGAGAATCCTAGACAGGGTAAACAACCAATCTTTTAACATACCCAGCCCTCGCAAAACTGTGAAGAGAAGTCACTTTCTTACACAAAGATATTAATTTCCTTCAGTCAATCAGTTGGGATAAATGTTACAGCTTGTTCATATCCAATGGTTTTTCACCAAAGATTACTGGAGTGCCTGAATGCAGTTACCAAAAATTAGCAGGGACTTGTGTAATTGTATCTGTGCTGAAGTAATTGTTTTTACAGCATCCAGTATTCAATCAATTTGAATGCACAGGCTTAGAAAATGATTCAAGATCTTTAAACTCGCATAACAACTCCAAACATAACAGAAACTCAAAAACAAAACAGGCTTCAAGTGGCTGTTCCTGATTTCAGCTGTAATTGCCTGATTACTCAGCCTCTTCTGCTGCAAGCCAACTGCAAGCTCACAGTACAGTCCTTGTAGTCAGTTCAGAACTATCTTCTCTGGTTCAGCCACGGCTGACTTCCAGAACAGCAGAGCTGATAAAGAGAAGTGCCATAAGCAGGTGCAGTTTCAACACATTGTACCATATCAAAAACAGAGCTTGAATCCAGGATGAGACAGTGCTCTCTCCAGTGTTCTATGGTCTTAAAAATGAAAATAGACTGATGACTTACAGCTTACAGATGTTTTGGAAGAACTCACATCAAGAAATGGAGGGCAAATGTGGGTGACTAGGACTTTTGGGGGCTTGCATATAATTTCTTTTATACACATTTTTGAAACAGACTTTGTCTTCGCCTCACAAAGCAGCACTGACATGCCTTCTCATAGGCTCAAGTATTCCTACAAGCAGTTGCTCCATGTTTTCCTCAGTAATCTCTTCCAAGCATGTATCTGTCAGACAAGGCTCCTCTTCTTCCAGAGGCCCCAAACACTCAAAACCACTACCCAGCCCAAACAGCAACTTGTTTGGAGAAAAAGTAGTTTGAAAGCTTGTGAAAGTCCTGCCCTTACAGAGACAGACAGTTTTCCCTTCCAAACTCATCATTTCCTCAGGTTGTAATTATAACCCTTTTTTTTTAAAAAAAAAAAGGATTTAAGGCCCCATAACTTTAAATTTTGTTGTGTCTATGCTGATTCTAAAACTTAAGCATTTGAAGTTCACACATACTGTAAAAGAAACATTTCCTCAATTCTTATGAAAGCTGTAGTTATTAACATCCTAAATTTTGCACTGAGATGCCCACATTGAACTACAGGCCATGTATTATCATTTTTAGAGCCACAATGAATATTCAAAAGCTGAGATCAGAATGCCTTACAAGGTATTTTTGTTTAAAAACACTGTTTTGTTTGAAAACACTTAAGTCCCTCATTCTCTGCTCAGCCTGATACCAGAAGAAACCTTGACAAAAGGCCAGACTTTTAGAAATAAGAGCATCCATTACCTACCCAGTATTTCTCTCCCTGTAGGACATCCTGCTAGACTCTGTTTGCCAAATAGTAAATACTAGATATATATAATGCTTGATCCCTCTGCGGCCCCTAGGAACTACTTCAACATTAACAACTTAAGGAACTGATTTGCGTTCCCTCCTCCACTTCAGTACAGAAAACAACAAATAAGAAAAATCCTCATGAAGCAGTTTGTCAGAAACTTTTGGCTTTATCACTAGCACATATATTCCTATGATTTGCAAGTTTTCCTTCCTCATAAGAAGTCTGACTTCATAGTTCAGCACAGTTTGATCCAGAGATAGCTGGCATCTTTACAGTGAGTAGATAAGTAATGTTTTTATGCAATGTGACAGTAGTTACTGTGCATATAGCAGTGTAAAGTAATTGACTCTTCTGATTTATTACAAACGCTATCAACACAAAATTCACAGTAAGACTTCCATTATATTATGTTTTCTGTATAAACATCTCCATGGGTTTTACCGATTCATTTTATATCCAAAAAAACGTAACAGCAGGGATGCATAAAATATAAATATGTCTGAGTCTGTATTTTGACTATTTCTAAGAAATATGTTTTAAGCAATTAAAATGATAAATAGAATAGGAAAGGAATCTACTTCATTGTTTAAATCCAACATTTCATGCTCAAACGATTTCACAGCATCTCTCTTTTCTTCAAATTGTCCTTCCATCTACCTGGACTTTCCCCTTCCCTCAATCCCGAAGGAATGAACTACAGACAGTTTAGGGGGAGATAAGATTTATGTTTCTTAAATACTATAAAGACTTATTATATATTGCAGACAAAAGTTAGACAGTTCCTGCCAAAACCCAGTCTATACATCTCTAGCTACAGACTGATTTGGTGCCATAACCTGCAGTTCAGAATGTGTTTAAATCAGGCGTTACCCAAGGTACAGACCAGGTGCTTTCAACCACCCAAAAATGTCTGTACTGAGCGAAACTGTCCTGATACTGCTGGCTTCACAGAAATACAGCACAAAGGGAAAATCTCATATCATCTAGTTTATGACACCAGACCCATCTGTGGCATCCAGTGCTGTAGGGCTCTTCAGAGAAGTGGACCACTCTTCTGCTAAAAGACATCTTCAATTCAGAAAGCTTCGGTTTGAGTCTCTCTCATACAACAGGCTTTCAACGGACAAAACTGGGGGCCACACACAAAATATGTCACTACATTCACACACCTTGTCCCTAGATGTACATGAAAACGGAACACTTGGGGATGCAGAAGCCTAGTTAGGGTATTTACACGAAAAATCTGGCTACAGACCTGCCCTCATATTTGGCCTTCAAGGTGTGAAGATTCAGGCCTCAGTGAGACAATGGTTTTGACTTAATTACAAAAAATTTCAGGCAGCGTTTGGGTTAGATTTTCAAATATCACTCCTTTGGATGGCTAGACATGAGAAATTCATTAACTCAAGTGTCAAACAAAAGCAGATGAAAGTTCTATCACTAAGTATTTTTTCCAATCCCACAATTCTTTCAGCAGTTATAAGCACACAGCAGCACTCTCGTCCATCAGGAAGAGTCTGCAGGCCAGACAAATCCTATTGGCTGGAAATCAAGATTACTTCCATAGAGATGTTAAAAATAAAAAAAAGGTAATTGACTGTATCATAAAATCTTACAGACATTTGTTGGCAAAAAAAGCAGATTCTGAGTTTGCATCTGAAAAAAGATCTTGTAAATGTTTACTTTGCAAAACATCAATTTCTTCTATTCCCATCCTTAAATCTCCTGCATGCCAGCAGTAATTTAAAGTACTTATTTCCAAGTTATTATTTTTAAAAACAGTTAGCATGTCCTATACCTTGCTGTGGCAGCTGATATAATATCCTTCTAGAAAATCAGCACTTCCATAATGCTCATAGACTCCACCTTTAAAAAGAAGTAGAAGGACACCTTCAAGTGTATCTACAAGCTTGTGTATCTACTTACACATCTGCATAAAATATAAAAATGACAGTAAGCTAGGAATTCCTGTAATAATCAACAAGTAAAATTCTAACAAAATACTGTTTTCCATATCTTTCCTTATTTGTGGTATTACCGTGCTTTCTGTGGGCCAAAACTGCATTTAACTCCACCATGAGAGCTAGGAAGGAGAACAAACATTCAGTGGGTCTAACAAGGAGATTTCTTTATGCTTCAGAGGCAAGGACTGAGCCAAAAATCTATTGTAAAAGCCATCAGTAGATCAGAAAGGTCCTCCTTGTGGTAGGACCATGAAGCTCACTGCAGCTCTGCATCATTTGTTTACACAGCAGGTCTGGTTTAGGATTGTCAGGTTATTTTCTTAAGTACTTTCATATGATCTTAATGAATGGTCCCTGTTGTGCCACTCACTCACATCTCCAGAAACAAGAGTCGCAACAAGAGATCTCATTACCCATTGTAGAAAACAAAACAAAAGAAAACTCTCATCAGTAGTGGAAGTAACCATAGGAAGCCTAATCTTCCTAGCTCCACAGCTACCTGTCAGTGTCTTCCAAGCAAGCACAGCTAAGTTTGGTCTACCTCCAGCAGCCAAACCCTTCTGTGAAAACTAGATCTACAGCAAGTGCCAAACTCTCCAGCAATCGCATGGCATACAGTATGCATACGTCCAGCAAGGCACATCTAACCCACTTACAGATAAAACGGCTCTCCTATCACTGCCTTGTGCAGGCCTAGGTCCAATGACAAGACATTTTTCTAATAAAAAGAAAACATGACAATCATTCCTGCTTTCCCACTGGCTGAGCGTGAAATACTGCCTTGCAAAGCAGTTATTGCCACCACTTTAATGATGACAAAATGATTCTTCGATTCCAAAAGCTAATCCTTGACTTCACTGGAATTAGATAATCCATTTGTCGTGTCACTTGTGTTCAGAGAAGTTTGTTTTTACTAGGCTGTAATGTTGAATCAGATACTCATAGGAAAAAGCTTCCTTATTTATTCCAACAGCCAAAATTAGCATAGACACAGAAGTGGTGCTCTCATATCAAGAAATGTTATAGGGTTTAAACTCAAAAAGAGCTGTTACAGGACTACAGAACACTTTCTACTTCAAAATGCAGGTCACATGGCAGGAAGGGCAATGACTTACATTCATCCTCTTTCTGTCAAGCTAATACAGGTCTACTCCCTTCTCTCACTAAACCAAAACCTTTCAAGAAGCAGAGAAGACAGAGCCTCTGGGAGCTTCCTCCCAGGCTTCAAGCTCTGCTGAAGAAGCCTAGACCTGGCCTCTGTCCTTTGGCTACCATACCTCAGCTGAAGTAACTTCTGCAAATGCACTTCAGTACTGACCAACCAGAGGCCTTTATTATACAAGCCCCCAGCTTCCACGGAACACAACAGCTAATATTATGTCAGTCTTCAAGGCAAGTACCATCTTCAATATTCTCTAGAGACATCAATGAATCTGCACAGTTCAGGGTAGTATTAGGGTGATGGACTGGAAGCAAGGAGACTTAGTGTATCAGTGCAGGACAGGTTGCAGGACTGTGTCCTGTTGCCCTCCCTAAGTTCACAGTCTTCTCTAGCTGCCTCTTCTTGCGTTATGCCTCAGAATGCTTTATGAACTATCCATGAGGATTTCTGAAGAGAAAGGATGAGAGAATTTTGTTCTTAAGGAAGTTCCTCCTCATTCAAACTTGTACAGAAGTGGAACATTACTGCTAGGGACCAGGGTAGGGGTGGGAGCAGCTGCTCCAAATATTCACATAATCAAGATGTCCAAATGAAAAAATATGTAGTTGTAACAGTTGCCATTTCTGCTCACTAATTTTTCCCCCGTCACTGCATACATAACTCACAGCCTGCCTGACATTAATATGTACATGACAGTTTTGTACTTGCCAGAATGCTTACAAATAATTCTATGGTCAAAGTACCCCCAAGCCCCTACTCAGATGCAGTACTTTTTGTTTAAATAATATCCACAAGGCTTAAAAACAGCTCCTCCCGAAGGAATTTCAAAAGAAGAAGCGGGTGAGGGAGGGAAAGAGGAGAACTGAGGCACAGAGAGTGCAAGACACATGTTCACAGTTGAACAGCAAGCCTGGAGAGAGTTGGGAACTAAAGCCAGACCTCCCAAGGCCCAGCTTAGTGCACTAACCACTAGACCTTCTTTCCTGAAAAGCCTACTCCCACTTCTAACTGCAAAGCAAATTGAAGCATTGAACTAAATACTTGGCACCAAGCATCAATACTGATGGATCACTTAATTTCCTGATACCTCAAATCATCACTACACACATCATGGTCTCTTGCTCTACAATATATACAATATATAGTCTATTTTCACAAAGCTACAAGTAATTGTTGCTTCATCTGTTAAGAATATTTTGGCAGAATAGAGGATTTTTTGTTTTGCTTTTTTTGGAAATCCTGCCAAGAAACCCTCTTTGGTGGATAGTAACACATTTAAGGACTTGTTACATTACAAGTTAAAAGGAAAACTTGATTAAAAATCATATTCAACAGAATGGAGTTGGCTGAAGAATCGGAGCATCAAAGAATGGGAATCTTTCCCAGTAAGGCCAAAGTTACTGCCCAGAGTCCACGGCAAACAATGGAAGTATTCATCAGAAGTAGCACACCTTCCCCGCTGAATGTTTGCAAGAGCAGAGAAAAGCAGAACTGGCCCTGGTATCAACAGGCTCGCTCTATCTTAGAAAAAAAAAAATTACAGTCTAGAGTCAGTCACAATGTCCACAATATATTTAAAATGTCAACCATGCTTCACAAGATCAGACAGATACATTTCCTGAACAACTTAAAGAGTTAGCTCACACAGCTTCCAAAAAGCTCTTTAAGGTGAAGTGAACCCCTGAGAGTTTTACATACATCCGTGTATACAGACACACAAAAATACCTAGTGTATTCAATTCCAAAAGCTAGTCTTTGACTTGAATGAAGTTAGATAATCCATCTGTCGTGTCTCCCGTGTTCAGATAAGTTTGTCTTTATTAGGCTGTAATATTGAATCAGGTACTCATAGGAAACAGCTTCCTTATCTATTCCAACAGCCAAAATTCGCATAGACACAGAAGGAGAACTGCATACATGCTGTGTGCTGTCAACATGAACCAAAGCCCAAAAAACATGTGTCTAAGAAAGTAAATACTACAGCTGTGCTTCACTGCTGGAAGAGTAAGCAGCAGCTTATCCCAGCTGGCCTCCCAACCCAGGGATCTCCAGGCCACCGAAACCACTTGTGATGGTCCTCTGTCATGTTGCTGTCTTTCGCTGTAACAACAAAAGAATGAGTTATATTTGAGTACTACATACAAGATACTCTTGGATTGGAAGATGGAATCCAAGCCAGCTGCAGGTAATATCAGCAGTTACTAGCACTGATCTGCAACAGCTCCACCATCTCAGCAATCTAGCCAACATCTTTTACATTGGGGTTTAACTACTAATGCTAAAAATACTTCTTAATGGGAGTGAATTTTACAGTGAAAGGGAAGAAAGACCACCATCATTTCCTGAACTCAGAGGAAGGCAGTACACTTCTGTAGATATTCCTGCAGGTGTGTTACCTATGGGTTGCAAAGTCATTTGCTTCTCAGACATCAGAAGAGCTAAGCCTATCTCAAAGACAGGGCTGACCTTGATGAGTAATCAGTTGGTGAAATACTATGGTACCTTCCTAGCTGGTGATGTTCGTCAAAGGACCCAGTTCCCTGCATTGCACTGAGTCAATGATGCTGCTGGGAGCCCAAGCAAAGGATCAAAGATTTAAAGATACATGGGAAGAAATCTGCTCTCCTGCATCTATGCAGGAAAGTAAATGCTCCAAGTATACACCAAAATGCAATGGATTCCTGTATTATCTGTCAGACCTTCCATGTGGATACACAGAACACTGAAGCGTTATACTGCCATTACCAAACTGCTTTGAGCATTACAGACATGTCTCAGCTTTGCTTATCTGTCCATGGGGTCAAATCACCATAGCTTAGCAGCTGAGCCATTCTGTCTGTTCAAGCAGTAAGCTTTTTTAGCCCGAAGCAGGTGTGAGATCATTCCTCTCAAATACTTTTAACATGGTGAGCCAAACTAAGTTACATTGTCTTGCCTTTCCCACAGGCCAAGAGCACAGCAGGGGACAGTCATCAGAGCGTAGCTGGCACACGAGAATTTTCATTTCGCAAAAATGAACAACAGCTATAAAAGAAGAAGACTTTCCTTGTCCCCTGTCCCTGAAACAAAGACCCAAACCTGCCTAAAAACCAAACCAGTACATTAAACAGGTATGCCTCCAGCCAAACAGAATCACTATTTTAACCTGTGGTTAAAAAAAAATGAACACTAAGTAAATAAAAAACATTACATTATACAGAAATTCCAGGCCAACACAAAGAGAAAACAAAAAACAAAGACCATGAGCTGCTCCCGATGGCTCAACTCAGTGAAAACTGGATGTAGTATGTGAGCACTTCTTCAGTGAAAGATCAGGATTAGTTCTTCACAGCTCTGCTCTAAATGGAAGAAAACACAGCTCTTGTAACACCTGAACAGTCACCAATCTAGTCCTAACTCTCCATCTTTTCTTTTCTTTCCTATCCCCCTCCAAAGCTGAGTTTATAGCGAATGAACAATTTTCTTAGCCCTGACTGCATGCTGCAAACATTGGTGCTACAATATGGACATTATGACTTCAATAAAACTAGAAGCAGCTAATGGTTAACAATAAAAAATAATATTTTTCCTTCAAGCAATTAAATTGTAATATAGGGCTCTCTAATTCCTTCCTGTCTGGTCCCATGGGCCTAAGAATAAGGCAACATGAGAAATAAATAATGTGTTGCTGTTACGCTGTTTCAACCAAATCTTAAAGTCTCTACAGGAGAAATATTGTCTCCCTCATTAATTCTGAAATCTCTTTTATGGTTTCATATATCAAGTTACCTTTCTGCTAACCTTTTATTTATATTATAGTTTACTGCATTATGTTTCCAATTCAGCATTGTTTTAATGAGTAATTTGGCTTTGATAAGTCTATGACACATCACAGACAAATTCATGTTACATTTAGCCCAGCAAACGCTCCAAAATAAGCAGACACCCAACACTGAAAGGGCCCATGATATTTTGCAACTGCACCTTAATGTTAGTTTGTTTTTATTTATTCCCTTCCAAATGCAAATAACTTCCAAGATCACTTCAAAAAGGAGTCCTAGCAGCAGACAAGAAAGGGATTATGTTAGAAAGAAGGGATGGTTCAGTAAGCGTTTACACATGAGTATTAAAATATCAGAGTGTGACTTCTAAATCAGACCCTGAATAACCTATGCAGAATAAAAGAAACAACCCCAGAACTGCAACTTTAACACAATCTGGGACTCTACTTAATCTACTGTTAGGGAAGCTGAAGAGGGTCTGGTCAAGATCAGTCTTTCAGTTCCTGGTGCTGTACGAACAGAAGCAGCCCTCTTCTAAGTGTTTTTATGCAATCTAAATGGTAGTTACATATGGGTATCAGAAGGCTCGATGAGTAAAACAGCAGCTTCAAGTCTACAAAGTAATTTATAACCATTTGCAAGACTGCATTTAGGTGAAAAAACTAGATAATGTACAGAGAACAAAAGCGAAACCTCAAAACATGCAGTAGAAATGCAACTATCACATCAACAAGTCTTGCACAGGGATCTCAGGCAAGAGAAGCAATTCGAACCCTGAGGTGGAATCAAAGTGGGACTAAAAAGGTAAGAGTGGGAAAACTTCAAAGTGTCTGCTGGCCTAAAAGGACATGAGAAATCCTCAAATTCAATCAAGCATTTGTTTTGAAAGCTCTGTGACACTTAGCTCAGAAACTAACCCCTGGTTAAACCCGTAGACGCGGAGGGCTGGGGGTTCTGTTTTCACCACACAGCTTCTTCAGGGCTCTTCTACCAGCCACTATGGCCTGTTCATCCTGAGCCTTGGACTTGCAGCTATTCGTCCCAGGCGGGAGGCATACTTGATCTCACTTACTGCCCCCAACAGGGACAGACATTTTGATGAGAAACATCCCTCTCAGTCCGCCTGGGTTGCAGATCTCTTACATAAGATGACCCTGTGTCATGACAATTTGTAGAAGCTGCTCAATCCACCACCCTTGTTCCAAAAAAAGGGCAAATCATTTATAAGAAAGTAAGTATTAATTCCCCAATACTGTAATAAGATCATTAGTCCAATTCAAAATGGGAGGGGAGAAAAAGGGTGTGCTTCTGTTTCTTTTTTTAACCTGACATATTGCCCTTGCTGGAGCATGTGAAAATCACAGTTATGGAAGCATAAACAGTGCTGAGAAGTCTCTCTTCCCATTTCAGAGGAACTGCATTAGGATACAGATCCTAAGGCACCAACTTAATGAAAAAATGAGGTTTTTCAGTGTTGGCAGACGTATAAAGTATGTGCCTGAAATGAGTGTGTGTTTACCGATTTAACTTTGCTTCAGAGAACTTGTCCATCTGGTAAGACTTCCCCAGTATTTTACAGTGATACATGCCCCCACACCACTATCATATTCAGTGATGATGAGTGTCCTGGAAATACTAGCTACTGTAGCTACAAGCCCTGCATTTTATGATCTTTAAGTAATTCTTAGCATTCAAAAACCTCATTCCAAAGGAAAAGAATAACAAAGTTTACAAAAAAAGACAAACAAGTAGTGGTCGGCATGAACAGAAAGGGGCACCAGAAGTTTCTTTTTCCCTGCATATAGTTTTGATGCATTCAATAACTTTACCAGTTCCACAGTAAGTGAAATTCCACTTTCAACTACTCTTCTCAACGGTGGAGCCCCAAGGATTTCTAGGTTACAATATTTACCAATACACAGTGCTCTTGGACCACATTTTCTCTCCTCTGCCACCAAGCACTTTACAAGAGTAGCTAAGTACCGCTAGCCTCACTCCACAACCAAGGAGCCTAAGGCATGGAGAAGCTCCCTAATTCATATAGGACTGTAACGATGAGCGAAGGCAGAGTCAAGCCCCAAACTCAGATCTAACATACAGTCACATCATCTGGACGTCAGCACTGTAACCAGAGACAGATGCCATTCAGTTGGGCTATACACTACACCTTCACAATAAATTTTACTGGACTCAGGAGGGAAAGCATATCACCTTCTCTGGCAAAATGAGAACACTAAAGTAAGGATTCAATCTCGTGAACGCTGCCTGTGAGGCATTCCCAGGGATGCCCCTGATCCACCACTGAGAGACGCAGCGATGCTGCCAAGTGGCTGCATCTCTTAACACACGCAGTCAAGCCACAACATCTGAGTAAGCAATTTAGCCCTTATCCAACCCAAGAATCCTAATCAGTTACATCTAAAGCACTTCACAGCCAGGTCTGTAAGTCCAAACTCAGAAATAACACACTTGTGCAAGTAGACCTTTGAAGTCAACAAGACTACTCAAGTACGTATGTGCAATGTACTGGTGTGTGTCTTTCCAAAGCAGAATAATTGAACTCCAGAATGTTTTCTAAAATCGAGAGTATCCCTGGAAATTATTAAATGTAAAGACACTTCAAATCCACTGAATCATGTCTCCACTTACAAAGCATCAAGTTCATCAACTTATTTTCACTTAAACTTGAAGAAAAAAAAACAATATTCACAGTTGGTCTTCCTTCTCCCTCTGCTTCTCAGTTTCAAGGGTTTGCTTATGAATGCAGAGAGGAGACAAAGAACATAACAACGTTGTTTTTTAAGAGAGAATTATTGGCTGCTGCTTTTCAAAATTTTTACTATTGCAGTAACGTGTAGGACACTTCAGTATCTTCGATTCACGAAAAAGGTTATTTATATTATACATAGTAGGTATTTAGTACACAATAATATATACACATATAAATTAATGTACTACAGTACACACTGAACTAGTTAGATAAAACATTTGCCAGAAAGGACAATGCATTAAACTGCAGAGAGCTGAACAGAATTCTTTCTGTTTAATTGTTTCTGCTACATGAAGTGTTTATTCCACTCCATGAAACTATTTTTTCCTGTTGTTCTTCTCAATTGGGGCTCACGCTGGTATCACTCACACCATCAAAGCTGTATCTACAAAATGCTCTCTAAAAGCCTGAGTTATAATATCATTGTTTAATCAGCCCTAACCTGACTAGCTTAATGAGCAATAATTGTATAAGTAGGAAAATGATTTATCTTGGGACTGTGAGGCAGATAATTGTGGCTAAATTTTTTCAGATGGCTTCAAAATCTGAAAACTAGCCAAACCTTTTACCAACTACTAAAAGAACTTGGATGCCTTCCCTGCCTTATTCATAAAAAGAACATGCTGTATGTACTCTATAGGGCATGATACTCTTCATTCTTGGCCACCAGCACGGGGATATAATTAATCAATATTAGCTGATATGTGTTTTTCTTTCTGTTTATATAAAAAATAGAGATTAAACATAACATTCTTACAATATTTGGATTTTATATGCTTCCCTTCTACTCTCTGATCCAGTAAGCTCTAATGGCAGGAAATGGGGTACTGCTGTCTCCCAGCAGACTGGGAGCTGGGATAATGCTACTGCTATATGTGTATGTACACGTGAATGTATGTACGCGCATATATACACACACGCATAAACAGATCTCCAGCATAGTTCTTTGAACCTGCTCAATAATACGGACTCAAACAGGGCTGTTTCTTACCATCCACCACACCACAAAAGACAGCAGTACACATTAGACTTGGACTCTACCTCAGTGACACCTAGTGCTCAGTAATCCCACAGCGACAGCACTCCCTGTGACTGTACTCGCATACCAGCTTGGATTCCTTCGAGTTGTTCTCTCTTTACAAGAAAATCTCTTTCTAGAAGGGCCCAGGAACACATCCGACAGGTCATACTTGCTTCCCAAGCATAGTCCAGGGAGATCCCTATGCATCATTTGGCCACTACAAGCACATTTTAAAGGCCTCCTGCCCAGCCTGTTCAGCTCCCTTCAGCAATGCCCCAGCACCATCCTGCACAGCAAGGAGATGCAGAAACACAAACCTGAAGTAAGTAATAAAATATGCAAAGAAAAAAGCAGCAGGTTGAAGAGGAACAACCACTCTGGCAAAGCATGGCAGGACAGAACAAAGGAAGCAGAGAAGCTGGGGGAGCCAGCAAGAACTTTTGCAGCAGGAAGCCACGCCGAGAGGGAAGTTATAACCATAGGGCTTGCTCCCTGGCAGCCTGGCACCAACACTTCCACTACAAGGACGATTCTTCTGTGAGACAGGAATTCATTAATAGCTTGACTGGTTTTCCTTGTGAAGCACTATCTGTTGGAGCTGAAGAAACTCAGGCTTCCCTCCTCTTTGATTTAGAAAAATTTAAGTCTGGATCCAGTTCCCGTCCTACCAATAGCACAACTACATAGAACTCCAAATTAATTTTGCTGACAGAAGAAGTCAAGCTCAGCAAAGGAGACACAGTTCAAACATCAAGGAGAGGGCTGTGAAAGACAGCCGAGCATTAGGCCACCAAAGACACAGACTCTCTGTCCGTGGCAGCATATGAGAACAGGTTTGGCAAAGATCTACCAGAAATGGTGTGGGAAGCACTGATCCTGGCTGGGCAAAGGAGGGTGTCTGTCACCTCCTGAGTGCTGGGTATCACTAGCCATTTCCATCGGTGATTAAAAGTGCTATTTTTCCAGGACGAATCTGAGAACCCGGCTGTGAGGGCAGAGTTGTGATGCTCTCGCAAAGCTTAGGGGTACCACTGTCGGTGTAAGCCAAAACATAATAAATACTCTTAAACCTGTCCTTTGTGTTCTGCATCCAGTTCCATACTTGAAGACATGATCTTCCTAGAAGTGATAGAACTTGTGATAAAATTTTGTGCAGGACTGAGGGATAAAGCTGCGTTTTCTTCAATACCATCCATTATCCCCCATCTTTTTTTTTTTTTCCAAACATTCTGTGTCCCTGATCTGTAACAACTCCTAACAAAATCACTCCCATTCTTTTCACTCTCAATCCATTTTTTTAAGTCTCTGATGTATTACTCGTTCCATCTTTGAAGACTTTTTAAATTCTGCTAAATCCTCTAGGAGGCAAAATATTAATATAACAACATTATATTACTTTCAGTATTATTTTCTATTCTTATTATTCTCTCATATCTGTCATTTTAGCTTACACTATTTACACTATACAGTTGGGGAAGCAGGGTCAAACTCTATAGCATAACATCTGCATTATGAAGATTTTCACTTCCTAACGGGAGAGAAGGCTTATTCTAAAATCTCAGGTAGGTAGGGATGTTTTAGCAGGCAGCCTAGGGGAGGGAGGCAAGAATCTCCGTTGGATTTGTGTGGAAGCAGGTTTTCAAATACAATTTACTCTGATGATACTAGGTGCAAGGTCTTTCTTTAACTCAATTAAATTAAATCACACTTAAATACTTTATAAAAAACTTCTCTAGTCACAGAAAACTATTTCTTATATAGCTTTCTCATTTTGCAAATATTTTTAGTTATCTATCCTGAGAAGTCCAAATAAAAGCAAACCATAAATGTGCCTATAATTTACATTCCTTGCCCATAGAAGATATTGAAGCATTTTATTAACTTAAATACTTGAAACCTGTAATTTTAACACACTTTTACCATATCTTACCCAGAAAAAATACTGCTTTTAGATTAAAAGAAAACAGCTATTAATTTGGCAATGAAATCACAATGAAGAGGTTACATACAGGAGGAAGGTGAATATTGCACAACAACATATAATTTTACTTTGTTGTCATGAAAACTACACTTTTTTCTTAGATTTGTAGTGAAAGGTGCTTCTAGAAGTCTAAGCTGATGTGAGGTTAAAATGCTATATAAACCAACTTAGGAACTCAAGCTACCTTCTCATGCAGCAATTTGTCTGTTCTGGAGATGATACAGCTTTGAGGAGGGTCCAGGTTACAGCAAATTCAGCCACAGAAGGCTGTGAAAATTTCAGGAGTGAAAATGCTGCACCAAGCCAGAATGTGTCCTTAGACACATCCATGTTGCTGAAATCAGTAGCAATATTCCAGATTTGCACCGGTGTAACTGAAAGCAGGACTATGTATCTGCTTTCCCTTTAGACTTAATATTCAATAAGTAAAGCAAACAAGTTGAAGCTTTTCCCACTTTGTATGTTTACTGAAACCCTATAACTGCTCTACACAGGAAATTCTTCGCAGATACTCTTAACCTGACATGCAAAATATTACACAGGGTGACTCCCTACTAACCTATTACTACGAAGTCTGTGCAAAGTCCCAGATATCAAGGTGGGGAGAAGCATCTCTATCTGACTCTTGCTGATTTATCCAATTTCCACACATACAGGCAAAATTAAGAGCATGTTACAGAGCAGTTCTTAGCAGAGTCAAAGGCTGCTTGCACAGACCTGCTCACTGGGAATCCTGAAGCATAGAGAATGCACGCAGAGCCAACAGTAAAAGCAGTAGGCCATAAAAGGTCATGAGTTCTTAAGCAGAACTGAATAAATTCACCTGAAACACCACAAATATGAGGTGACCAATGGCTCACAAAGGGAGAGAAACAAAACTCAAACTTTCCAAAGAGCAAAAGCTTATTAATCTTTTTCTGTTCAGCTTCTAAAGTTTTATAACCACATATCTCACCTATAAATACTCAGTCTAAGACCAATGTGTCTTGTGCCGTGTAAACTCCCCAATCAATGCTGCCTCCTTTTCTATTAATTCACCCTTTAAAATAAGTTCTTTTATCAAGTTTTAACGTCTAACATGATTTAATCAGGAACACATGCCTCATAAATATCATCTGTCATGTTCCATTAGTTTCATGTGGAAAAGTACAAGTCAATAAACAAAGGTTGTGCCATAAATCTGCCTTGAACACATTATACCTCAAATAAGAAAATAAAAACATGTGTGTCCTTTGACCTGGATATTCTTAAAATGGAACTTCAGGTATTGTCTTATGCCTTTAAAAATGTCTAAAGCATTCACAATTAATTGCGTACCTAAGCAATTTCAATTTACATAATGTTGATATGGAGATGGTGATTAAATAAGCACTATGCCTTTAAGGCACCTGTTAAATAACATCACTGCCTCTGGGTTAAAACTGATATCCCGCACTGCACAATGAAAACCAGGTCTCTCCACCATGCAACTCTGCTGTTAAAATCCCTCGTAACTCAGAGGAGCTATTGGGTTCAGTTATTAAAAGAGAGGGGAAGAAAGGAAAAACAAGGGGGGACAGGAAGCACCTTCTCTTATGTGCTGCATGGAAATGTGGTTGCTGTAAACACCACTGAGCCCAAACAGCAAGCACAGGATCCCTGTGAGCTCCCCTCAAGCTCCTCCATTCCAGGGCTGGTGGGCACCAGTCTGCCACCAGTTGTCTGATTGTCCAAGTACACAAATAACATGAGGCTCTCAGTTTTGGTATTTACACCAATAATCAGATTTGATGCTTGGGTCACCTGGGAATTTTTATTTAAGGAAATTCCCAGCCTTTCCAGAGTTGCTGGCCACAGCCAGCACTTTCAGCCTCTCCTGCTCTTTACGGCACACAGCAGTTTATGGCTTTTGGTATTTTCCACTAACGATCTCAGTTTGTTATAGGCTGTTGGGGAGTGCTTTGTGGCTTGCGGGTTGTGTGGGACAGATGCTGCCTGGACTGAGCGTAGAATGCCTCCAACAGCAACAAACTAGATTAGATCGTCCATGTGGTCCTTCCCAGTCCCCTGCTCCTACAAACCCAATGGGCTTTGGATAGGACACCTTTGCTGCCCAGCCTTCTGCTGTACAGCAGCACAGAGGAGAAAGGGCCAGAGTTTTCACCAGGGTCCCTGCCTATCCCTCAGCATCTTTCTGTGCAGTAAGTTGCCCGCTGTGTCCTGGAGCTGGTCAGCTTGCTAGGTCACACGCTCATTTAGCTCTGCTGGAAGCAATATTCTTTTCCTGAGGTCCCATTTCTGTAGTGGTGAATAGTTTTGACTCCTCTCTAAAAACTGGGAAACTGGACTGACAACAGCTCTAGAGTCCTTGAGAAAGGAAGTCAAATATTTTCCTCTCATGCATCGTGAAATCTGAGGAACAAGCGGCTTATAACTCACAATAGGTCAAATTTGAAGCTTTAAAAAGAAAATCAAGACTATCTCGGTTTTTTCCCCTAATGATCACTGAACACCTACGCATACACACACTCACTTCCTGCAGGTCCCATTTCACCTCTTTGGGCTAATGGATCTCTACTCACATCCAAAGTAGTTGATCCCCATTGGTTTCTAATTTTTCTTGTCACTCCTGCCTTTTCCCTTCCATGCCAAAACCCACCTTCAAATTCTCCCAAGCCTTCAGCCATAGCTCTGATCGGCCTAGGATGTGCACAAACAATGATGGTCTGGGTGCCCTGACCTGCTCACCGTTCACATCTCAGAAGGAAACAGAAGGTCAACGCACTGCCTTTCGTGTCCAACTCTGCACCTGGAGCTTTTGCTCCAATGGGAACAATGGAAGCTAACATCGAACGGCTTTATGCAAGTCCCCACACAGAGTTTTCTAGATTTCACTCCCTTCCTAAATGCTGACCTTGAAAAAAAGGGAGCTGCATGTTTACAATCTGAGTAACTCACTGGATCCTCTGCCTCTGGATTTGGAATTTTAGGATACTACCCTTAGTCAGGAACCGGTAAGGTACAGCACCCCTCATATAGATACAAGGCTCCAATGTTCACTTACCTAAATCTGTACCAATTGTGTCTTGTTAAATAATCTGTCAGAGTTCATCACCTTTGTAGGAACATCCACTGTCCTGGGACTTCTTTCAACACCAAAACTGCCCAAAGAATGACAGCAAGCTTCATAAAGCCTCACTGTGCTTACCTGTGTGGGGCAGCAAGCAGGGCTCAGCTTCTGCTGCCCTCACACACCACTGGGTGGTTGGGTGGTTGTGCCTGGAACAGACACCTTTTCTTACAGAGTTCCTCATGGCTCCCAGTCATGGCTTCCTGGTAGCAGTCACATCAGTCCCACTGCAGGTCAGCCAAAGCTGTGACTGCATGTTGTGGAGATAGAAAGAGGCCACATGATGGAAACACAGGAGGAAGATGATGGCAGGAGACACAAGCAAGCACATCTCACATTCAGTCAGTGGTGCTGATATAGATGGCTCCTCAAGCAAAGCCGTCAAAGCATTCCAAAGCCACAATATTTCCACAGTGTTGCTGAGCATCATTACTGAATTTACCCCAAAATAGTCAAAAGAGATTTACAGCACCACTGTCTCTGCAAGGAAGGGCCTGACAAAGGGGATTCCTGTCACCATAGGAGCTTCCTGACTCTCACATCACTCAGCAGGCAGCGCTACCAGACCCTGCGTGTCCATATTAGAACACAGCACCACAAGACTAAGACGGGGTGCTCGTCATCACTGCACCCAGCAGAGAAACCCTCACAGAACCCTGAGGCAGCCCTTCACAAGTCAGAGTTTAGAGAACCAGTCCAAATAGTGGGACAGTGACTTAGACTTGCAGAGCATCATAGTACACACCAGGAACACATGAAGTGTTTTTATTCTATATGTTATTGAGAGAACACTTCATGTTCTCGGTGCCAGACACAGCACCAACGTGTGGTACACAGTTCTCAAGTGCTTACTCCCAGGTTATATCTAACCTGGCTGACCACTAGGGCCCTTTTGCTGGCAGAGGAAGAAGTTTCTTCTAAAAACCTGTACTAATTACAGCTGCTCTCAGGGCCCTTATAAATATTGGACTCTACTTTCCAGCTCGTGTTTCTTTTTCTTTCAATAACAAAATTTTTAAAAGCAAACTAGTTTTCTGGGACAGAAGACTTTGCGCATCAGAATATTTTGAGAGGAAAGTCATAATACTTGTAATTCCCTGAGATCTTTTATCTTACACATCTCACATGGGCTCCAATGGTATCACCTGGCAAGGAGCCAAAAGAGCTCAGCTACTAAACCAGCATGATAAGATCAGCATTGAGTGGAAGAAATGCCAACAAAAATGTCCCATTTTTTCCATGGATTTTCATCCAAACCAATGAGTATGTCACTGTAGTTCCCCTCTCAACAAAGTCTCAATGCCTGAAGGTCAGCCCCATCCTCCCTCAGTAACACTAAATTAATAAGAGGGCAGTGTCTTTTCTCCGAGTCGCTCTCCCACTCCACTGCTTGTTTGAGGCCTCAACTCCTTGGTGGAACATGACATAGTTTTCTAGCCAGCTGTAGCTGTCTGCATCACATTCTGGAACTCATGATGGGAAGAATTCAAAATCAATACTATTGCACCATTCACAGAAGATGCCATAAAAGGACACCCACAGAAAGCATGAAATACATAACATTCAACACCAGAGGACGAAGCACCAGATGCAAAAAAGTATTTAGGCACTGAATTTCCACTGACATCAATGGGAGTAAGGTGCCTAATACTTCTCTGGACCAGACCTTTAGTAGAACAAGCTTTAAGGCTTGATTTTTAGGTGGTTTTGCAGTTCCTACAAACTCTTCAGCACCTCCTTCAAGGAGCAAGTCCTTCAAAGGAGTGCCTAGGAGACTCATCACACATTTACCTCGCTTGAAAAACAACCATCCAGTTCTCAAAGGAAACAGACTGGAGCCAGTAAGTACATGAAAAAAAAACCACCTTTTATGATACTGTTCAGGTGTCACTGCTTGGCTTTCTAGGAGCCATTTAGCTCCATGAATCTCTAAGGCAAGATCTTTTCTCTACTACCAGGCTTATGGGGTGGCAACATGATAGGAGGCACCTGATAGCTATTGCACTGTGGAAGAATGCCTGATAGACATTAGCTGCTCCTTAAAACTTGGAGACTGCTTTCCATTTACATAGGTATCCCTGAATTTCACTGGCTCTTAAAACAAAACAAAACCAAACTCCACAAAGAAGCCTGTTCACAGTAACATAAACCAACAAATAGACAGGATCCTGTATGGGATCATCTATAAAGAAACTGAACTGCTCACGCTTTTAGTGGGCACCAAAAGGTAATCACTTGCCCTACTCAGAAATATACATCAAAGATACCACCCAAAGGAAAGGGGAAGGAAAAAAACGCCCTTGTGATGACAGTTCAGATTGAAATTAATTTGCCCACTTGCATAAATTCTGAGTGTGTTTGCTCTTGATTTTTTATCTCCACCACGTGGCTGCTGCTTTCTTCCAAAGCACACACTGCCACTGTTGTGGGCTTTTGGAGCAAGACAGCCAACACTGGAAACAGACGTGTCCCATGGTGGCACGGCAAGCAACGGGCACAGCAGCCACACCACAGGGTACATGGAGCCGTAAGTACATATACAGACACACGCTTGTGTCTGGCCCAGGGACTGACAGAGAGGGCAGGTGTCACAAATATAAATCTCAGGCCAGGGAGCCAACGAACTCAACCAAATTTTACTCACATGGGTATCTCTCAGTTTCCCTTGGCTGCCTCAATCAACTGTGTCCCAGAGTTGTAAAACCTGCCCACAGCTGCTCTGCTCACCCCCAACCTGATGTTTCACACTGTGACTTTATGCAGGCTTGTTTGGGTCTAACAAGGTCCTTATTTTTCTACAATGCAGGAAATAAGGAAACCAGCCATCAATTATTAGAAGCGCAGCAGATCTGAGCCGCATGGCTGTAAAACAGATTTTTCTTTAATGAAACTGAGCTGGCATTTGCCAGAAATAACAAGTGCCCAAGACCAAAATGTAAATCAAAACTAAAGGAGAGTTTTCAAAACCTTGAATCACTGGTAGCAACAGACAAGCTCAGGAGGAGGTTGGTATGATTTTGGAATGTCTTAAAAATGTGTGACTAATACGACTTCTAAGACATTATTTGTGAGTTAGTATTTCAGTCTCCCCACAGAAAGAAAACATCATGACCAGAGAGGGCCAAAATGTTTGCTCTAATAACTGTGTTAGTATGTCACTACTGCCATGCAAGGAAGGAGGCTAAGCGCCTTTGTTTTCAATCCAGCAAGCAAAGAAAGGGAAGACAATGTTGAAAATCATTAGCGCTTGGTAAGAGAAGGAAGATCACAGCCGTTACCCTTTTCCTAGGTGTCCAGGTTTTAAACCCAGCACTTGGTTTTAGTTGGTCTCAGTCCAGATCCTAGGAAACACAAGGTTCCATCACAACATCTCTGAACAGAGCCTCATCTAGTCAAGGAGGAGTGGCTGCTGTTTGCTGAAGACAGAGACATAACAAGAGGAAAGAAAGGGTGGGTTTGGGGAAACATTAGTTGCTAGCAATTGCCTTACCATAACTACTGTCAAGACTGTGTAACCGTGGTGCAGTAATGCTCTGCCTTACCCAGCCTGCCCCTTACTCTTTGTTGTGAAACTCAGAATAAGCCCCCAAATTTGGCCTGAGTATGGATGCTAGGCCCAAGGACTGGAATGCAGAGGGCACATGAAGGAAGAACAGCACCAGGTCTGGCAGCAGGAGATGGCTTGGGATCTGATCTTTTACAGGCTGCAAGAAGAGGCCATTGGGATGATCCAGTTTGTTCATTTAGTGATTCTACTATTGAATGCAATTGACCATGGTTGAAATAGATCACTTCTTCCATAGGAATATCCAAACCTGAATCAGTGACTCCAAGTACCAGAGGATTTATCACACCCTTTGCTAACCTGTTCCACGGTTACTTATCCTTGCAGTCAAAAACATGGGCCTTCCTTCTTGTTTGATCTTTCTCAGTTTCCAGCCATGAGATGCCATTCTACATTCATCTGCACACAGAAGCCCCCTTAAGTATCATATATTTTCTCCTCGGGTGCACCTACAGAAGAGACCATATTGCCTCTAATCTTCCGTTACTCCATCAGTACCATATACGGGATAGCATCTTCCAGTTCTTCTCCAAATCCTTTGATTTTTCAAAGTTGTTTAAGAAAGTCTGACCATTAATGTATCTTCCTGCAACTAGAGTGATGCTTAACTGAAAGATAACATCACTTGCCTATGCTTTTAATAACGTATCATATCACCGTGTACACCATTAGAAACGTATTTTCTCATCTAGTTAAATACAACATCCCAATTCTCTTCAGAGTCACTGCTTTCCAGGACACACAGCCTCCCATCTATAAACAGTTTATATCCTTCATGCTAAAGTACAGTCTCATGTGACTGACTGTATGAAAACATTTGTTGTCCAGTTCTTGAGCATTGCTTAAGAAGTCCATGTTGCTTCCCAGTCGCTTCCTTATTTTTACTTATTATTCCCTTTATCTGAGGCAACAACAAACTTTACTGGCAGTGGTTTTGTATTTTCTGTCAGGATTTCAGTAGAAACTATTAGATAACACTGGGAACAAAACTCAGATTTTGAGAGTTGTATAATAAAATACTGTCACTGCACAAAAAGTTGTTTCATGTGCATCTCAATTTCTATAGATAAATCAGTTTTAACTCTATTCAAAAGGCATTATTTTCTATACCACTATTTTTCTACCATGAACATTGCACGTGACAATTCAAAATGTATCCTAGAAGTTTAAGTCCAACATATTTACCTCTGCCAGCCTCACTCTCAGGCTTGTTATAAAACAAGAACAAGCTTGATGAACCCTTTTAAAAGGCGGAACAGCTTGCTTCAGCTGCTATGTTAATGTAGATTTCTGCCACAATATATCCCCAGTTTGAAACTGTCCAAACTCCAGCTGGACCATAAGGATGTAGATATGTCCAACAACTAAAGGCCGACAGTGCTGGAGGACTTCAGCATGGTCAGTTAATTTTCATATTTGGAAAACAGGATGCATTGTGAATGAATAATAATAATAATTCAATGTGAGCCTAATTCAGTATCAATAAGGCTATTTCCTTCTTCAGAACAATGGCTGGCATTTTCTATCCCCAACAGGCAATCATTTGTTAGCAATGGCATGTCCCCAGAACGCCACAGAACATTTCACAACTGCTCTGCACATAGAAATCAATCATTTTCCATGCCCAGTTGTCCTACCACTGGCTCTCCCAACTGCTGCTCCTAGAGCCCTTCGCTCACTCTGTTTTTTATTGTGTGCCTTCTCAGTGTTTTCTTGACAAATAAATGAGTGGATAGAAATACCAACGTTAGATAAGGAGGGATTTGAACTTTGTTCAGTAAGTCAGAGAAGACAGAGGCCTGGAGTATTAACAGTTTGAGGGACCTCTTGTAACTTTATCACGTCTAAGCAGCTGAGTGCGAGAATTAAAAATGTCACAGGAAAATAAGTCAAGCCCACAGAGTTACATCCCACAGTAGGATTTCCATCCAACCTTTCTTTGCAAACTATAGCGACAAACAACTCGCAGCCTGCTAGAGCGCCATATGCCAAAAGCTAAGCATACACCTGGTTAATGTCTTTCCTACTGTCAACCTCACATCATTCCTGTGGAAGAATAAACCAACACAGAAGAGACAGAAGGTGCTGAATATCAAGTGCATTTCACAAAGTACTTAGTACCAACAGGGAAAACCTCTGACCATACTCAGCTTTGGAAAAGATACAACAGGAGATAGTCTTTCATATCAGCAGAACAAAATTGAGCCGTAAGTGGGCACCATGCACACAAATTCTAACTCTGATCTACAAATTGGTGGATTCCACGTTTAGGCTGTCCTTCTCTTATCTAGCGTATACTCTAAAACTGGGCTGCACATCAAACTAGCAAATGCTGTAGTCAGAAGCTCTCACATTGGAGGCTGAATCCAATCTTCCAGATTGTTTTCTCTAGTGGTAGTATCATAATTCATTTTCACCTCAATGCTAGCTGGTTATGAGGTTATTTCACCAAGTTTCCTTTCAAGTCTCCTATTATCTAGCCTCTGAAACTGCTTCCCTGTCACTTTACAGTGACTGCTTGCTGCCGACACATCCACCCCATGCATAAAACATCTTTATCATTTCTAATGTTTACTGTTCTTAATTTTCCAATCTCCCAGCAACTTCTCCAGCAGCTAATAAAAACTCTATTGTTGGCATTAACACTAATCCTTAGCAAGGGAAGTTCCCCAAGCAGGTTAGTCCCATTTTGAGAAACTTAACCTGGGTATCACTGAAGCAGCAAGCCCCTGCGAAACACCAGTGTTTCCACTCAAACTTCCCAAATAAACTGTACTTGTAGCCAATGCCAACATACGTTCAGGCTCAAAACACTACTGATGATTAGCAACTCCAGTAGTATGCTCTTGCTTTCTAGATGCTAGTCACCTTTATATTGGCTTTCTACGACTACTCTTGCAAAACATACACACTTATAAAAGTATTAGCGGAAGAGGCAAGCTTATAAGTAAATAGGCATAAAAGTTAATTTTGACAAAGTAGTCTGAGTATTCATGCCAGTAATCCACGCCTAACAGCTTCTGACAGGATGCAGTGAGAGAAAGGAGATCTTGTATGAATAATGTTTCAAATAAAAGCCAGCCAACTCACCTCAACAGATTTTGAGTATTCAACAGACCAAAAAGCTTTTCACACCAGGTGACACACTTATACATACTCAGCCATCAAATAAGTTACAATTGTTTGTAAATATATTTAATAATAAGCCAACAGCAAAGTTGCACAAAGTAAAAGACAGAGGCCAGGAGGCTGAGAGAGTAGAAAGAATAATTTATTGAGATTCAGGAGCAGAGAAATAGCAAGTGAGCTCTAGGGGGAAACATCCCCTTAACTCTCCTGCATGCCCACTCAAATCATAGAGATGCTGAACTGCATGGGCATCTGCGTTTTGAAAAAGAACCATTCACACACACACTCTGTAGCTTACCCCCACAAAAATAAGATAAGTCAGCAAGCTTTATCAAATAGCTCAAGAATGCAAAGAAAAAGAGTATAAGCCAACTGATGGTGAGTTGGCAAGAGGAAAAATAAGAGGCAAAACCATTCAGATTAAACTTGAGACACCTTTCTTTTGCCATGTCAACTGAGTCCATACTTGCAGGACACACTTCTATGCATAAGCCCTCCAGGGCTCATGTCAGCCTCCTTTTTATCTACTCTTGGTTTTAAAATGGCAACATTTCAGATTTGCACCAGAGTGAGTGATAATGGAATGAGGCCAGTTCAGTTTCAGCTGAACATAAAACAGCTCTGATGACTTCAAGGAAATTGAACATTATAACAATGAGACATCCAGAAAAGAGGAATTTAGTGTTGCTTTTCTTCTTCAAGCCCTGGGAGACAGTCTCAGCTATATGCAAAATCCGTTCTGCCAGAATGATGATCTTCGTAGTAGCTACCTGCACCTCAAACCCAGGGCATACAGTCCATTAGGTGATTCCTGCCTCGAGAACAACAGCTGTAAGAGACATTTCCATCTGCTGGAAGGCAAAGGCAACCCTGAAGCTGCTTCCTCCAGCAAACCAAGGAGGACAGTTTTCCTCCGAACAGGTACTTATTATTGACTATTTCCAATGTAGCTCCCTTAGTGCAGCCGCCCTTCCCGCACCTCAGGTGTCAAGCACTAAAATAATTGCAAGAATTTGTTCCTCAGCAACAATTCTGCAACTGGCAGCATAAACCAGATGCCAAGCAATAAGAAGCCAAATTAAGATGTTCCACTAAAAGCCTTACTCTCCCAAAGATAATAAATATGTATTTTGCACATTTCACCACTTACACTTCAGGAGATTTGCCATCAAGGGCAAGCACCACATATTTCACAAAAAAAAAAAAACCAAAAAAAGAGAGAGGAATCTGGTCCATACACACTCTGTGCAGCCACATTCAACCAAATGCCACCCCAACCTGATACAGCCACATGTCACCGTTCAGCATCCTGCAACATCACCAGATCAGATCTCAAACACAGCACAGCTACAACACCCACACACTGCACCTGAACTAACAAACTCTGTCCCTCAGCATAGAAAATTAATCTAGGCCTGATGGTGTGCTGAAACAACCACACTGTTTCTGGCTCCAAGACTAGCTTGTGTTTCTCCACACCATGCTCTGTTACACTCTTGCAGTAGAAATATCCTGAACAGTACACAGACTTGCCCCAAACTCATACAAGTGGTACAGCCTAGAATAGGGTTCAAGCACCCACAATATTTATACTTGGTCATGTTGGCTGCTGGCACAATCCTTCACCGTTTTTGCCTGTTTCACATACAATGGTAGATCACACCAGCTTTTAGACTCATGCAAGGTCTTCAACAGGAAGAAAAATGAAAGGTGAATGTGCTATGTCGACTGACCTTGGCATCTGAACTACTGGGCTGCTTCGGCTTGTGCAGTTTTCTCTCTGGAAGACAGTTTAACACTTAGATCGTCTCTTCTGTGCCTCAAAAGAGCATGGATGGTTTTTCAAAGAACAATCAGTACTGGCCTTCTCCTGAAATCAATGCTACAACTCCCTGCTATTTTAGCAGGAGCAGCAGGGCAAACCAAGAGTTATGAAACCTGATGTTAAATCCTTTCTGGGATTTTCCCAGAAAATACTGGAAATTAAAATAGAAATTTCCTCTTTTATCTGTTCTTAGTTTAACTCTCTTTTCTGGTCAGCAGTGATATGGATTGGGAGGTAGGCAGGACTTACATAAGGAACAAGAAGCAAGAGCTGTTTTGGAGCGAAATGCTTCCTTCTGAATGGAAAATGCTGATTTCCTCGAGCACTCTTCCTGTCCTACTTGGTCCTCTCTCTGGAGCGTCTGCCACTACGGAGATGTTCCACGAAACAGCACAACACAGTCATCGTAAGTGACTGATCATTTGCTCTCAGTGAAGGGTTTGGGATAAATCAAAGCCAGCTGCTTTAGAGAGGAGCAGGCAGCTAAAAAGAAGTTAAACAAAATAACAATATAAAATGCAGTCTAGAGCCTACACACATAGGAAATCTACTTCACATAAATAACTCCAAGGTATTTAAGCCTCATGCACAGAAAACAATTTTGTAACTTTTTAAAGTCATCCTCCTGCATTGTTGTTCTGCCCTAATAACTCTGAAATGTGCTACTCATCTCTCCCAGTTAAATATCCTGTTTCACAAGCCCACTCCTAGATATCTGAAACTGCACAGCATTTCTATCTAGCTTTAGGCATCTAGCATTCCAAAGAATTAATATTTAAACTTGTTATAAAGGAATGAGGATTGCGTTAAGCATGGAGTATTTAGCAAAGCATTCATATTAATAAACTGTTGTGTCACACACACACACATTTATCATTCTTTAAACTCAAAAAAGATTATGCTCTGAAACTGACACATGCATCTATTTTCCTTTTAAGACAACCAAGACTTAGATAGGATTATAGAATGGATGCTATCGAGTTTCAATTTTTACAATATGCATAAAATTATATTCTCTTTCTTTGCCTAGGGGACCATTGACTTCAGTATGTAAGTGACTTAACCACAGCAAATTGTGAAAAAGCAGTGAATCAAACATCTTACTTTAAATAAGCCTAGACCCTCTAGCTCTTCTTGGGAAGCACCTCATGTTAACCTTTTTATACATATTATCGCTCTTATATCTCCTCATTATAGATAAATGGATAAAAAAACCTAATGAGTTACAATATAACACTAATTGGGGTTTTTTTCTCATCTTGTATTAGCCTTTGATTTACACCTCAGATACGTTCTCCAAGCCAGCACGTGTAATTTATTTGCAGCACTGGAAAGGCAAAAAACATCATCTACTGTTATACAACCTTCTACTAGGTATTAAAATACCAGGCCCCTGGAGACACACTTCATATAGTTCAGCAAGTTCCAAAATAAACCAAACCACCAACCCCTTAAGCACTTAAAACAACAAAGGAGATCTGTATTAAAAAGTTAGTTTTACAGTATTTGATGATGTCGCCTTAGTGTCATTTTTCCCTCTGGCTAAATATGCAAAAAAACATGTAAGAATGTATTTGCTTTCCCCTCATTCTAAAACAACTGACAACCCTGTAGCTCTCACAAAGCCCTCCTCTTATCACACATATAAATGCCAGAATTAAATGCAGTTTAAAATGTTCTGCATTCACTTAACCATTCAAATAAATTTGATGGGGTAGATTCAATTACAGTGCTCCTTACCAATCCACTAGGCAAAATAATCACGTATGCATTCAAATATAATGACAGAAAAGTCAGACATAATTATTAGATTTAAACCAACATGATTGCTTAAAAAAAAAAAAAAAGAAAAAAGAAAAAAAATGAAGAAAAGAGTCAGAGCTCAAGCACTTTGTGATGATTTGACAGAGTTCAACCTTGTAACTCTAAATGTAAAAAAACAATAATCTAAAACCAAGAGTGTGGATTTATTTCCTATTGTAGCTCTGGCAGTGTCTCATCTGGTTCTCAAGCAGTCCCCTTTCTACATATAATCTTAATCATTAACAATCATTCAATATAACCAAACTAATGACCGTAGTAAAAAAGGAAAAAAAAAAAGAAAAAAACAAGAGTCCTTGTTCCAGGTTACCAGCAAAGCACAGATTCCGAGAACAGAAAGTTCCAGGTTCCAACTGAGATTTCACATACTGGGTGCCAGAAATGTAATAGGAGGGAAAGGAAAAAAGGGAACTCTTTGCCTCTATTCTTCAAAGCCTGTGCAGAAAAGTAGTACTGCAGTAGTCTGAACTGATACTTATCTGAATGGAAGAACCAGCCCTTGCTTTTTTTACACGCTCCATTTAAATGCAATAAAATGGCATGAGTGGTTTTAACTGGTCTTTCTGTCTCTGTCATTGTAACGCTCCCTGCTTTAAGGAGAAGATAACAGCTGTGCCATATTCAGAAACACATACTTCTGCTATTGTTTGCACATTTGTAGGGCAAGATTACACTGTACCACAGCTAGTAAGCACTGCCCTTGCTTTGGAACCCTGTATTCTTTGAGTTACACCAGTGTGCTGGGAAACAACGTTTGGTGGCTGGGAAAAAAAAAAAGGCAAACAAAAACAACGGCCTATTAAAAGCAGTTTCATGTACTGTGAAATGATTACTAGACTGCATGTCTTGTTCAAGCTTGTTGACATATAATGATAGAAACCTGGAGTACAAAATTGAGTGGTATACATCTCTGTTCCCTCTCCAATTACCCTGCCATCGACATCTTCAACAGTTCTAGAATCAATAAACAGCAGAGGTTCACATTTCTAGAATAATGGTAATCACTGTACTGAACAAGGAAATTATATTCACTGTACTACAAATTTCTCTTCATAGTCCATATGTTATTCCACTTCCTAGCTTACAGATGGATTTAATACAAGCTTGTTATTTGTTCTATGAGCTTTTCCCTGTACAAAGGATAAAGAACTTCTGTAAACTTCGGATTGAAATACTGACCCAGACAAAGTTAGTGACAAGACTCCTACTGATACTAATCATTTAGAGTAAAATTTTGTCCCTCCCATTCAAAATACTGAGCATCTTTCCTCACTGGAAGTGGGAAAAAAACCCCGAACAATTTGGTTGCAATAAGTACTATCTTCCAGAAGACGCTTGCTTTGTACCCAGTAGTCATACTAAATAGAATCTAACCGCACTTCTAAAATACAATCTCAAATTTACTAAAAATTCTCAGCATACACTTCAACACCTCATGTGTACGCAGAGTTGACCTCTAACATACGAATAATCATTTAGATACAGTTGAATACATAATTTAGAATATTCTAAGTCCAAAGTATTAGCAGTTGATGAGACTACTGACAGGAACACAGTAATGCACAAACTTAAACACTTGAAAGATAAAAATGTTTTCTTATTATAAAAGAAGAAAGGAAAATATATTTTTCTTCTCATCCCATTTAGCAGAGTATGTAATAATCCAAATTTTCATTACACGTGTTAATATAACATTTTAAAGCCAGAGCAAGTAATTTCCTACTTTTTACTTCTATTCCCTCAAGTAAAACGCAAGAAGCCAAAAAAATCTCTTCTACAGATCAGACTTGTTGCCTATAATCCGACAGTATTTGTTATTCTATATAATTCTACACAATATTAAGACAAATGCAATATGTATTCTCTTCCTCTTTTCCAATAGCTGTATTTTTTCCTGAGAAAGAAGTTTTTCCTTTTACTTTACTATTCTGAATGCCTTCATATGACAGTTCAATCGTTAGTAGATACAAAACAGAAGATCTAAGTATTCTCTATTACCAATCCCTAAATAACAAAGACTTTAATTATCAGGCACAATTAAAACTTTTTTAAATTAAATCCATGACAGCATCATCTTCGATTCAGTGACTCTGATTTTGCAATGCAAATCAATATAAGAATTTCTTTCAGCAGCAAGTAACTGAAAGAATTTTTTCCTGCTAAAGACAAGTAAGCATTTTAGCCAGTTTAAGGGAGGAGAGGACAGTCACAATTTATCCCAAATGACTTTATGCGCACATTCTCCAATCTGCAGTTTCTTTTCCTTTCTCCCCTTATAAAAACCAATAACAAAAAAAACCCACAGGCCATGAAATAAAAATGAGTTCTGTAACTGCAAGTTCTGTTCAAATAAACCTTCAAATTCCTTTTTGTAGTGGAGAGTTCAAATGCAGCAAGCAAGAGAACTACAGCAAAAAGAAGAGAATGTAATTTCTATCGCTCTAAATAAAATGATCACCATACCAGTGAGCCCATTCCCTGTCTCCTTATCAGTCCATACAATATTTATCAGCTCCAGGCAGTTGCATTTGCTCCAGTGGGATAATTCTGGTGAACACAGACAAGGTATATAAAAAGAAGATGGTAGAATCAGGCCCAATACCAGCTGATACACCTAAGAAATCATACAACCAAAACATATGCTTTTGCTTAGGATCCCAACAGTATAAGCTGTTACTGATGCAAGGACTGTCCTGCTAACCGAAGGAACAGTCACAGGGGGTTGAAATGGCAAGATTTAATCCTCCTCCTCAACACTAGAAGAAAATTAATACATTTCAATATATTAGTCGTAAGTTTGCCAAAAGCAGCTAAAGCTAAAAAAAAACCCCAACCCCAATAAACCCAACCCACTTTCTCCTTATTTGAATGAAAAATACTCTCAACAAGGAAACGTCCAACTACTGCAACCCGAACAGCTTATTGTTTTGTGCACTGTAAGTTAATATCTGAAGCAGTTACTACAAAGGTCTGGGCCATTTGGATCCTTTCCCAGTGGCACAACTAACAGGATAAATCTCGTCATTTCTACTGAGTCATGAGTTAGGTACACCGAACGAAACTGGAAAAGAATGAAAAGGATAAGTGCTTCCTGGTAACAACCATAATCAATGGCATTAAAAAAAAATGAGGTATTTGACATCCTTATAGATTATTCTTTTGTCACCACTAAAGCTTTCTTTCCCAACAGGTCTTTTTTTTCCTGTTGACAGTAATTATTTTGTTCTGCGCTACTTTTAAAATTATATCATACCGTAAAATTCAACAAAACAGAACCAAAACCACAGAATCCCAGGAAACATTGTAAAATGGACTTCATACCTTATGGTACAGTTAACTCTGTGCTGAGCAGACCACAAATGCCTCTAAGAAGCACTGCCTGGGTGAAAACAATCTGCCTTGTGACACGAAAGAAAATCAATGATCAAGAAAAGTGTGGTGTGTATCACAGCCAATCATACCAGGAGGAGTAGGCTGGGTGAAACTGGGTGTTTATTTTAAACAGTTCCCAAACAGAACAAAACATGAACCATAATTCTAAAATAATAATATTTTTATAAACAAACAACAGCTCCATCCTGTGAAGCTTAGACCCAATAGAACAGATTCCCAGAAGTAATCCTCACCACCACCCCTCAAGTGTTTGTTTGGCTGTTCATGGAAAAAGACTTGCTCAGGCACAGGAGCATTTTGCAGCATCATAACTAAAATATTGTGAAGCACCGGAGTTAACACTGCATAGACATTATAACGGCAGGATGCTTTTTCTCCATTGTGATTACTTCAAAGCTGCTCTTTTTAACAGCAGGGTAATGAGTGTATCATTTTGATTCCTTTTGAAAAAAAGATATAAAAAGTAAAGGCACGTTTAGAAAAAAATATTTTTTACAGGCAACTATAAAAATTGATTTTGCTCTAGTTAAAGAGCCTTTTACTTGCAGCTTTCAACTGTGGAAAAACCAAAACTGGGAGGCATACTCTGTAATCTAAGCCAGACTGCAAAGGGAATTACTGGGTCCAGGGTACTCTGGGGCTGGAGAACGGGAGAAACACAGCACGATGATCTGAAATCAAGCTGTCATCGGTTTCCTTCCCAAAATGTTTTACTGGGTAAATATGAGTATTTCCCTCATTCCCACTTCTTAGCTATATGCCGTTATATCACATCGACATACAGCCGCCCTTGGCCCTTTTCTTATCTTCCGGGGGAGAGAACCAGGGTTGCTGGGAGACGGCTTACACCACTCCTTGAAAGATGAGTGGCTCTCCCATCCGCAGCACAGTGCACTTCAGATACGAACAGCTCTGATTTAACAGTTAGGTCACAGTGAGCAATTGAGTGACTTCTGTTATTTCCATGGCACTGACTCAGAAGTACAGGGTGCTGAGCCGGGCTGGCAGCTCCAGCACTCTGGGAGAACTCCAAAATGCCCGAGTGGTCATTAAGAAACTCCTGACACCCTACAGGTCAGAAGGAGCAGCACAGCCCACACATTTGGGATCAGACTCTAGCCCAAACTTCTACCTTCACTAGCTTCTCCTGAAAATACCTGCACGGGGAGGGGGGAAAAAGATAAAAAAAAGGAAAAAAAAAACCAAAACAAAACCTTACCTCACAAAAAAAACAGTACTGCCATCTTCAGAAAATTCTGTTATCCATACAGTCACCAAACTCAGTAAACGAATCCTATCCTGCCCATGGATACCACCTACTTACTCCCATGACTCAAGGCACCCATATGCTCAAGCAACCACAAGGAAACACCCTGGACAGAAAATACATTAAACAAGAAACAGCAACAACACTTAAAACACACGTCTTCCTGCAGTGATGAAAAAGGAAAACTGATCAATCAGGAAAGATGAATTAACCATCCTTCTCCCAGTTCCCACCTACACCTACCACAAAAAGTCTGAAGCGAATGGAAATGACACTTTTCTTCTCACTCTCCCTGACCCCTCCTCTTTGCAGCATGCACAAGACAAATAAGCATGAAAAGAAGGATAAGCTCAAAGTTAAAAGAAAAAAAGAGAAGCAAAGTGTTTCAACAGTCTGCTTGGGCAGGGCAATGCCTGGGTAGGGTTTTAAACTGGGACAAATCCTAGTCAAGTGGCACCAACCTAACTCACGAGACCACGAAGTACTTCAATGTCTCTTGAGTCCCTTCTACAGGCAGCAGCACAGCAGTACCAGGGCTCACAGCTCTCCCTTCACACTTCCTGAATCATCCTTCTCCCCCCTCCAAAGCTGGTTCTGTGTAACAGACCTTCATTTCATTCTTGCCAAACATTAACAATCTTTTTTTCTTTTAAATCAGAAGAGAAGAATCGCAGCATTAACAAGCAGGAAAATATAAAAGGTAATTTATAACCTACTGCTCCACTCTGTCTGTATTCACTGGCGATAAACAAACACATCCTACGGTTTGCAGGACAGACCTTGCACAGATTGAGGTGTTCATTAACATAACTTCACAGCAATGAAAGGTGCCATCACCCTAGGTAACAAGCTCACAAAAGAAAATGCTACTAGTCCAAGGGCACGCTGTCTACTTTTACTTTGCGGAAGAATAAACAAAAAGGGATGCCCTGAAAATCTCCTAGTGGGAACTGTCTTCCACCAACAAGACAACCACATGTATGTCTCCAAAACAGAGAACAGGAAAGGACTGAGAAGAGAGAAGAGATAATCACCTTTTTAACCATACAAATGACACTTCTTTAACATTAATAACCTTAGGTGCATATGCCTCTGTAAGCGGTTTTGGAGCATAAAGGAATGTTTGAATTCCCTCTGAATCCATCCAGTGATACCTTAGAGGGCTTATTTTAAAACTAAATTTTGATTAACAAATTCCAGCTCAATTAACAAGTTCTGCCTCTAACAGGTAACTAATAGATTTCTGTGGGCAATCCCTAACCTAACTTCAGCGCCACTTGTTTAACCACGAATGCATGAAAACCGGGCACTTGTTAACTAGCAGAATTTGACCTCATCTCACGCCTTTCAGGCACCAGGAATCCCGAGTCTGAGGGATCCACTGCCGGAATCCAGCATTTGTAACACCTCCTTGAAATCCAAACTACAAATCCAAGCAACCGTGGTGAAAGGGCTGCAGTTATTGTCAGTCACGCATCCTCCCCAGCACCCCAAACACAAGCTGAGGCGCAGGACAGGCTGTCCCAGGGTTCAGCACCATCCTCCAAACAACCACCTCCGAGAAGGGACCGAACTGGGCAGCAGTCGCTCAGAACTAAAGAAGCAGCTGGCCTCGAGATTTCTTAAAGAATATTGAGAAACACCCTGCTTTACATTGGCAAGAAAGTCTGATTGATCCTGCACCTCCGAGAAGCACAGGAAAAAAACAAACAGTTCTAGAGCTTGCAGTTAAATACAGGTTAGAAAACATTCCCAAGACCAAAATGAAGAGGATGGAGGGGCTCGACACACGTTTTCGTCCGGTCGGTGATACTTTTGGCACTCTTAAACTCACCCTTCAGGCTCTGATGTTTCTGCTGCTGGTAATGGTCCTTGGAGCCCCTCGCGCACCGCAGCTCCTGCGCCCTGGGCAGCGCCGGGATCCTCTCGAAGACGCTGGTTCTTCTGGGGACGAAGTCGAGCAGGGGCGCTGACATCTCCGGGGGGCTCTGCCGGGGCTCCGCGCGGCCGCCGCCGCCGCTGACAGTGACTTTGAAGGACATCTGAGGGGTCGAGAGAGCTGCACCAGCGCCGGGAGCCGCCGCCCGGCAGGCACCGCTCCCCGCGAGGCACCGAGAGCTCAGACTGCGGCCCGCCCCCCGCACCGGGCAGCCCCGGGCCCGCAGACCCTGCCCCACAGATCCTGCTCCCCCAGACCCTGCCCCCGCAGAGCCAGCCCCCGCCCCCTCAACCTCAGCCCCCGCAGCGTCTGTCTCTGCCCCCGCAGCCCCAGCTCCGCAGCCCCAACACCCTCAGCCCCCTCAGTCCCGCACCCCCAGCTCCCTCAGCCTCCGCCCCCTCAGTCCCGCACCCCCAGCCCCCTCAGCCTCTGCCCCAACCTCCTCAGCCTCTGCCCCCTCAGTCCCGCACCCCCAGCTCCCTCAGCCTCTGCCCCCTCAGTCCCGCACCCCCAACCTCCTCAGCCTCTGCCCCCTCAGTCCCGCACCCCCAACCCCCTCAGCCTCTGCCCCCTCAGTCCCGCACCCCCAGCCCCCTCAGCCTCTGCCCCCTCAGTCCCGCAGCCCCAACCCCCTCAGCCTCTGCCCCCTCAGTCCCGCACCCCCAGCTACCTCAGCCTCTCTGCCCCCTCAGTCCCGCACCCCCAACCTCCTCAGCCTCTGCCCCCTCAGTCCCGCAGCCCCAAGCCCCTCAGCCTCTGCCCCCTCAGCCTCTGTCCCCTCAGTCCCGCACCCCCAGCCCCCTCAGCCTCTGCCCCCTCAGTCCCGCACCCCCAACCCCCTCACAGCCTCTGCCCCCTCAGTCCCGCAGCCCCAGCCCCCTCAGCTCCGCACCCCCAGCTCCCTCAGCCTCTGCCCCCTCAGTCCCGCACCCCCAACCCCCTCAGCCTCTGCCCCCTCAGCCCCGCACCCCCAACCCCCTCACAGCCTCTGCCCCCTCAGCCCCGCACCCCCAACCCCCTCAGCCTCTGCCCCCTCAGTCCCGCACCCCCAACCCCCTCACAGCCTCTGCCCCCTCAGCCCCGCACCCCCAGCCCCCTCAGCCTCTGCCCCCTCAGTCCCGCAGCCCCAGCCCCCTCAGCCTCTGCCCCCTCAGTCCCGCACCCCCAACCCCCTCAGCCTCTGCCCCCTCAGCCCCGCACCCCCAACCCCCTCAGCCTCTGCCCCCTCAGTCCCGCACCCCCAACCCCCTCACAGCCTCTGCCCCCTCAGTCCCGCAGCTCCAACCCCCTCAGCCCCGCAGCCCCAGCCCCTCAGCCTCTGCCCCCTCAGTCCCGCAGCCCCAACCCCCTCAGCCTCTGCCCCTCAGCCCCGCAGCACCCCCTCCCCCCCCCCCCCCGCCGCTCCGCTCGCTCTCACGCACCGCGGGCGCCTCTCCTCCCTGTCCGGCCGGCGCCGCGCGCGGGGCCGCTCAGCCGCGGCATCCGAGCAGCGGCCGCCCCGGCAACGGCGGACGCGGCGGCGCGGGGCGGGTTCGGCGGCGCCGGGATCGCGGCCCCGCGCGGGCAGCGCCTCGGCGCGGCGGGAGCGGCCCCGGGGCGCCCCGAACCGGCTCGGGGCTGGGGGACTCGGTCCCTCTCCTCACGCCCCCGCGCCCGGGGAGTCGGGGTTCAGCCCCCGCTCCAGCACCCGAGAGGGGCCACCGCGTCCCGCGTCCCTTTCGACCCCGCAGCGGGGCGGCCGCACCAGTGCTGCGGGCAGGTCCGGGCGCTGCAGCGTAAAAAGGGTCTAAAGCTAGTGGAGAGTGTCCAGAGGAGGCCACGAAGGTGGTGAAGGAGCTAGAGGGGAAGCCCTATGAGGAGTGGCTGAAGTCATTTGGTCTGTTCAGCCTGGAGGAGAGGAGACTGAGGGGAGACCTCATCCCAGTCTGCAGTTTCCTCACAAGGGAAGGAGAAGGAGCAGGCACTGAACTCTCTGGTCACCCCGTTAGAGGACCCGAGGGAATGGCAGGAAGATGTGCCAGGGGGGGTTTAGACTGGATAGGAGGAAAAGGTTCTTCACCCAGCGGGTGTGGAGCACTGGAAGAGCTCTCCAGGGAAGCAGTCACAGCACCAAGCCCGACAGTATTCCAGAAGCGTTTGTACAGTGCCCTCAGACACACAGTATGAATGTTGGGGTTGATGATCCTTGCGGGTCCTTTCCAACTCAGGTCATTCTGTGAAAAAAAATAAAAAATTCTACTGCCCAGGGCCCAGTATCTGCCCCGTTGCCCACGGCCCTTGAGGTGCTCCACACCTCTTCCAAGGCATCCAGCTCACGCGTCCCGCTGCCTCCATGCCAGGCACCCAGCAGGCAGGGACACCTACAAACCACCTGGCACAGAACAGCTGACAGCACCCTATAAACAACTTCTGTGCAAAAGCCACAGCAACTGCAGCGTGTCACGGAGGAGCAGCAGGAGAGAGCAAAAGCCTTTCCAATGGCCTGGGGAGCAGGGGATGTGCTGGAAGTGGGTACAACCTGGCCAACACATCTCATCAACGATGCAGTTTTGGGTGCATTCAGCAGCCATGCATCGTTCTCTCCCCATCCCACGGGTGCCTGGAGCTGGCCCACTCCAGCAGGGAGAGCTGAGGTAGCTCGGAAGCGAGCAGCACAGAGCAGTGACATTTGCACTGGCTCCTCCTGGGCTAGCTTGGGTCTGGAAGCAATCTAGCTGGGTTTATTAACTTGGGCCTGGTTCCAAGCAAACACAGGCAGAGCTACAATGCGCAGTTTTGCACCAGCGAGATTTCGCTGGCTTGGAGATGTCTGCACCCTGCTGCCCAGCGTGCTGCTGCCGGCACAGGTGCAGAGCAGCACGGCTGTGACACACCAGGACAGCTCCAAGACAGGAGGGACTCTGAATCCCCACCAGATTTACACAGGTATAAATCAGACAGACATCTAATTGAAAATCATGCTTGTTCACATCAAACCTAAAGCAAAGGCTTGGGAGGCATAGCTTGAGGAGGGACAGCTACTGAACTGGCATCTTGCTATGCTCCTCCTGAGGGGCGTCTCACAGCTAAGCAACAGAGATCTTCATCTTCTTGCAGCACAGAAGCCGCACAGAATGCCTGGCTCACAGTTTTATCCATCCCCTTAATAACAGAGGCCACCCTGCAGAGTAAAGGAATAGTCAAGACAAGAGGGTATGACTTTTTCTTGGCAAATGCTATGAATGTTGTGAATTTGGTGGGAAGGAGGTGACTCTCCATAAAAGACATGAGATCTTGAGATGGAACAAGCAGTTCTGAGAGCATTGTGCCTCTTTTCCTTCCTGCCCAGCATAGACATCCTGAGGTCTACCAAAGAAGGAGCTTGCCAGCCTTTTTCCTCACTGGGAGCAGTAACAGGGCCTTTTTCTTCTGTAAGGCCACAACTTATCTTAAATTGTCAGAAGTTAATAGCTCTTCGTCAAATTTGGTTGAAAACCAGTAAATGTCCTCAGAATATGTTAGTGGGAACAAGGTGCTATGAAAAGGGAGAAATTCCTACTTTACCTCTCTAGGAAACAAACCTAACCACCAACTAGCAGGTGCAAATGCTGCATTTTAATGGTAAATCCTTGGGATTTAAAAAAAAAAAAAAAACCAAAAAAACCCCCAAAAACAAAGCACAAATTCTCAGCATGCACTGCCCCTCTGTGTGGCTGTTCTCTACAGCTACACAACACCCCTCACTGCTCTGCTAAACCACACCCATTCCCCAGTCCCATCCATCTATGAAGCGCTCAGGATCGAGCGGCTTGCTCTTTTCCATTTTGGAAATGCTAAAGGCACCTGGCAGTGCTACCAGAAACAGCAATTATTTAAGACACAAACACACTATGGTAACAATCTAAATCCCAGTAACATGTGAAAAGGCAGTAAAATTTACTGAGGGAAATATTATTCCAGAATGCTGCGTAACCAGGGTAATCCCGCTGCTTCCAGCATAGGAAACAAATAGTGGTTAGGTGGATTCTGAACGTGGCCCCAGCTCCTGCAAATTATTACACCTATATTAATATGCACTGCCTGAATATCTAAACTAGAGGGGGTTTCCTAGAAAACAGGGAGTTCTGGATATATTAGTAACTTCTAGAGGGATTTTCTTTCATGGTTAGGGATCTTCCCACAGCAAGCAAGGAAAAAGACAGACCTCAGCACCTCTGCTGCTCTGGCCTCGTTAACCCACATCGTTCTGCATTCCCTATGTTAGGCCACGCGTGTCCTGCTCTGAACTGCTGTTTAAGTCTTTTCCCTCACCATCATCCAGAATATCCTGCAAAATACCGGCAGATGCCGCCACTGGCTTAGCAATGAGCCAAGCGGGAGCTGGCAGAGCTTTCTCCATGCTCTGGGCACCCTTTGAGAGGGTGATAAAAACAGCATCTTTTTCACACAGGTGATTAGGAATGGTTCAGTCTGAAGCACCTCACAGCTCCAAGCTTCAACCCACAGGTTGCAGCAGGTACCCACATTTCTTCAGGAAGAAATGAGGCCTCGTGGACCTTCTCTATACAGCACTAGTTCCTCAGTTTCAAGTGAGACATCTGTCTTTGCTGGGACTGTCCAGCTGTGAATGCCCATCCCTGGGCCTGAGCAAGAGAAGCGGGCAGTGGGTGTCCTCCTCCAGACCTAGCTGTGTCTGATAGAGGCTTGACACCTACAGCTCTTCCAAAGCACTGACTTGGTTTCTCCAGCAAGTCCACAGATGTGGGAGGAGTAAGTGCTGGGAGGAGTGTCCCTGCTGCATCAGAAGTCAGTTCATACATTTCTGTTCTGGAACAAAGGCCAAGCAAATGCAGCCGTGACTGCTAAGACTGTTTTATGCCCTGGGTCACCATGACTTTGCTGTATGCACAAGCTGTGCAGCAAATACTGATTCACCCGATGTTGTCACTGCATCCATGAGCTAGATGGGTGTTTCCCCTCCTTATGTCCTTGTATAAATCAGTCATTGGCCTCTCTCCTCATGACAGCAACGCTCTCTTTAATAGAATGGGGGAAGGGGAGATTTCTCCATATTGGCCTTCTTGTTCGACATTTCTGGTTGCCAGGGGCTGTGGTCATGAGTCACAGCATGACCCACAGCTTCTTCCCCCTGTTAATGAAGCCACTGTCACCAAAGCAGACCTTCCACTTGAGGCAGATAGGACATCCTCAGTCCCTGAAGCCAGTTGGTGGGAGTTTCTTCAGTTCAGATGTGAAAGGTGAGGTTGCAATTTCAGAAAAAAAACCATCCAGAGGAATGCACTGCTTGCCTGGGTATCCTCTCCCTAGGTCAAGTGAGTAGGACACAGGTGATACGTACACACAGACTTACCTATCTGCCCATTCACTGCCAGTTGGTGACAAAAGAAAGAGAAAACAGGTAGCAGTCTAATGCTAGCCCAGGCTGGGATGAAATCTTACCTCACAGCAACTAAGGAAAAGCTAGGACACAGGCAGCTGCTGGCTGTGCTGACCAGTGTCCTTGTAGCCAGACAGCCCTGAACACCAAGTTCCCTGCTCTTGCAGTTCTGGGCAATCGGCAGCAGTGGGACAAGGCCGTGACACCAAAACCAGCTCCTGGGCCACGTTAGCCACAGAAACTAGGCAGTTCTGCACCACCACATCACAGCCCAACTGCGCCCTGCACATACACAAGGCCATATCACACCAGGCCCAGCTCAAAGCTTACACAAACCAGGAGGTTTAAGCAACTTCGATACTTCAGTTTTTCTTAGCTTATACCATTGCCACGACAGTAATTTTGTCAGGGTCTATAGGTGCTTTTGCAGATATACAGTCTCTTTGCTCTGGACAGAATGAGCCTCTGTGGGTCACAGCTGCACAAGCTGGGGCAAAGGTGTCCTGGTTTGAGATGCTGCTGCCTGGGAGCTGGATGCACATTAGGACAATGAGAGTTCACCCATAAAAGGAGATGGAAGCAGCAGGGGGGAAAGGATGTCATGAGAAGGGGACCGCAATTCACCAAATCCAGTCATCAGTGTGCTCTCTACCTTTGTCAGGAGCAACTGGCCACAAACTAGATTCCTGAGAAACTCATAGAAGCTGAAAACTCCAGTTCCTCAAGCAGTTCTTCTGTGGGAGGAGAGGAATGAAGCAGAACGGATACAGGTAAATCGAGCGGCGCAGAGCAAACAAGCAGAGTTGAAGAATTAATCTCTAGTATGTGTACTGAAATGCTTGCTTCTACTCCAGCAGGCAACAAAATTAAACTGCAAAAGGACATAATTGAAATCGTGAGGCATTTGTGTAACTGCTGCAGTATAGACAGAGGTGGGAGGTGTTATCATAAGCATTCTGTTAATACAGGACAAAACAAGTTCTCTTATGGGAGGAATAACACACTTTGTTATAAATAACCTGGTTGCAAATGAGCTGTTGATTCACACACAGCAGTTTATTTACAAAGGCATGCCAAGTCCAGACTTGTTTTTGTTTTAACTTACACAGATAGTAAAAAAGAAACAACCAAACAAAACCTGAGCCAAAGGGATTGTCTCTGTAAATATGCCCATTTCTTAGAGATTGTCCATATCCCTTTAAGGCAGCACAAAGCCCTCCTTTATAGTGGTTTTTAAATGACCTCCTAAATTAAGACAGCAGGGTCAAACTGACCACGCATTATCTAACGATGTATTCAACTATTGCCTCATAACTTACAGATTTGTTTATAGCTCTTGTAGTTAGAAAAAAGAAATTCCTCAGATCACTGTGACTTATCTTTAAAAAAAACAAGTCTCTTTTCAATAGCTAGCATATTTTGGGAGAATCCTGTGGTAATCTTGAATGCACCTTTGTCTTGCAGAGACCAAGAAACAACCATCATCTCCAAAAGCCAAGCCTAACATCACAGATCTCTCTCTCTCCTAATGAACTGGCAGATAATTCTAGAGGACTTTGAGGAAAAAAGAACTCTAAAGAAGGGTTTGACCAGCAGCCTCCCTTCAGGATGTGGTTGTTTACACCTGCAGTTGGCTCCCTGAAACACTCAGCTGTATTGTTTCTCAGCATCAATCCATAAATAGATTTATCTCCCACACCATGCATACGCTACATGAGTAGTAAAATAAATTTCAGTCATAAACAAACAAACAAAAAAAAACCCAAGACAGCACAACTTAAGAATGTTCCACTTGTAAAATCCAGTCCTCAGCACTGGAACAGGCCAGGACCAGAACGTACTGGTACAACCTCGATTCACGCCTACTATAAATGAGTTATAGTACTGGCTTTCTAACACGGCCCCACAGTCCTTTTGCCTGGGGATCCATATATTCAATGCACTGAGGATAGCGATTGCAGAATGAGCAGCGAGTCGCTCTTCTGTTCTCTCTTCACTGGCATAGTGTGCAGACCACACATTGAATAGATTTACTGCACATCAGCCAAGCCCTGCACAGAATACAGAACTATTAGTTGTCTCCAGGGCATTTCTTTGGTGTCCATCACTACAGCAGTCTACCGATTTACAAACAAATATCTGCTTATCATCACTAGAGGTGAGGGAGGGTGGGGTTAGACTAAGCTCTGTTTTACAAACAGAGGCCCAGAAGCCAAAAGCTTTGAGTGCTAAACTTTGTCGACAAAGACTGGCCGCTTCCCCCACCCCTCGCTCCAGGTTATTTAGCATTTCCCATCATTGTATATGGCAGAGCACATTTCCAGTTCCATCAGTTAAACTTTACCCTTGCTGTCCCAATGGAGCCTGCAGAAACCGGGAGTCTTGCAAAGAGCCGCCACCCTTGAAAGGCTGAAGTGCTGCACAGGATCTTCGTGATAAAGGCAAGGGCAAATCTTTTCTCCCTGGCAGCATTCAGCTTGCACTAATTATGAGGCTGGGCTTTCTCTTCCTACAACACTCTTTGTGATTGCTCCTTCCCCAGACCCGATTGCCAGAGTCTGCAAAGCCCCCTCAGTACCTAACTTTGAGGTGCAGCCCTATGCTCAACCCAAAACTCTGCACCACCAAAGGTCCCAGCACTTCCCCAAACCTGCTTTGAGTGGTGACCTCTGCTGGCAAACCGGTAAGGAACACAGTGGTTTACCAAGCTGGTGCCCCATCTAACTGGTGCTCAAAGCTCGCTCTGAAGGTTGTCACACAGCCTGTTCCTTGATCTGAAACATCTAACATTAGTAAGCACACATCGGGAGACTGCTGAGCGAGGCAGAGAACGATGCTTACACGTAACGTCTAACAAACTGTGAGTCGCAGGAGGCTATATAATCCCACTCCAAATCCTTCAACGTCAGTGCACTTGCCACACCTTCTCAGACAAGATGCAGTTAATTTAAACTACAGTGCTGGGGCTGGTTGTTGTAATAGATTAAAAAGCTGAGTTATCCAAGAAGCAAAAGGCAAAGCTCGTATTTTTTGTGTGTCTTGGGCAGGGGAAGGAGAGGAGCTCACTATTTACTCAGCATTTGGCTCCTTTGATGATTGCATGAGCACATACACACACTTCCTAGACCACAGTTTTCTCAGAAAATCTTCTTCTGAAAATCTCCTTCTGGAACTGATGCTTTAGGGGGATTAAAACAAACAAACCAACCCCAAACTTCTACCCCATCACCATCAATCAGAAGAATCAGCCAGTGTATCCAGTCTGCGTTTTTGATCTCAGGGCAGGCTTCTAGGCCCCAGAGGCACCATGTTCATTTATCTCTTGACTGAGTAGCTCTGCTGTACTTCGAAGATCTTTGCAAGGGCAGAAAGGTGAGGCCTTCTGTAATTTATTTTTTATCTTCTGAAATCAGTGCATATCGGTTTTGCTCCCTCACAGCCTGTTTCCTCAGGCACAAGGGACTAAGGAAACTAGAGGTTTGTCCAAAGCCGATATGCCAAATGCAAATTTCTACTGTAAGACTGCAGTGAGGGGAAGCAACAATCTGACATGAAACTAACCCCTTACAACACAAGAACTTGACAAACCGCACTCCAAGTATGTCCATAACACCCAAATGCATTGATCCAGCAGTAAATACATTAACACAGAGCTGGTGATGGAAAATATCAGGACCACAAGGGGGAGGAGGGTGTAGAGGTAGCAGGGAGGGTCTTCAACTTGCGCATGACTTGCCTGTGGCTGAGCAGGTACCAGCACATCCATCAGCAAGCGACTGACGCTCCCCGCGTGACAGCTGAATTTATATCCGCAGGGGTGCTCGCCTTGCCCTCGGAGCCACGCGTGGATCTCAGTAGGTGGGAAGATGGCTGCTTAAGTCCTTAGGACACCGAGCACAACACACACAATACAGCCTCTGTTCAAAGTAAGCAGCAACAGAATCAAAACCACTTCATTTCAAGGGTGCATTCAGGCCCTGAGCTGCAATTGGCATCAAGACAATTCTCCAAAGTGCCAAAGCGCTCCTGTTGAGAGGGCAAGTCCTGCCCAGCTCCTCAGACACAGCAGCGTGCAACAGTTTCAAGGGCCAGGGCCATCAAAGTTCTATCTCAGAAAAGGAAGGAGGATAGTTTTTTTCAGATTTGAGACCACTTAAGAGCTAAAGCCTCTATTATATTACTCCATTGTAAAAGGAAAACAGATCTGAACCATTAGCTGTGTACCTCTCCGCAGCTGCAGTGGAAATCATTTCAGATACTCTTGACTGCAGCAAACCTGTAGGGAGAAGCAGGTGGTTCACCGGGTTACCAAAACAGCAATTGAACCGAATGCTACCTGTTTCATTTGTGCATTTGGTATGAAAGCCAGCAAGAAGACACAGCTCAGCTTTGAGATGATTAAACAGATGAGAAATATTATCAGGCTTGAGGGATCCAGTTTAACTGCAGATACATAGAAACCATCTGTAAAAAGGCTCTATTTTTTTTTCATTACTCAGAATGCAGAAACGATCTCGAGAAACTCCTCCAATGCCTCATAGAGGCTTCAGAGATTATTATCTTTATGTTAAGAGAGCAGCATATAAAAGGAACTGAAACACCAGCACGGTTTGCTAGAGGAATATGATTATTTCCAAAGCCAAAACTAGAATAGTTTTCCACTTGAGCTGTGTAAACAAGTTACTGCATCTTCAGAGGGCACTTAATGTGTACTTCTATATTCTTGAATGCTTACATTCATGAGCATGAGATCCTGTTAAAGGTGCACTTTTAAGTAAAATCTTAGAAAAAAAAAATCTTTAAAAATGGGAGCTTTTAGAGAAACCACAAAGCACTTGGCTTTTGAAAGCTCTTCTGTGATACACAGAGAATGCCATGAATCACACGTGCATTAGCAGATGTCATGTGCAAATCTCTACTGCAACACGAGGACAGACCTCAAGCACTTAGGCATCGAAAATCAGTCTAAGTTTTAAGCTTGCTGCTGACAGCTGTAACACTGTTAATTACAACTTACAGCTTAGAGTTGTGAGAATGTTGCAAAAAATACCAGAGCAATAAAAAAAAACATTCTACACCTGTTTAAATGAATTAAAAATGTATTTGAAATTTTTGGCTGAAGCATTTGTTTCAGGTCAACAGTTACACCCAAGTTCATTTTAACTCCAGGTGCACATTGCAATACCATAATAAGCAAATTAAATTAGTAAATAAACCAGGCAGGGAAGAGGCTTTGACATAATGGTCAAACTTGTGGTAGAAGCTAAGCTTGGGGAAGCTTTAAAAGACGTTGTACTTAACCTTTAAATATAAAAAGACAGTCCACTGCCTTATAGCGTTTGCTGTGAGCCACCTCAACAGAAAAAGAACAAAATGGTGAGGTACTGCAGCTACATCTAAGCTCTTCACACCACACACGTTTTCTGCTGTAGGTATCGCAGTACCTGGAGTCAGCTTAAAAACAGAGTAGTCAATTGTCAAACCATTTGGACTAGTTTACTTCCACATAAGGTGGTTTTAAAAATGCTTTTGAAAAATTATTGGTAGCTTCTGGTGAGAAATATAATGTAGGTTATTTCAAAAAAGTTGAATATGCTGCAAACATCCTTCCTCACCACCTTAACAGAAAGCTGTAGGTCTAAACTTTCATTCACAATGCCTTTACTTGGAGTTTTACTAAATGCAGCGATGTTTCTTATATGCTTTAGTGTAGATCAGACCTTCGTTTCCTGGGTCACTTAAAGATAAGATCCAAACTGGTAGCTTTTCAAGCCATATTTGTGTCTCACCAATGCCTTTCTGCACACCCATTTTACTCTGAAAGCATTTCCTACGCTTGAAGTACATAGCTGATCTGCACTAAAAGTGATACACGCTAAATTTATGGAACGCTTAGGCACACTGAGTATCTATGTAAATCTCCACTTAACCCTTTAACAGGAAAGGGTAGGAAAAGAACACATCATGAAAACCTGTGAGGGATCTGAGGGGCAAGGTCACTCTGATCATCTCAAATGTTAGTCTTCCATAAAATAAGAACTGACACTTTCCCCTGTGTAAGTGATATTAAAAGGTAGCAAGACTAATTTTTTAAAAAAAGCTTTATTATACAAAAGATGATCCAAACCCAGAAGAGCTCTTCTACAGTTCCAAGAGTTTTGTTCTGTGACTTGCATTTCCATATGCTTTTCCAAAAAGCCAAGAGGAAAAAGGCTCATTAGTCCCACTTTCTTCGTGCCAAGAAAAAAAAAAAACGTAGATACATCAAAATCTGTTATTTATTCTTTGTATTCCAAGAATTGCTGAAGTCTTTTCTTATGTTCTGTAGACACTTGCACTGCACTAGAAACAACAAATGCAGAACATAAGATTTCACATTAAATGTAATAGACCACAAAAATAAACCCTCATGCCAGAACTAAGTATACATTGAAATCAATAATTACACTGAAGCTAAATTTTAGAAAACCCAGCTGCACGAAAAACTTACATGCCAAGAACAAAAGTATATTAACCCTTAAAGCTGTCAATTCTTAACCTGAATAGCTTTTGCTACTAAGACACTTGTCCCATGAAACCCAGTCTACTTCCTCTCCTTTAAACACACACCAGCAATTGCTTAACTTGCAAGAATGATTTAGATAAGACAGAATCTCTTAAAATGACCTCTCCGATATCTAGCACTTCCAAACTGAGCAACATTTCATTCCTGCAGGGAGAGATGGGCAGATACTGCAGGAAGATTCAATCCCACATATTCAGAGGCCAAGTCTGAAAGTCTGCCTGCTGTGACAGTAGCTGTGAAAAAGCCATCAGACAACCAAGCAGAAAGGGAATTTGATTATTTGGATCTTCACAGAATTCTCGGTATTCTCTCCCTACAGAAGAGACAATTGTCTCTAGTTGATTTACTCTCTTTTCAACAGCTAGGATTTATTAAACGAACAGTATTCATGGACTGCTTCTAATGAGTTCATGAAAAGTCACTAAGAAAAATTGCCCAGGAATCTATGAATAATAAGTTTCTAAGGGAGACCATATATCTACACAAGAATTTTTTAAAGGTTTCACCAATCAGAAAATACTAAAATACCATGTTAGAATAATGACCTGGAGGGATTTTTGCCCCAGCTTCCCTTTTCACAGATCCCACAGTAACATTAATTAAAACAAGCACCACTGAAAAGTTCTTACTTCAAGTGTTCTCCAAAGACAGTAGTTATTCGGTACAGTGCTGTTTTCAGAGATGCTCTAAGTGCAAATCGTAGCGTTTTGTAGGATGTGTCCACCAGACTTCCTGAAATTCTGGGGGGCTTGCTAGAAACATGAGGCAGTTTGAAGTACCTGTCTACAACCTGATTAAGAAAACAATAAATTAATGTTTCATCTGTTCAATTATTTTGTATTATATTTGTACTGTTATAATTATTTCAATTATAACATAACTAGCAACATGTTTATGTCAAATCAAACAAAAAAAGTAGAAGATCAGAAATTCCACCGGGGCACACAAAAATGTATGAGACCGAGCCTGACATTGCATTTTCTGACCACCACAGAACCGAGTTCTGTGAAATAAGATTCTCTGTTAATAAGTCTTAAATGCTAAGCCCAGCACATGCTGCAGTAGCAATACAATTCTGTCCTGTTTTATGTCTTGTTTCAGAAACAAGGGTATTGTGGGATTTTTTTCCCCCTGGTGCCTGTTCTTGGAACAGATGACTTACACCGAAGAACTTTAATAGCCTCTATATTCTTTCCAAGAATCTCTACTAAGACAGAGTAAAATGATTATGTCAATAGACATGCACAGCCTTGGAAACAAATCTGGATTTTTTAAAGAATACATTACACAAACATCAGTAATTTGAGAGCAACGTCTTAATATTAGTAGAGAAACACCACACAGATCTTATCTCCTGTGATTTGCAAGGTCTCCAATGGCTCCAGGTTGCATGAGGAATTGTGTACAGCCAAACAAAGATTAAGTCCTAACTATACATAAAATATACTATTGTAATTGCTGCATCCTTGAAATAAAGTCTTCAAGTTTGTGTTTAGTTGTTTTTTTAAATTAAACACTCCATTAAAAACCCACTTTCTACTTTTACATTTTAAAAACCTAACAAGACTTTTATGCAACTATTCATAATGCACATAGTGGCAACTAGTTGTTTTGTTTAGATTAACTGCAGAAGAGAAGCCATTTACAGTTGTAGCAACTTGAACGTTATGACTGGTCAGCAGTGTCAAAACGTAGAATCAACAGAACTCCTTCTCATCTCCTAAACTTGTTAAGGAAAAGTTAACAGTTTTACCTCTTGAAGGGTCAGTAAAGCATCCAGGATAGCTGGCAGCGTAGTTTGGACAACTCCAAATTTGTCTTCAGTAAAGGAGGCTGCTACCAAGTGAGAAAGACCTTTAAAAAATAAATAAGTTTGCTCTAATTACTGAATTCTCAACTTCTAAAGCATTAACAAAGATAATGGTTTTGCCTGAAGATTCCACCAACGTGGAGGAATTCCTCAGGACTTACTGCAGCAAGATGACAGGTACCTCAGCTTTGGGGCTAAGCCAGTCACAGGTTTGACAGGCGTGCAGTAGTTTGTGAGTGATAAAGCAAGAGAGATGAGATACAAAATAAAATTTTAAGAAAGCATTGGCTCTCTCTTTCCACTGCTCTGGAGCTGTGCCCGACATCAACCAAGACACAGGACCCATTTCACAATTCTTCTGGCCATACACAAATATTTCCAGATGACTCAACTTTCTTTGTTCAGCATGCATGAGGAGAACTCTCTACTACTTTGAAGGAAACCTTCATTTAGCTTTAAATCCCTTCTCAGTTTACTTGTTTATCATATTAAAAAAAAAAAAATAAAGGCTAGCTGTCTGCCCTTAGTTAAACACAAAGGGCTTCTACTTTTCTGCAAACTCTATGCATGGTTCCCATTTATATTCTATACATCCCAAGTCATCACCTTAAGTGCCCATGGCACGGGGGTTGGGACTGGGTGATCTTTAATGTCTCTTCCAACCCAAACCACTCTATTTTTGACACAGCCTGGAATGTGTGCCCATAGAACATCTGACCTAGTAAAAACATCACCTTTTTGCACAGACAAATTTAATACAATATTCTATCAATACCGGTGTTTTCTCATGACTTTGAAAAAAACCATGAAAATCCCGTAGTGTAACCACATAGTCATTGTTCTTTTAATTCTCTGCAGATTGCCTTTTTCCATTTATTTGTAAAGCTACTACCTGAGTGCCTTCCTCCCTCAACTGTCTGTGATTCAGAGAAAGAGATTCATAGCTTTTAGCCAGAAAAACTGTTGTGAAAATACATCATAAATCTGTTACTGAAAAACATGCAGAAGTTTCACACGGGAGAGAAGCAACAGAAATCCAGCATAGGAATCTCTACCAAACTTCTATAGAACATTAACTCACGTTGGTATCCAAAATGCAGTCGGATTTTTGTCAAAACAGACTCAAAGATTTTCCTTCCGTTACATTTATAAAGCACAGAGCCCCAGAAACCTGGAAATGGATCTTTTTATTTGTAGTTTCATGAGCCAGAGTGGATCACCTGGAGAGAAACTGCTTACCTTCCAAAGCCCAGATGTGCATTTGGGCATCGAAGAAAACAGCTTGGATGGAGGCTTCTGGGTGCTGAGAAGAAATCAAAGCATCCTGAGTGTGTTTTATAAATAATATCACCAAAATCACAGCTTTCAATTAAGGTGTTAAACGTTTGACAGGGTCATGTCCCTCCCCTCATAAAAGACTGGCGAGGCTGACAGGTGTCAAGGAATAGACAGAACATTCTGATCTTTTAAGAAACTAAAATTCATTTTGGACAGGAACTGCCCACAAAACTGTAGCTAAAGTTGGAATTTCCAGAAAGGAAAGTATAGTAACTAACCAGTTTTCAAGTGCTAAATGGGCAATACAAATCCCCCATGCCATTTCACGACCTTGTTTGCCTCAGTCTCTGCTTCAAGCTATAATTGATCAGAAAACACTGCTGTACATGTAAGCATAAACCATTATCCTACATGCAGAAGAGATCTGCATATAAAAATATGATCTCTACTTGCAGGAAACATTTAAATCCCTGAAAAACAATGACCTAAAGTAGGGGTGGATGCTTCTGTGAAACTTCAATTATTGTTCAATTATGCTTAGGAAAAATCCAATTGTTTTTTCTGTGTAAATACTACGCAAATTTAGTTCAGGTGTTCATGTTCACCTGAAAAGTAGTAGTAATATCAATACCAATATTTCACAAGGATAAATTCTCAGCACTCTAGCTACCACTTCTCCCATGAAAGAAAACTGTAAAAAATTCATTTGGTCCACTCACCAAACTAAAGGCAGTTAACTTAATTTCAACATTAACTAGATGCTGTGTCATCTTACAATTAGCACACCAAGACAACTGCATTGAAGTTCTGAGTTGTTTTACTAGCGCACAATGCTTTAAGTAGAACGCAGTTCATAATCATAATGACTTTAAACAAGTGTTATTCTTTTTTACGTAGGTATGGGATACACCTGCTATGAAAATCACTGAGTATGAAGTTGTATTTATAGAAAACCTTAAACCAAAAGAAAGGTCTTAGAACTCTCACTATATGCAAGAGGTACATAGCACCACAACAGAAACCATACACTCACGCATTTCTAGTCCATGCTGTTCAGTCACAAAGCATAAGATTGTGATTACCTTGCTGAAGAAATACATTATCAGGACTCGTCTTGACAAGAAGTTTTTTATCTGGAAATAAACAAAAGACTACGTTTAATCTGTATTTACCTGAAGGTATAAACAGTTAGCCCTCCTCAACCCTCTCACAGTGTAAAGCTGGGGACAGGGGAAGGGGTTTTGTTATGCAAGCTAGTTGGAGAAGGAAGCATTCATTAACAGAAACTGATGGGTCTTTCAGAAGGGAGAACACCTAAGCTGCGCTGGCTGTAACCTAGCTGTACTGCAACTTTTACCCTACCTGTTCTTGCTTGTTCTGAAGCCATGTGTAAATAAAGCTTGGCCGTACTGCCTCGCTGCCAACTTTTGCGGAGAGGACTGGGAAGGATTCATGGTGAGAACCATTCATTTGCAGATCTACAAGAGAAACAGTATCTTCAAAAAAACTGGTTGCTGTCACCTTAATCCTCAAGATACAGATCTCTATTGGCATACCTACTACACTTATGAACACAAGGCTAAAAACTGCTGTGTAAAAATCTCTACCTGAGCCTGATGTCCACAGCTTTGGTCCTCTTCTCCGGGCATGAGGACTTGGGACTGATCCTTGCCAAGGAGAGTTTACATCCGGAATTCTCATCTTGCAATTTAAAGCAGGTGAGCCGAAAGGTGAACCAATATCAGACCCAGGTGATGTCTTTAAAGGCATTAGGGATGACTTAACCAGTGAAGACATGGACGCTCTGGGAACGATATTAGACCTCTGTGATTGCAAAGGTACATCTTCTGCCGCAACAGCTCCTAATGAAAAAGAACACACTACATGAAGACAAACAGGCTGGTACATATGCAAAAAAAGATAAGACTGTTATTTTATTGCTACTTCAATAACCTCTCTATCATTAAAGCTTTTATTAAAGAACATGGTTTCCACTGTGGTTTTGCAAAGAAGTACACATCCAAACGAGCATGAAGTGTTTTAGAAGTTCATTTGTTTAAAAACAGCAACTGATGGGAAGGATCTCTGCAGATTTCTTTCTTTTTCTCCTCTTGCTTAGCTAACATTATTACAGTCTGGTACACATCTACATAAAAGTGTGCTTTTAGGATTAAGTACTAGAAAAAAAAGTCTACCCAGAGAAGAACGGCAATTCTTTCTGATTCTGCTTAGTATGCAAGAAAAGACAAGTCAGTCACAAAAAATCAAGGAACAGCAGCACTAGAAAAAATTCACCTCTGACATACCAAGAGTTCCCTGCTCCTCTCAGGGCACTCGTATCCTAGGCACTGACCGCTAAGGGATTCAATTACCTGGCACCTCTTGTGCTAACACAGCTCTGGTGCCAGGAATGATGAGCCAGTCTGGCATGCAAAACACCCAACATGCTTGGAGGCTGCACACAGCTCAAGAGTCAGATTGACTTTTCTTATTCTAAAGTGATATTAGTGAATCACGAACATATTCGAAGTCCTCACAACAAAAAAACAAAAACTAATTTTACCATCTTGAACTAATCATAAAGGCAGCTAGGAAAATTACAAAGCATCTCTTGGCAAGACTTAAGTTCTTCTTGTACCAGGTTCAACCCCTTACTAAAACGGTAATAATTAGACTTTCTTAATCCACGCAAATGTGGAAAAATGCTGTATTGAACATAACATCACGCAAAGTAAACAAAGTAAATGTGTTTTTTCCAAGTTTTCTAGTTATTTTGGGATTATTTCAAAAAGAATACCTAAAATTAAATTGGAGGAGAGACTTGCTTTGTTTGCATTTATTTGCAGAAAACCCTGTGACTCATTTTCCCCATACTACTTAATTGCAACTAATGTACTTTTGTAACCTATTGGTACTTTTATGCTTTACAAACTATTATGAGCGTTTCCTTACTTACCTGGAGTCTGTGGAGATACTTTCAGCTCTCCTGCTGGCTGCTTTGCTCTCCCATTTGCTGCTGCAGCTTCCTGCTGTGCGATCAGCCTCTGGGTCAGATCACTCAGAAGACTCAAACACTCCCTTGATATTGCAGTCCAGTTGTGCGGATGCCCACCTAGCAGTAAGCACACAAAAAGAAAATGCAGTTGCTAAGTTTTACCCTTTTATCTATTCTGACAGGGTCCATGTGCTCTCAGCTTAAGATGATAGATTCAAAGATGGCAGTACCACTCCATATCTAAGAGGCCACAGCGCGTTCTCCCTGTGACAGTTTATTTGTACTGAGATGAAGATGCAAACACAGACAGGCTCTATCCTCCTGCAAACAGATGACTCTTTCAAAGAGACAGGAGTGAAATCCACTAAGCAAGCAGGAGAAACAGGCAGCTCAGCCCATCAGATTGGAAATCACCAAACAGCTAAAATGAACAAAGCAGTATCAATGGTGACAGTAAACAGTTTGGAAGTAGTACAAACACTAGAATTCCTGATGAGGCGTAACAAAGTTCCTGAAGGCTTTTAAGCAGTTTTTAATTGACCTAATCATACCATATCTTTGCATATAGCAAGAGGCTTGAATACTAACTGAAATTACAGCCATTGTTTGCTTTCACAACTCTAATGGTAGCTCACTATTTATGAATGATTTCATCTCATTCACATCTGAACACTGGGCTTTCACACCCACCTGTTAGATTACTCAGTTTGGATTATTTGAACTAGTGGTGTTAAGAGGACTCCACTTTCAATACTCTAAAGACCTGTGTTTCCTCACAGTTGTCATTTAATCAAACAAGCACAAGAATTTGTTGAGTTTAGTAGATGAAACAATACAAACACAGATAAACTAAGCATCCTTTTGGAAAAAGCATCATACAGATACCTTTAGCAATGAGGCCTTCTGGCTTTATGTAGTACACGTCACAGCACTAAATAACTTCTAAAAGCATTTGACTAACACTTAAAAAAAAGAAAATCAACATGAAATAGTTTTTATAATTACCTGGCTGACTAAGGCTAAAGACTTCCTGTCGTCGAACAGGAGAATATTGGGAAAGTAACATCAAGTCTTGTAAGGCTAAAAACTACAAAGAAGGGAAGATGTTTTAGCGCACACCAAGTCCAACAGATTTCCTTAAAAAATGTCTTTATTCATACAAAAGCAAATCCTAACACGGAATGAGCTCATATAGACTAAAATCAACCATGTAACAGATAAAGAAAGGCAGCAAATGACTGCACACATTTCTAGAACCACTCTGGATTGGGCTGCCGAGTTAGCAAGAGCTTCAGAGAACTTTACTGATAAGTAATTTCTTTGGAGTTAAAGATCCAACACCATTTTTTTATCTTAGCAGCTCAGACAAAGAACCAAAGATGCAAAAAGTCTAAGGAAAAAACTGTTCTTGCAAGCCAGAGCTCAGCTACACAGTATATGTCACAGTACTGGACCTAATACTGCTTTTCAATGTGATTAAGTAGTTAATTTGGCAAAGCAAAAATATCCAAATTTCTTACACTCTGCAAGACCCAATAGAAAATCAGACACCTTAGTAAAGGCAGAGATTACAAATTAGACTTCCTCTACCTTTAACTGTGCTTTGCTCAACTCTTCCCCACCCATTCTTTCATAATGCAGCAAAGCTTGGAGAAAAAAAAATATTCAAATGGATTGCAGCCTATTATATCTCCAGTCTTGTCAGAGGTCTGCAAAATCAGTAAATGTGGGGTTTGCACGTGCAGAACATTCTTATCTTTATTTACATAATACTTCTTATATGAGGTCTACAATTTCTAAGTATGATAATCAGCAAATCCCGTTAATGATTACCATAGTCAGACCAAAATTATTAGTAGCCCTTAAGTAGTGACCTTTTAGAAAAAGAAACCGAACACACACATGGAAATAATTTTTTAACTTCCAGAGAGAACACAAGCAAGTAGCAGGGCAAAGCATTAATAGCTTACAAAGGTTTAACAAAACATCTGATTATCTGACAAGACTCAAAATTGACAGAGTTAAAAAAAAATAAGAATGTTGCTAACCTATTGTTTTTGCTTCAGTACACACAGATATACTTACATTGCAGACAAGCAAGTATTACCCCTAACTACATCAGTCTGTCTTCAGCTTAAAGTAACAGTGTGGCAAGCACCAGCAGATGTCACTGCTAAACAAGTTTTCACCATTAAGTGTAACTTAACTGCCTGCTTGAGTGTTCCAAACCGGCTTTTTAAAGAACTAGGGCTGATTTAAAACAACTGGTACCTACAGGATCTGATTGCATGCTTTGAGAAACACCTTATCAGCACACCTCTAGCTAGGAAGGTGATAGGAATTTGATTACCTTTATAATGAGGGGAGGGTTGCTGTTTAAGATTTTAGGTAGGCACTGGTCTGTCTCCTCAGCAAAAGTTGGCTGTACAGGAAAATGATGTGTCTAAAGATAAACATGAGAAGTTGCGTTATACAGAGCAAAACACAAGAAAACCTTACAGCAGCTCAAACCCAAGCTCTTACTTGCCAGAAGAACTACAAAAGCACATACACCATTACTTTAACTCACCGTAGTATGGCCTGTAATCCCTAACATAGAAACAAAAAGACTCTACTCCTTAATTTTAAAACTGAGATATCTTGGAAAAAACAGATATCTTTATCTTCAAATACCTTCCATGTACCCATATAATTCATATGTGAGGCATGATATCATTATGAGAAGAAATTCCTCTAACCACATACCTCAAAAAAAACTAGTGACGCCATATTCAAAAACAACACTGACATCTGAACTGTCCCATCTGTCTTTAACAGTGTAAACACTCCATTGAAGAGTTGAGGGTTCTTTTAACAAATAATAAAAGATCTTTTTAATTCTTCTTTTGCACTGATTCACTGACTAATGAATTCTTATTTTTATCATCAGGATAGTCATATTCTGTGTTTTAATAGAATTGCTGTTCTTGCAGCTACAACATTTAAAATACAAATAGCAGCGCTTAAATTGGATTAAACAAAGCATCTTTTTAATGCTATTTCACAGGGATCAGTTTGGGCACAGATTCCTTATCAGGTTTGTGTAACTGCACTCATTTTGCATATCATATAGCTTTATTCTCCTCTGTTTCCAGCTGCAAAATTGAAATTTGAGGTAGCAATAGCTTTCAAAGTGTTAAACATGTATTAAGTTTACAACTGCTTTCCTGACTTTTCAGCTAAAACTATGCAAATAATAAACAGCTTTGGAAGTTTTTTAGCTTATGAAAAAAATAAATAAATCAATCATGTGAATAAACACAGCTTTTGTTCAGCAGTCAAAAGGGCAAGGTCCATTTTGTACCTTCACAACCAGATGTTTCTTTAGTTCCACAGTTTTATAAGCCATACAATAATTACAGACACTGACAGACTGTGTTCACTGGTGCTTCAACTACTACCCTTTGAAAAAGGGTGTCCACACCCCAGAGCTGTTGTTGGAGCCATCTGCAGATTCTGACACATCATTGCACCAGTTATGCTCAACTCATTATTCATCTTTTCTCCATGCAGTCACAACAACTAGACCTTTTTAATTAAAGCTAACACACCGACACATACTGCATGCCATTTCATCCCCTAAGAGTGTTCTACACCAATACACTGGTCCAGATTTTAAACTTCACTTTTTTCCTCCTAATTTGCAGTCTCGTAATGTTTTGGGTACTTTTTTTGTTTGCTTGGTCTTTTTGTGTTTGCTTTTTTTTAATCAAGTTAGATAAACAATTTTCCCCCCCTGCATTCATACAAAGAAATATCTGGATTAGTTAAAGATAAGTCTTCTCCAATTCTTTGTTGGCAAGACATTTTTTTTTCCTCTCTTCAATCATAGCCTCACATTTATTGTAATGTGATTCATTATATATTTAAACAGCCTTCTTTTAGCCATATTAATTAGTAGCCTTATGACTGAATGATAAAGCAAGAGCGTCTTAATTCCCAGGATTTCTTGAAGTCTACATTAATACTGCAGCCTGAATTAGATGAACATGTCTCTGCTTTGGAGAACTGTGTGCTTTGATGGCTTGCTTAAATTTGAGATTTCTAGAGTTTAGCTCACAGAAAATTGAAAGCCTTATGTTCACTCTCCTATTGTAAAATTGAATTGAGAGCTATGCAGTTCCTGAAAATTTTCCTCCTGTGTTGAGCTAGTTTCACACTCAATTACAAAATCATTGCATGAAAACACATACAGAGACCAAGCTAGTAAGCTCTGTCAGACACACAGCTGACTCTACTTCTAAAGAGGACAAAGAACACTGTGCAGACTACACAAAGAGTTTCTTCATTAGGGTGGCCCCAACAGTGTTTGCACAGATCTAGCATCAAACATGAACAGGAGAAGAGGGACATGGAAACAGAAGTAGAAGAGTAAGAAGAGGAGATGGAAATAACAAAGCACTGATTTTTGTAAGCAGCACAGGCTTGTCTGGCTACAAGGAGAGAAAGGGAAGTCAGTTAATGCCCAGGCCTCTCTTCACTGTTCAGTTATACATGCTTTGAAAATACAAAAATTCATAGTAAGTTACTTTGTAGTAAAACTGCTTTTGAAAAGAAAGTATTCTATGCAAAACACTGATGTTATACTTTCAGCACTGTCACTAAGTACTAACCTCTGTAGCATAGATTTTGAAGAGTAACCATGCAATGTACCAGGTAATCAGAAGAAATACGCCACATAACCAGGCATGGTAAAACAAGGAGAGATCCAGTAAGCCAGTCAGAGTGTCAAGAGGATACAATTGACTGTAGAGAAAACAACCAAGAAGATGCAAGCATTTTTATTACTGAAGAGTTCCATAGTAAGCAACAATTGCAAGAATAAAGTTGTACTGTTTTTACAAAAACAGTTTCTTAAAGATGTTTGAGATAGCCTTTATCTTTTCAGTAACTGTTATGAAATGAAGTTAAGAAAACATAATGAAATCAAGGAAAATAAATATGAAATAAGTAACTATGATGACAGTTTTAGTCAATTAAGCTATTAAGACTTCAGCTTCCCTATTTTAAAGCAAATGACAGCCATCTACAAATGAAGAAATGCCCCCCCCCCAAAAAAACACAGAAAAGCAGATAAAGCACACCTATGCGATTTGGAGAGATGAGCCTTTCTAATACTTCAGAGACTTAGAGAGATGAAGGAAACTGAGAGGATTTCTTAATAACCACCTACTTACAAGGGGATGTTGGGTCCTTCTGGCTCCATTTCAGAGGCACCCAGTGCTCCCCATTGCATGTGGGGAGGCAAAGAACCGAGTGCTACAGCACACACAGAGACAGTTGCTAAACTGGACTTGTTCAGCAAAGGGAGCTGTCAGCAATATTCTCCTGCAAGTTTTCAGCACAATGTGCTACCTACCTGTCTATATGAAGATCCATAGTAGTGCATATCCATACCTTTGGGATATACCCTAAGGGAGCAAAAAGAAATGCTGAAACAAATATGATGCTGCAAAACACATACACAATAGGCCAAAAAGAATAAAAAAGTAGAATGCGTGTACAAAACCAAGAGACTGGTCTTGTAACACAGTTGCACCAGGAAACAAACTGCCTTTGCTGGAGTGTTTTGGGGTTTTTTGGGGGGATTGTTTTTGTTTGTTTGTTTTTATTTAGTTTTTAAGCAATAGAAACAAAAGAATGAAAAACAGTTACAGGCAAGCAACAACACAATGAGATATAGAATCATAGAATCACCAGGTTGGAAGAGACCCACCGGATCATCGAGTCCAACCATTGCTATCAAACACTAAACCATGCCCCTTAGCACCTCGTCCACCCGTGCCTTAAACACCTCTAGGGAAGGTGAATCAACCACCTCCAGTTCCAGTGCCCAATGACCCTTTCTGTGAAGAATTTTTTCCTAATGTCCAGCCTAAATCTCCCCTGGCGGAGCTTGGGGCCATTCCCTCTTGTCCTGTCCCCTGTCACTTGGGAGAAGATATGAATGAGAAGAATATGCAGACCTTATCTGTTATTGTTAGATTCTGAGCATTGAGTTATTTGTGTTTCCTCACTAAAGAGGGTTATTAGTAATTTAACATTAATTTTCACTACAGCTCAGGCAGCAGCAGAACGCTTTTAAAAACTTAATGGAAACTGATATAGAACAACCGTACTTCTAATTTATCCCCTAATGGAAAAAAAAAAAGCAGAAATAATTCTAGTATATTTTGACATCATGTAGGAAGATAACTACAACCATAACATTAAAAAGTCCTGATCTTTAGAAAGTCCAGTTAAATCATCCTCATCAGTACAGATTTTTTTCACCACATCTGTAAAGACCGAACTTCAACTTCCTATGGGAAGGAGCCATACTGCCTTTCTCTCCTCAGCTTCCTCCAGATAATATAAAGGGCACTTGAGAATAAACCCAAAGTGCTAATTTTTACCTTAAAAAGAGTGAAAAATATAGCAACGTTACATATAGCGAAGTCATGCCTGCTGCTGGTAAGTCAAGTTCAGCTCTGTAATACTGTATTTCTAACACCAAGTAATGGAAAGAGTAGTCCAAGGCACGTTTATCCATATTAAAAACATTTGGGAATATTTAAAGACAAAAGAGAATACATATTACAGACTAACGCTTTTTTTTTTTAATTGCACTGTGTTTTCAGGTTTATAATCTTTTTGCCACAAGTCAGGACAGGTACATAAACAGTGACCTAGAGCACCAGGTTTTAAAACGTGCACTTGTAAAACATCAGCTGATTAGAATTAGGTAGCTCCTCTTACACTCAAGTTATTTTACAGCTGAAATAAACAATCAACAAGATCTCCTGCACAGAAGAGATCACCAGAGACAGCAGCCTCTGTTTTGGTACAGTGACCAAACATGGACTTCAGGTTAGAAAACTACTGCTCCCCACTCCCTTCTCCTTAGGATATCAACATTACCTTAGGATGTTATCAGCTAGACAATAAATCCTTATAGAAGGTGTTAATCTTTTCAGAGGAGACAATTCTCATGTGCTAAACAAGCTTCTGTGAGGCTGCAAGAATTGCATCACACAAATGTGCTGTACAAACCCTATGCCTTTTCTTACTATTTTAATGAGGTGTTAGATGTCTCTACTTGTTTAAACAAGTCTACGCACCTTCTGCAAGTTACCTGGAAGGCCGAAAAACACTGTAACAGGCCTGACTGATTTAAGGTTTTCAAAATACAGCAATTAAAAAAAAAAAAAGATAATTTCAAGAACCCTTACCAAAAAAGTAATATGTTACGCAGAAGTTCCTAACAAAATACAATGATTCCACACAACTGTGTTTAACAAGGAGAGGCAAAGATCTTCTGAAACGTAAGTACTTGTATTGCTAAAAACAAAAGAAATAGTTTAGTATTCTGCAGTCAGAACAAATCAATAAAATACTAAAAAAAAGACAGAGTACTTGAAAACCTGAAGTCTAGATTAATTAAAAAAATTAGTTTAAGGCAATTCTGAGTGTTAAACCTACTACTTATTCTTCCAGTCTCTTTCTGCCATTTCACAATCGTCTCTAGCTCTCATTGCTTTTCGTACTTGCAGCAATATGAAAACAGAGGATGGGATAAATAAACTCTATAGACTGGGCCCAAACTAGAACACTGTCTAGTGCAAAATAAAGAAAAATTAAAACCAGAAAAGGCATATTTAATCTTGTTTATTTCAGTTAGATTAGAAGCATTCCACTAAAATAAAGGGAAAATTCAGAGAAGCGTGAGTTACAGCCAGTAATCCTCCAGCAGTGAAACCAGTATAAAACTGACAGGCTGACAAATTGCACTTCTTTCCAAAGGACCAGAGCAACCTGACACTATATGCAAATGAAACCAAAGGGATTTAATTTTTTGCTTAGCTAAATTGCATTTAAAAAAAATAAGTCAACTTAACAATATTCATATAGCAGATTTTTTAAAAATAGTATAACTACAGCATTGCCAAAAGGATGCTTGTTTCCAAAAGGATTCAGTTTGCTGATAAACTGCATGGTTGTGACTTAAATGTTTTCCATTAATACAACCTTGTTTAAAGGCACCTTTTGCCAAATTGATTTGACTTGGTAAACCTGGGAATCATGCAAAGCTAATGGCTGTGACAGCAACAGATGAAATATTTCCAAGATGATGTTTCACAAGCCACTCCTTGCCATTTCACATTGGTAAAGATCTCTCTAGATCCAAAGATTCCTTCAATGGAATTAATGGAATTTCAGTTTTCATATCACTACACACATAAACAACCATTGGATGCTGAGCAAGATTTAATGTGCTATTTAGACTTCAAATTATCTGACACTTATAAGTGATAGTAGGCTTTTTTATTTCTTCTCAGTATTTTCAGCTTTTAGGTGACCTTTGCTGACAGTTCCTGAAGTTAACATGCAGTTTGTGTATGTTGTTTCTTGTTTCTTTCCTGTAGTTCACTTTCTGCAATGACCTAGTTCAGCCAGCTTTTAATGTACAGCAAAGGGGTATAAATTCTATAGTCACAGCATCCCGTATTTCTGTTTTCAACTGAAAAGAGCTGAGCAGATGATGAGCACTACTGGTATTTAAAGCTTCATCTTCTAGAGAAAGCATGCCAACAGACAGCTGCTACTGCCGTATTACAAGATAGAAACAAACAATCAAGGGGTTTTTTTGTTTACTTAGACTTCTTTCTACAAAGGTGTTTAAATATCTTACCTGTATGATTGGAAATGGTAAATAATTCATATTGTTGATAAGATAAAAAAGACTATAACTGTATCCCATGAAAGCTCCAGAAAGTAGAAAAAAGAGGTGATATTCATTTAGGCACTTCTGAGGAACAGCATCATCTGGGCTAAAATATAAAACTTAAAATTAATTCCGAGTTCAAAAAAAAAAAAAAGTCATTCTAGCCTTAGAAAGGTCAAACCAGCAGGTTGATTGTTCTTTCCCGATCAGTACATACAATGGTAGCTCAGTAAGTTTTTTCTGAAGTAGAAGTCCCACCACCTATTTTTGAAAGTTGTGCATGAAGATGCTTGTGGTATTTATGAAGTATGTCCCATTAAACAGAATACCAAGACTTAATTCAAGTGACAATTTGTCAGCATTCAACTTTCCATTAAGAATACTGGCAACTTAGCTTTTGTGGCCCACTTATTTCTCTGTGCATTGTAACATTTACAAAGGAGGGTAGTAGTCAAATTTTATTTTTTTGTTTGAAAGAAGCCATCAATAAATACATTTTACAATAGAAGTTCTTTGCATCTTTAACACACAAATAATTACCTTTCTAAAGGTGTGCAGGGCACAGCAAGAAACTGGAACTTCCCTTTTGTCATAACTGCAGCGCACCAAGCAACCAACATTCCCATTACAGCATGAACAACCGAATGGATAACTTGGTGAGGGTGAATAATTTTTCCTATCAGTTCTAATCGAGAGCACGGTATAGATGGCACAACTGTAAGTAAAAGCCAAAAGTGAATTTTCATTTCTTACTAATAAAACCCTTCATGAAAAAAAACACCAAACAACCAAATCAAAGCAAACAAAACCCCCACACATCATCACCAAATAACTTTCTGCTTGACTCAGTCACTAAATGATACAGAAAACAACGAAACAGCTCAGCTAAGAGGATCTCAGGCAAGAGGTAATAAGTAATATGGGATGATTTACTTAAAAATAAGCTTTGCGTATTGTCTATAGTAATTTAAAAGGAAATCTACCAATGTTAAGTACATGATACGTAATTACAAATTTTTTTAAATGGTCATTCTATTTAAAGCAGGTACCACAGACAGTTCAGAAATTTACACAACCCACCTGCGTAAAATTCAACATTGAAGATGCTTATTACCAGTATCACCACAGACATGAAGAAGATACAAAAGATAAAATAGGAAGTGTAGAAATCATTGAAAGAATCTAAAACAAAAAAAATAATATTGATCAGAAGACTGCAGTAACAAAACAGTGACTTATTAGGTAACAGAAAAGAACACTTAAGCAGTTAGCTGTAACTCCCTAAGTGCATAAGGGGGAGTAATGCAATGGACTCTATAATCTCACACCACATCTGCCCAGCTGTACAACATTTCTGCATAAAAGCCTATCTAAATTTCACAGAAATCACTTCACACACTTATAACTGGTTTTCTTATAAGTGAACATGCACAATTTTGTTGAAAAAATAATAATCTTTCAAAGTGAATTAAACTATGGCTCAACTAACACTGCTTCCCTTCACTTAATAAAAGCTGCAACCCATACAGCCACACTTAAAAGGTTAGAAATTCCTTACACAGTAAATTTCTTTTGAAAATACAGAAGCCCAAAAGAGCCAGTCAAAGGGGGTAAAAAAAAATGAAGCTCCCCTGCCCGGAGCAGATGAATGATCAAGGGTATCAAGCTTCCACCTGAACATCTCAGGTTTTGGTGTGTGCACTCCAGGGATGGTTAACTTCACCATGCAGAAGAGCAGCTTTAAGAATTTCACTTGTGGTTCAATGCACTATAATTAGGGAAAATTTAAGCAGTTTATGTGAATGGCAGCTGCACAAGGCAGAAAGGGGACACATGCTGAAGTACTTAGAATGGAGAACTATGTCATTCAATCTATTTTTCTCTGAAGGATACACTTAGGTGAGCTTACAAGTTATTTCTGTCTAGGGAGAATTATGGCTGTACAAATCCCTTCATTTCCCAAGTTCTTCCACAGGTGTCACCCCTTATACCGAAAATGCCAGCAAATAAACTCCCATAACAGTTGTTTTGGAGTTTTAGAAAGCAAATGCCCTTTAATCAGGGCTGGGCAACACAAGGGAGTATCTCCATCAATCGTGTGCAAGGAGACAAGACCTGGGGACACAATGTATTTCCCACTTACAGGCATGCGTATAAGTTTTTCCAGACATCTTATGCATATTCTATTACTCTGCAAAGACTCGTTCTAATGTTATTAGGAACTTCACAACAGTCAAAACTCTTGTGAATGTGGAGCTTTGGAGCCAGCTCTGTCTGACCTTGCATTTGAGATGGGGAAAGACTGCAAACAGAGGGATTACAGAAGATGCATCTGTTCAGCACAGATCATACTGAACACAAGACATTATTATCTACAATGAATGAAGAGAGTCTGGAGAAGCACTGTTTGAACGAAATCATGCAATCAGAGGGACACTCTGTCCGATTTCAAAAAATACAATTACTTAGATGAAACTTCACTCTGCTTCAGCTTAAATCAAAAAAATTCCACTTTGTGTAAGAGCCACCACTGCTCGTATCCCCTGGGGAGCCCCGAGCACCTACTCGAGATCCAGCGCACCGGGTGGAAGGGGTCGAGGCCGCTGAGGACGACGAAGGCCGCGGTGCAGACGGGCAGCAGCAGCACGGACCAGGCAACGGCTGCAGCCACCCTCCAGCCCAGCACCTGAGGGAGGGAAGGAAGCAGAGCGTGAGGGACCACGGGCGGGGAGCGGGGCTGCCCCTCAGGCCCCACACTCACCTGCCGGAGGAGGCGCGGCTGCCCACCGGCCGCCGCCTCCATGGCCGCCGGCACCGCCGTTCAAAGTCTCCGCCGTCCAGCGGCCACTTCCGGCGCGCGCCGGAAGGCCAGGCCGCCCTCAGCCAATGGGAGGCGCGCAGCGGCGCTTGCCCCGCCCCGTCACACCAGGACTACAAGTCCCGGCATGCCCCGCGCGGTACCGCCGTCATGGCGGCTCCGGGCGAGGTGGTGCCGGCCCGAGGGAAACGGGGTGCGGGGCGAAGGGGAGGCCGGCAGCTGCGGAATAGGACGGACTGGGTCAGAAGGGCCTTAAAGCCCATCCAGTTCCAACCCCCCGCCACGGGCAGGGACACCTCCCACAGCCCAGCTTGCCCAAGGCCTCATCCAACCTGTCCTTGAACCAGGGATGGGGCAGCCACAGCTTCCCCGGGCAGCCTCTGCCAGGGCCTCACCGCCCTCATGGGGAAAAATTTCTTCCTGATGTCTAGTCTAAATCTTACCTCTTTCCCATTTAAAAACATTCCCCTCTGTCCTCTAAGTCCCTTGTAAATAGTCCCTCCCCAGCTTTCCTGTGCTCAGTGGTCCTCACAGCAGTTCAACAGCAAAAATCCTACCTCCGTCCAAGCCCTGACCCAGCCCTCTCTATCCAGCTGCAGAGCAGGAGCAGTGGGTCATGAATGAAATCAGAAATCACTGTCAAAACACTTTATTCAGAGGCATAGTAGCATCAGGAGTGCAGACATATTCATAAAAGACCACTGTACAGGGCTAAGATCCATACGTCATTCTCCTTGTGAAACCGGTCGGTCTGCAGTGAGCACAGAGATGTCCGTAAATCCATGGGACATCGCTGTCCTTTTACAAAAAGCATCCTCTGTTCTTGCATTTTCCATGTTCTTCAGTGAAAAAAAAAATCTAAAATAAAATTACTGTACACACGGAGAAACGGGCATTTTAACCTGAAAGAGACAAATAACGCTAATGAATATTACAGCTCCTCACGGACACCAGAGGACGTAATAGGGCACATATTTATATCTAAATACTAAAATTCATTACCATCATATTGAATTGCAGTAGGAACCTGGGATGAGAAACTGATTTTTTTGCAGGAGGACAGGAGGAAACCTTTCAAAATTGATCTACATTATTAGATTATGTCACAGCTGGTATTTTTTTACGATCATTTTTACTAGGCTTTTTTTTTTTCAATTGAATATAGCTTCTACTCAGTAAACACTCCAATCTCCACATACTTGCGGCTGGTGTATTCCCCGAGGCCAGGCCTCTACATGTCTATTAGCCTTTTCCTGGACCTACTCCACGTCTCATTTCTCCAACAGAATTCAAATGTCATCTGCTGCTTGGCAGCCCTCCCAGCTACCAGGAAGTAAATCCACAAACTATCCCCCACAAGGAATGCAGTTTGTACAGACGGCTCAGCTCTGAGTCAGCCCTGCGCAGGGAGCACACTGACGTCCCTGTACACAGAGCTGCTGCATTTAAACACATCAAAAACATCAAGGGAAAAAAAAATCCAATTTACTTTTAACATTAAATGGAAAGGAAAATAGGAGTATAATCATTTATTGCTGAAGTTTTACTTGTGGAGTACAAATCATAACAAACGCTTTTGGGCTTGTGTAAGGAATTGAGGGGAAAAAAAGAATCTTTAAAATGTCCTGTGGGACTGAGTAGATTACTTAAATGTGTTTGTTTGCCAAGAACAAACCTCAAAGAAAAGAAAAAAGACGTCTTTGTTCCTCAGAGTCTTTTACATTTTTATGGCTATACTTAAAACTTACACTGGAAGAAAAGTTAATAAATGGTATTAATATATAGAGGCCGTTAGGCAATATTTGTCTGTCAACCATAGTAATGAGGCAAAGTTTCAAGATGTGATGATTACAGAAGAACGTTTAGATTGGATTCTTACCATACTTAATGACTCTTTGTTATTCCTGTTGTTCCATTGTAAGTAGGGATGACAGGTGCAGGAAAATCCAGTTCAGGGGCATCAAAAAAGTATGCCTACAAAATTACAAAGGAGAGAAAAAAAACTGTTTAGAGAGAAACAAACAGTTGTGCCTCATCCCAGCTCTTTCTTTCTACACTCACTGTTCACAAGGTACAAACATAGCATTGAAATGGCAGATTAGAACCTTGTCTGTTTTTATTAGATTGGAAATAGTCAACTAAAACGGCGTTCTAACCTGTACTTGTAAATATAAACAGATAACAGCTAAGCCTTTGAAGAGACATGTACTTGAAAGGACTGGACTGTGGAAATTTGACTGTTTTAACTGATGAAGCTCCAGGCAGTCTCCAATGACAGTAGCCCCACTGAAATAATATGGAACTCTCCCACTAACACAAGAATGATGTTTTGCCTTTGCCTCCCTGCACGCTGAGCTACGGGGAACCACATCTATCTACTCTGGAAGCTGGCAGGGCAGGGACGGAACTGAAGCCTGGCCTTAAGCTGCATCATGGGAAGTTTTGATTGGACATTAGGAAAAATTTCTTCACATAAAGGGTTATCAAGCAGTGGAACAGCTGCCTAGGGAGGTGGTTTGAGTCACCATCCCTGGAGGTATTCAAAAGGCAGGTCGATGAAGAGCTTGGGGATATGATTTAGTAGCAGACAGGTACAGTTAGAGTTGATGATCTCAAAGGTCTTTTCCAATCTAATGATTCTATGATTCTATGAAATCATTCCACCTACCGCAACAGAGAAAAATAACTGAAGTTCTCAGCAGTACGTATTTCAGTAGCACTAGGATCTTCTGTTTTCATAACACTGATATTTTACTAAGTTCTAACAGGTTTTGTTTTCACACATAAAACTCGTAAGCACAGGCTACATATTGAACAGTTAGTCAATTTAAAGGACTAACTAAACATAGTATCATCGGAATAAGCTGCAAATGGGTTCAACAAAGATTAACACTTTGCCGTTACTATGATAAATCCAGATAAATTTAAGACTAATCCGTGAGTGATTTTCTGCTAAAGACATGCTCATTATTGATTTTGTTACTGGCACTGTCAAAGTCAGACTGGCGTCAATTCTTGCTGTGTTTGAAATAATCAAAACTTTTACTTTGGAGATTTTTCAGAAATTCTGTTTCTTTCTTTATTAAAAAAGACTTTCCAGCAACCAGCCAACTGCTCCTTCCCTGCACCATAATGTGTTGCAGGTCCCAGGACATAACAGATTAGAGAAAAGGAAAGGCAGCGTCATACCAAGCAGCCAACAGCCAGCAGAGCATGAAGCAGAACAATGGTCACCACAGTTGCCAATGCAATCCTCCTGTTGTCATCTCGGACAGCAGGCCAAAAGGTCATCACCAAAACAGACCCCGAAAGACACAGGGAGAACACCATCAGGACCCAGCGCACAATTTTTTGCGGTATGATCCACAAAATCTATAAAAGGGAGTAAAATTATTGTTAACAAGACTCTGTAAAACAGGGATTCGTTTATTTAACACATTGTTCTGTGACATTTCATCACTTCCAGTCAATTTGTGCACAAATTAACTCACATCTTATCTGATATTATCCGTATCTGTTATTTGAGGAAAGAATAACAGCAACAGCGGTGATGAGCTTTACTCCCAGACACTATGAGACTGTCCCCCCTGAGCCACAGCGCTCCCTCCAAGGCCTGCCCCTTGCCAGAGTGGCCAAGGACGGTCCCTGCTAGGGGAACTTGTCCTCTTAGCCTGCCCATCAGCACTGCCACCCCGCACACCAATGTCTGTAACATGGAGACACACACAACATGATTCCTGTAGCCGCCTTGGGCAGCCTGCAAGGCTCACCAGCAGCACCTTGGCTTGGATTTCCTGCCTCGGGGGAAATGACCCATCCTGGTCTTTTCCAGGACCCACAAGACACCTTTATGTTAGATGAGCTTAAGCAAAAAGCTTGATTATAGCCAAGCAAGAGGAGTGAATGATTTGCTAGTCCCCCAGATTTTGACCAATATGAACAATATCATAATAAATAGCAAATTTTCTAAATCAGGCCCTTTTTGTAGGGCATGGGATAGAGGTGCACTCTTTAGGCCATACGTACCGCTGTGGGAATGTAAACAAAGAGGGAGTAGCCATATACACACACTATCTCCAGGAAAGAGTAGGACACAATGTTCATAACTTTACTGTTCCTCCACATCAGGAATCCCCAGAGAGCAAGGGGAACAAGCCAAGCATATGCATAAATCGTTGTTGCTGCTATGGACACTGGAAATACAACAAGAGGTTTCACATTTTACTTAGACTACCAGCCAGAATCAAACACATAGGAGCACTTATACCAAAAACTAGAAAACTAACTTTTGAAGTTAATTTCCAAATATAATGTAAATGCAAAGTTCTCAGTTTATGCCCACTACTTTGCCAGTAATTCAAGTTAGTTTAAAGGTAAAGAGTCCAGAAAGTATTCTCTTGATATTTTCAATTTCTTTATTACACCTGTGTACAAAATGCTGTTGGTTTCAGTGTGAAAGGAAGAGTCACAGAGGAAAGAAAAACTTAGTTAATAAGTAGAAATTTGGCTACTAACAGCTACTGAAAAGTGAGACTAGAATGCACACATGCTAAAAAAACTGAAAGAGAACACAAATCTGAAATTATTCAAGTGACAGGGCTCCCAAATAGCAGTGCTCTTCCAAGTACAGAAGCCACCTTCCTCTGCCGGAGCACCAGTCTCCTTCAAAGTACAAGGACAGGTATAGACAAGTGACTCCTCACTCGGTTCTTTGGAGCAGATAAGCATCTTTTGCTTATTTTGGTGTCTCCCAGAATAAACTGAATAAACTAATTCAGGCATTTTCTGTCCGAGGCCTGCAGGCTCCTGGGAGGCCATGGATCCAGAAAGGCACCTACAAAAGCACCACAATGCTGGGCTTTCCCTCTCTGTACAACTGAGCTAGAAAAATAACTGCTCTAATTACTCCTGCCTGCTCTACTAAAACTCTGTAGCTACTTTTTGCTCTGGGGAGTACATTTCTACCAGTTATAGCCCACTTCAGGACTTGTTTCACATCTCTAAAAATTTAAATAAAGCAGTCAATAAAAAGACTGCTAAATCAAAGCTGTGACCTCTTTTTATATCACTTCATTAGAACACAGTAAAAACAATGACAAATGAACCCACAAACTCAGGACTGTAATGACTACTTACAAACCTTTTCTGAACTCGGGCACGTAGCGGTACGTGGGCTTGCCCAGATGGATAAAGAAATTCGAGAGATTGCCACTAACAGCAATGGTAAAGACGAGTGTGGCACATATCCAAAAGGGACCTTAAAAGGAAGCAAACAAGTTCAATAACAACTGCTCTGCCCTCTTGTTTTTCAGAGTTAGCAAATAAAAGGGAATTCCCCCTCAAAACATTTAGCACAGAAGAAAATTTCTCAGACCTTGCACCTACCGTAAAGGTCAGGATTGCTGCGGATATACAGCCTCACGAAGTTCTTCCCTGGTACTGGGAACACCGAACCTTTGATTCTGTCCAGGACCTATGAAAACATATAGATTTGTCTGACTGAAGATGCAAAATGGAAAAAAAGCTCGGTATCTGGATAAAGCATAGCTCAGACAATAATTCTGCCCTGGAGCGGAGTACTAACCTGGTAAGTGTCCACATCGAAGAATGTCTGGTAGTACTCAAATGTCCAGAATGGGGCGCTTTTCTTCTGTCCTGCAAGCAGCTGTATGGGGGTAAGGCAACATGAAAAACATGACAAGCACACAATTTCTGTATTACTAGGCAATTTATACAGTGGTTAAATTATTACCGTACTTAAATAGAAAAACTTAACAGGGTGGCACTTACTATTTAATTATTTAACAGTTTCCCTTTCCCCTTCTAATATTTGTAAGCAGCAGCTACTCTTACATCCCTGCAAGCAGAACAGTGGCTCAGTGAATCTAAAGAGCTCAGTGGATCTAAAGAGCAGCCAGATATTACCTTCCACTGCATCATTTATAACACATGCCTTCATCAGCATCACAAGTTCCCACTCCATTGGCGATGGCTGCATTACCTGAGCCTTCAGACCAGCCCTGGCCATTTCAAAGTTCCCTGTTCTCCTGCCAGAGTCACCAGCCCCACAGAAGAAGTGACAGAAACAAACACAGTGTTGGGGTTTCAGCTGCTGCAGCACTTATCTCCTGGCATATTTGCTAAGCTTATATCACCGTTTCTGTTCAGTTTCTGCTGCAAACCACAACAGCTGAAGAGCAAATGCACATTTGCTCCTGCCAGCTCTGCTATCAGGAAAGTAACATCTGACAGTGAAAAAGCAGAGTTTTAAGTCACCCAGCATGGATCCCTGATCTCCTCCAGAAACGTCTCGGCACTGTCAGCAACATTTGTATATGTATCGATGGAAACACGGTCATGCAAGAGCATTACCTCTGTTTTATCGGAGTCATCAGTCCCCAGTAATTCATCATCCTCTTCTCTCCCTGTCTCTTGCCGACGGTTGTGCTGATTCTTCGGGATTTCAACTGGCTCATCGATGCTTATTGTGGTAGCATCAGGATTTGCTGCAAGCAGATTAGCTGCATCGTCAAATTCTGCAAGTAAGTACATTACAGTAGAGGCAATTATCAAACTACCAACATTTTTTTCAGTTTTGTGGCTCAAAAGCTCCCCCCCCACAGCCCAAGACAGGATACATCAATAGTTTCGGCACGTCAAGCATAATCTGTTTCCAAAACTAACATGAATCAAGCTGATCATTTGCTTGGTTAACAAGGTGTGAGGGTTTCTTTCCTGCTAACCTGCCTGGGTGATAAGCTCATCCCATTGCTGCCTGCCTCTCCTTCCTGCCATGAGTCGAAGAATCAGCAATTTCTTACCTATTTCTTGTCGGAGAGGCAGCGGAGCTCCCTCTCCGACAAGAAATAGGTAAGAAATTGCTCTAAAAAGCAAGTTTTTTTCAGAGCTGAATGTATTTATCAATAAATATGTTTAAGCAAGCCCAGAACTACAGTTCATTCCAAACTATAGAGCACTCTGCCCGCTCTCAGCTCCAGCTTCCCCTCACACGGGATTTCAGCCACGGCGGGTGACGCTTTCCAGCCGGCCGACAACAAAATCTTCTCTCAGGAAACTGGGATATCTCTGGCACCGCTGGCGAAGCGTCAGCGCCGCTTTTATTCGGAGGAACCCAAAGCAGAGCTCAGAAACGCTTCCAAACTCCAAGGGTTCTCCGGCTCCATCAGCGGGGCCGCAGCTCTCGCCTTTACCTTGGAACTTGAGGTCGTCCACAGCCGCCATTGGGCCCAGGGGCCCTAGGCCTCGACTCCCGCGAAAGACAAGCGGCTCCGCTCGCCCCGGGACCCGCAGCCCGACCGCCCCCGGCGCCCCCGGCACCGAGCCGCCCAATCAGAGCCCGCGCCGCGCTTCCGCTTCCGCCTCCGCCCCTTCACCGGCCCGAGACCGCAGCCAATCGGCGGCCCCGCCGCTACGCTTGGTCCCGCCCCTACGGCGCGACGGGCACAGTGCCGGCCAATCAGAGGCCGGACCGCGCTTCCTCTTTGGCGGCCGCAGCCAATCAGCAGCCAAGCCACGCCCCTATCCCCGCCCCTCCGGCTCGGCGGTACCCGAGGCGGCCAATCAGAGGCCGCGCCGCGCTCCCGCCTCCGCCCCCTGCAACGAGCTCCGGGGGCGGGGCGGCGGGCGGGGGACACGTACACGTATACACACACGGGTCACACACGTAGCCGCATGGTTGTATATTCTCTTATAGCGGTATATTTTATAATTTATATTTTTATCTATTACAAATACTGGAGTATGTGTATTTTGAGGGGATGCTTCCAGCCCCAGAGTGGCAAAGGGCAATGTGCAGCGGGGCGCGGGAGGAGGCAGAGCTGCAGGCACAGGACGGTGTTCACATAACACATGCAGAACACTAATGGCTGCCTCAGTTCCAGGCCCCAAGGGATGGCATCAATGGTCCTGTGCAAATGGATGCCCGCTCGGAGTCTGGCGCGTGCAGGGCCTAAATGCCAACTGCTGGCAGGAGAAGCCCCTCAGGCAGAATCACAGAATAGTTTGGGTTGTTAGAGTCCTTAAAGATCTAGTTCCACCCCTCCTGCCATGGGCAGGGACACCTCCCACCAGCCCAGGTTGCCCAAGGCCCATCCAACCAGGCCTTGAGCCCCTCCAGGGATGGGGCAGCCACAGCTTCCCTGGGCAACCTGGGCCAGTGCCTCATCGCCCTCACAGTGAAGAAATTCTTCCTTAGGTCTAGTCTAAATCTGCCCCTTTCCAGTTTATACCCATTACCCCTAGTCCTATATCTACCAGCCTTTGCGAACAGTCCCTCCCCAGCTTTCTTGAAGCCCCTTCAGGTACTGGAAATTCACTATAAGATGCCCTCAGAGCCTTCTCTTCTCCAGGCTGAACAAACCCAACTCCCTCAGCCCATCCCCCTGCAGGAGGTGCTCCAGCCCTCTGATCATCTTTGTAGCCCTTCTCTTGACCTGTTACAACAGCTCCTTATCCTTCTTATGTTGAGGATTCCAGAACTGGACACAATACTCCAGGTGGGGTCTCACGAGAGAGAAATAGAGCGGTACTGCTAACGTTAGTTGTACTTTTAGTTTGTGGTTCCACGAACATCCTCATTCAGCTCCTTTCATTAGTAAAATACACAATGTATTTGCAAATAAGCCTCATATCTATGCAGTCACCACTAGAAATCTGTCCGTCACTGTACCTCATGCCTTTGGTGTAGATGGAGACAGTGCAGCTGACAGGCAGGCTCCTTGCTTATGCAGACACCAAAGTCCACGGAGAGGTGACAGCATGCAAGGCAAGGCAGAAATGTAGTCAAACACGTGAACATTTTTCCTCCCCCTCTACCTTTGCCCCTGCCATCACACAGTGTTCCTGTTCAAAGGAGTCAGACCACCTCCACCACCATGTTCAGCATCAGGGTTTTCCTACAAAAAGTCTTTATTTTCCTGCATGTTACTGCATCTGTTGTTATTGGCAAAACTCTGATGATACTGTTCCCTAACGCCATGAAAAGATATATCCTGAAACTTGGTGAAAAAAGCAGAATGAATAAGAATCCAAAGTTCAGCTATGACAACTGGGGTCCAACTTTTTTTAGCTTCAAGTATTTGCTCTTTGTGCTGAAGGTGAAGTGGAAGAGGCTGGAGGATGAAGCCCACGAGGGATGTCCTGCTCCCAACACACCGGTGGTGACTTGCAGTGGGGAAGTTCGTCACCTCTTTGATTTCATGCAAGGTCAGTAGATCAGGCTGTAGATGGACTTGGTGTGCTAAGATGAGAAATGAGGAGAATAGGGACTGCTGAGGGAATAGGGACAGGCAGCTGGCATAAGAGCGCATGACAAAGATGGCCAGACTAACTGCATCCATTTGATGGGAAAGGTGCAGCACATTCATGCCAGCTGTCTGCCTCTTGATTTAAAAAAACAGGCTGTTTTTATCATCCTGGCTACAATATCCCTTTCATGCCAGCAAGCTCTGGCAAAAGCTGGCTCTGCCTGGAAATACCTGTTCACTGAAAGCCAAGATAATAATTTATTTAGGGAGAGAAGACCCAGAATCGGAACAGTGTGCAGTGATTCATGAGTGGTGGCTGTCATTCCCTGGTACAGACAGGAAGCCCTACGCCAGCACCCTTAACCAGCTGAGAGAGTAGAAAGCACAGGGTATTTTTTTCCAGATTCAAAGTGGCTGGAAATAAAACAGAAGAAAAAGTAGCTGCTTTGTACTTTGTCCGCTGCCTCCCACGGAGATCTCTGCAGAAGGTAGAATTAATCATTAAGCTGCAGTCTCTATCCCCATGGGAGGAATTACATCCTTCTCTAACTCCCCTTTTCTTATTTGTTATGTATATTTGTGTAGAAAACAGGATGCGTTTGGAAAGGAGATACACAATATCTACAGGGAGATACCCTTTGCATTAGATTCTTTATGATGTGGATCTATGTCAGCAGTTTTTGAAGCTCTTGAACAAATTTCAGATAATTTAGCACAATCACAGACTAAAAGAGGTGCTTAGGAATCCTGGAAGTTCTCTTAAACTGAGGCCTGGCAAACAGCTGCCAACACCTGTGGGCATGTATCATGTTAATTTGTAAGCAACTGCATAGATACGTTTCCAGTGACTTGTGTAAGATTAGTTAAGTAATATATAACCAGAGTTCTGTTTGAACAGGGAATTACAGGATACATGGAAACCACAAAAATCTGTGATGCATGACTGAAAAGTCTGCAGCTTCCACTCAGCTCAGCTTGAACTGACACCTCTGAAAAAAAAGCAGGACACAGTCACTAGGTTCATTAAAAGGCATTAGGACTCTGTGCTGGTATGTCTATCCTTTTTATTTTTTTTTTTCAGATAACCGACCTTTAATCCTGAATTTTGGAAGTTGCACCTGACCTTCGTTTATGTTAAAATTTGATGAGTTCAACAAGCTCATCAAAGACTTTGGCTCAATAGCAGATTTCCTTGTCATCTACATTGAAGAAGCTCATGCAGTAGGTACAGTACAAATATCACAGTCATACCTAGCAAAACATCAGACACATATCATTCATTAGCTTTAGGAAGAAAAGTATGTTAGCAAATGAGGGAGCTGCAAACAGGAAGGAAGTCTCCCTCAAATTAAAAGCAGCAACACCGTATCTATGCACTAATTTAGGTCCCTGATTCTCCAAAGATTTCACTCACACATCTGACTTTACACCGAGGTACTCTGGCTGCAGACACTCATCTCTGTGAAGTGAAGCACATGGTTGCATCTTTACAAAACTTCCTCTTGGTGTTAGCATAGCTCCTTTCAGAAGGAAAAACAGAAGCATTTCATAGAACAAAGATGAAATGTACAATGCCAGCATGTTACATGTTTTCTTTAAAAAACAACTCATTTTTACACATCTCAAGAACAGGATGCAGACTCCAATTTGGAAAATGCAGCTATATATACGCTATACACACTCTTCTGTCTACACTGGCCTCCAAGTAACACATTGGCACCGATTTTGTCCCAGGGTTAAAGTGGTTTTCTAAAACCTAACATTTACAGTTTTCAAGTTTTCTAAAAATGCATCACTTCCAGTAGCTGTGAAACAAATACTAACTCAGTCATCAAACCCTTTTACTGGTTCCTACTGTACTAGGAAAGGACTAGTGCAAACGTGTGCATGCCCTGCCCGAAACGTTTCACTTCTCACAGATAAGAAATTCTGGTTTTTAGGCTTAATGAGTAGAATCAAGCAGAAGTAACAGTTCTATTGTTGAGACTATGCTAAATGATAGCCAATGGTACTACTTAGCATTTTAAAATCCCCTCTTCTGTGCCTATAATTTTGACAAACCTTACCCAGGTAGGATATACTTCCCCCACCTGGTCTCTTCCTAGGGCTGATTTAAAATTTCAGCTGAACTACATGAAATATTTCTGAGTCCAGGACAAGGGGGAAATGCAGTTTGTCCAAATTAAAAGGAAAATGTAGATCTTGGGACTATTAATTTGAAAAGTTGTAGTGCTGTCATGTTCTGAGGGGGCTTTCATTTCATGGCCAGTTTTGGTGTTAGGAGTCAATTGCAGTATTCTTTTAACATGGCTTTAGGATATGACACAGAGCACACCCCCACCCTCAAAACCTCTTTAAAAATGTTCCTTGCTAAATCCCTTTCTTGTTTGCTCTAGATGGATGGGCTTTTAAAAACAATATTGTTATTAAAAATCACAGAAGCCTTGAAGATCGAAAAGCTGCAGCACAATTTCTTCAGAAAAATAATCCCTTATGCCCAGTGGTTTTAGACACTATGGAAAACCTGAGCAGTTCAAAATATGCTGCATTGCCAGAACGACTGTACCTACTGCAAAGAGGGAGGATCATCTACAAGGTAAAAAAAATACTGATGATAATAATAAGCACATTATATTGGGGTTTTAATATTTCAAAATAATTTGCAAACGGTTTACATTTAACAGTCAGAATATCATTGCATTTCAGAGCTAAAATTTTCACAATTCACTGTAACTGTGGAGAGAAAAGGACTTGCAGCAAAACCAGTTAGGGCCTTTACAATGTACATATTTGATGTATAGCTCAGTCTTGCTCAAATATTTATCTTTTGGCTCATTAGGAAACAGGTACATCTAAGCTGTGAGATCCAGGAACACTTCCCAGCTCCAGGATCCAGACGTTGGCCCCACCCCAGTTACCCCAGGGTGTAACCTGTGCATACACGTTCCCCGAGTTGATGGCTGCCAAAAAAAGGAAGCCCAAGCACACCTGCCCACAGTCCTGGGGCAGCTGCTGTGCTCTAAAGGACCCTGGCTTTGTGTATTGGAGCGTCACAATATAATGTTATTGCCTTTGCAGGGTGGAGCGGGGCCTTGGAATTATCACCCCCAGGAAATACGTGCCATCCTGGAAAAACTGAAATAGAAAAGGAAGAGAAGGGGACTTCAGAGTAAAGACCATCAGGATAAAAATGCTCAATAAATAAGTTTTCATAGACATAACTATAAGAAGAGGAAAAAAAGGAATTTAAAAATAACGAGGGACAAGAAGGATGGTGCATGTGCCTCTAAAGAGCACCTGAAATATTTATTACTTGTGTGTGTGGAGGTTTTCCAGGCTCATCACTACAACCGTAACTACTGCACTATAGTCTCTTCCTATGCTTATACAACATGCAGTCATGAACGGTAGCTGAGTCCCTTGAGCTGTTTGGACTGGACACGAACATTTACTGCACGATATTCCCTACAGATGTAAAAACTTCAGGGGAGGTGACGTTCGCAAAAGTCAACTGGCATGCAAAACAACTGATTTCACATTATTGAGATTCTCTTGTATATCTACCATTTTCCTAAGCGTACCCTTTCACTGACTTTGGAAGGCTTCCAAGAAAGACAATCACTATCAACATTTGTTTCTATTAATATTTGTTATGACAGTCATGGCATAAAGCACGGACGGCTGTGACCTGATTGTAGAAAATATTTACAGAAACAACGGATTGATGGCAATTATTAAAAAATCTATCAGAGCACTTCATATGGCTTCCGATTATGTCCCTCCCTCTTCCCTCCCAGTCATTTCTAAGCATTAGCAGACTTCTGTATTCATACTATTAATCCTGAACAGTCTGAGCTGACAAGAAAGTTACCAATTTAAGAACTTCTGAAGGACTTGTTTGACAGTAGGAAGTTATACCTCCCATTTCAAGTATTTCACACTTTTTTGCTATTTAACTCGAAGTGCAAGGGAAATATTTATAGGAAATTCAGTTTTAATTCATATATTAAGAAAGCCTGGCATAAACATACTAATTTAAATGGACTCATTTATGTTCAAGCGTTCTAGGGTAACAGCTGGTACTACAATTGACAAGAGTACCACATTACATGCATTAAACTGGTGTGGAATACATCCTACAGCCATACCTTCAAAACCCACTTTAATACAAGGTTTTAATAATAAATATTCTATGTACTACAGGTATCAAAAGATAACTTCTTTATATATATATATTAAAAAAAAGAGGTACAAATTTAAGCCGGATTTAAGTGTTTTCTGCTGTGCCCTCTGCTGTCACCCGGTGCACTGACACAAAGTGGTCAAAGGCAGATTTGATGATGAAGCGCAAGTAAGTGGCTTGGAGATCAGGAAGCTGTAGAAGGAAAAACCCAATGTTATTGCATTCTCTGTAATAACATAATTATCAAACAACATTTGCAGAAGTTCATTAGATAGAAGGATCTAGATACTCCTGTGTCTGGTTTTGAATTACACATAAATCAAGCTCTTTCAATACATCTAGCCAGCTTCAGAGTTTCTTTAGATGGCAGCAATTCAAAGAAGTCCTATCCCTCTCGAATACTGCAGCCTTAAAGGCAACAATTGAAGGAGGAAAGGTTGCTACACTTCTGGAAAGAGCTCTTTCACATAGTCAGGAGTAGTAGCCAGGTGCAATTTCATATTCTAATCTACAAAGGAGCAGTCGAGAAGTGAAATTTCATACCATGATCTACAAATTCCTGTATCTAACATCAACTTAGCAATAACTGAAAATAAGTACATATTTTGGGTTTTCAGTCTTTCTCCCCAGTTAGCCGAGACATCCCAGATCATGCAGCACTACTGACGTACACTGTAAATACTCACTGGAAATTCCTCCATTTGAACTTGTCCTTCTGTGTGTTGCAAATCTAGGAAACATGTTTAAAAGAAAATAATGAAGAATAACTAAGCATCCCACTTATTACACCATTTCATAAAATGTCACCCAAGAGGCATTTAAAAAAGAACAAACAAAACCAAACCAACCCAACAATGCAGGAAGTGGCACTCTGTTATGCTAAGTAAGTATGTTTTTACTTTTTGGAATATAAAAGCAAGTGCACAAGCCTTTGTATGGCATTTTACATCTCCAAATGGCTACAGAGACCAGCAGTGTCCACAAGCTTCATTTAAATGTGACTATTACGTTAACGTCTAATAAAATAAACATTAAGCCACTCTTGACTACTCAAGAAATAGACACGGGATTAGAACAACTCACTGAAAAAGATCAACATCATTCCCACAAAATCCCTGCTGCTTCGGATTGAGAATCTTACCTTTTTCAACACACTGTTCAAACTCTACTGGGTCTTTTGATACACTTCTTTCAATCCTTAAGGTTCGCACTAAAATATATATATACATTCAATATATCAACACAAATTCTGATTATTTATTGATAATTATAGTTATTCCATCCCTTTTAACTTTAAAAGCATTAACTATTTCATTCTTTCTCTAACTTAGGGGGCAGGACTGCAATACAATAACCATCCCCATGCTCCAGGCCAGACAAACAATGACAAGTTTTCATGTCTTTTTGCATAGCCTTTGCTAATGGCCAAGCTCCCATCTCCATGCTCTGACCTTGTAACAGTTCTTTCTGTTTTGGAACTCACATTTTCCTTGACATTGTTTAGGCAAGGAGACTAAAAGAGTTCTGTCCTACAAAATCGTAAATATCAATATTAAAAATAAATCATAAAGAGAGTAAGTATTGCAGTCCTGTCTATCACTGTGTAACAGAACAGTTAATTATAAGCTCAATACAAGGTGTTACAAGAACAAGTGCAGGAGGGGTAGCTTTTCCACCTTTTTCTGATTTATTTATGAAAACTGTTAGTTGTGAGGGATGATTGTTAAGTTAAATCTTTATGAACCTGTTAAAAATGGCTACTTACAGAGTATGACACTATGGAGAGAATTTACTGCCAGGCACAGGCACACATGTTAATACAGTACCTACTGCCTGCTGCAACACATTAAGCCTTACCCAAATAACACTGGATTGTGACTTTGCTGATTTTTATGCATTTGGGAAAACCAACAATGAATTCCTGTGGGAACATCCCTGTCGTTGTCCAAAATGTTTCCGAACTCCTGTGGAGAGAAAAGGACAAAACCCCCACCTGTACATTTATCACAAAAAGAAAAGAAAAAGCTGCAAAGCCATTTTTTATTTGGGGTATTTTAAGCAAACTCCTGTATGACAAGGGTAGGAGCTCCGTGGAGGCATTAGTTACTGCAACGCTCAGCCTCTGTGGCTGAGCAGCACCACAAAGATGGGGGGTCCAGAAAGAGTTCAATGATCATCATTGAGGTTGGAAAAGACATCCAAGATCATCAAGTCCAACCATCTTTCCAGCTCTGAAAAGTCATAGAATCATAGAACAAAGATCATTCAGTTCCAGCCCCCCTGTCATGGGAAAGGACACCTCTTAGTAAGTAGATCAGGCTGCCCAAGGCCCAACCAACCTGGCCTTGAACCCCTCCAGGGATGGGGCAGCCACAGCTTCCCTGGGCAACCTGTGCCAGTGCCTCACCACTCTCGTGGGGAGGAAATTCTTATATCTAGTCTAAATCTTCCCCTCTACAATTTATACCCACTGCCTCTAGTCCTATTGCTACAGGCCTTTGTGAACAGTCCCTCCCCAGCTTTCTTGTAGTCCCTTCAGCTACTGGAAGGTCACTCTAAGATCCCCACTTATAGGTTGCTCCAAATCCACCACTAGGACCACGTCTCCGAGCACGACATCCATCTGTCTTTTAAACCCCTCTGGAGACAGGGCCTCCACCACTCCCCAGGGCAGCCAAGAATCACAGAATCACTAGGTTGGAAAAGACCCACCGGATCACTGAGTCCAACCATTCCCATCAGTCACTAAACCATGCCCCTCAGCACCTCATCCACCCGTGCCTTAAACACCTCCAGGGAAAGTGACTCAACCACCTCCCTGGGAAGCCTCTGCCAGTGCCCAATGACCCTTTATGTGAAATACTTTTTCCTGATGTCCAGCTTGAACCTCCCCTGGCGGAGCTTGAGGCCATTCCCTCTTGTCCTGTCCCCTGTCACTTGGGAGAAGAGGCCAGCACCCTCCTCTCCACAACCTCCTTTCAGGTAGTTGTAGAGAGCAATGAGGTCTCCCCTCAGCCTCCTCTTCTCCAGGCTAAACACCCCCAGCTCTCTCAGCCGCTCCTCATAAGGCCTGTTCTCCAGCTCCCTCACCAGCTTTGTTGCTCTTCTCTGGACTCGCTCCAGAGCCTCAACATCCTTCTTGTGGTGAGGGGCCCAGAACTGAACACAGGATTGGAGGAGCGGTCTCACCAGTGCCGAGTACAGAGGGAGAATAACCTCCCTGGACCTGCTGGTCACGCCAAGACGCCACTGGGCTCCTTGGCCACCCGGGCAGAGCCGCTCCCGCACAGCCCCGGCCCGTTCCCCGGGCACAGCCGGCGCTCACCCGTCGGTCACGCTGCCCGCGGGGTGCCGCTCGTCGCCGGAGGTGGCCAGCAGTACGGCGGCCCCCGCCGAGCCCCGGCACCAGTCCGAACCCCTCATCGCCGGCCGGAGCAACGGCGGCAGCCCCCGCGGCGGGGGAGCCGGTGCCGAACGCGGAGCGCGCGCCCCTCCCGCCCCGGTCCCGGCAAGCCCCGCGCCGCCCCGGTCCCGCCCCGGTCCCTGCTCCGCCCGCGGGCGCTGCGGGGGGAGTTGGGGACGCGGAGCCGGGACCGGCTGACGGGGCGGCCCCGCCCGGGGCAGGTAGGGGGGAGCGGGACCCTCGCCTCCCTGCCCGCGGCCCCAGCCGACACGGGGGGCACCCCCTTCTCCTCTCCCTCTTTCCTCACCCCCTTTTTCTCCCCTCATTTTTCTCCTTCTTTTCCTCCCCCTTCATTCTCCTTCTCAGTCTCCTTTCCCCTTCTTCCCCCTCCCCTTTTCCTCTCTCCCCCCCTCCCCTTTTCCTCTCTCCCCCCCTCCCCTTTTCCTCCCTCCCCCCTCCCCTTTTCCTCTCTCCCCCCTCCCCTTTTCCTCTCTCCCCCCTCCCCTTTTCCTCTCTCCCCCTCCCCTTTTCCTCTCTCCCCCCTCCCCTTTTCCTCTCTCCCTCTCTCCCCTTTTCCTCTCTCCCCCTCTCTCCCCCTCTCTCCCCCTCTGTCCTCCTCTCTCCCTCCCCCTCTGTCCTCCTCTCTCTCTCCCCCTCTCTCCTCCTCTCTCTCTCCCCCTCTCCCCTTTTCTTCTCTCCCCCTCTCCCCTTTTCCTCTCTCCCCCCTCCCCTTTTCCTCTCTCCCCCCTCCCCTTTTCCTCTCTCCCCCCTCCCCTTTTCCTCTCTCCCCCTCTCTCCCCCTCTCTCCCCCTCTCTCCCCCTCTCTCCCCCTCTCTCCCCCTCTCTCTCTCCCCCTCTCTCTCTCCCCCTCTCTCTCTCCCCTTCTCCCCTTTTCCTCTCTCCCCCTCTCCCCTCCCTCCCCCCCTCAGCCCCTCTTTCCCCATTTCAGGGACCCCATCCCCTCCCTCCCCGCAGCACAGCAGTTTCCGGTCCCTCTGTTCCCAAGACCCCATCCCTCCTCTGCCCTCTCCCCTAACCGTGGCAGGGTTTGCACTCCCTCCCCATTAAAGGCAGGACCCCATCCCCTCTGTTCCCAGGCCTCTGCCTTCCCTCTCCCCCACTGCAGGGTTTGTGCCCTCCTGCCCTCTGCCCGGATCACAGCCCAGAGGCGCTGGGCTAGGCTGGGGAAGGGGCTCCAAGGGCTTGCCCACCCTCTCAGGGAGGGAGATGCCGCAGCCGGCTCCCCTGCAGCCATTTGCCCTCCTCCTCCTCGCTCCTGCCTGCGGCAGAGCCACATCGAGCTGTGGGGGCTGCTTCCCGCACAGCCCCCAGACCCGCTCCTGTGCCTGTCCAGCCCCGGGCCACTGGGGCCCTGCCAGAGCCCAGGCTCTCCAGCTCTCTGCCAGCCCACCCTGGCCTCATCTCCTGCCGGCTGGTGCTTGCGGTTTGATGGCAGGCAGCCTTGTTCCACGCAGCCTGGCCTTCCTTGTGCTGCAGGGTTATGTCACCTTGCATGCTTGAGACGTTGACGAGAGCTGCCAGGCTTTGGGGTCTTCCTTGGGTAGAGTTTGCCAATGTCTGTCGCTATTCGTTACCTGTCTATGGTTTGTTTTTGCAGAGCGGGACGAGGGGAATGTCGTACTGTCTCCACTCAGGAAGCCATTTGGATACCGGGCCAATATACGTGCGTGAAAATGGGAAGCTGCACGTGGTAAATCAGGGTGCAGGCGGCATACAGAATGTCACCCCCAAAACAAGACCTTTTAGGCTCTTTCCCAGAGGATTTTCAGTGGAGCTTTGTATGAACAGGGAGGACGATAGGGCAAGGAGGCAGAGGACTGATCATTTCATCTTCACGTACACTAAGGAGGGGAACCTCCGGTACTCGGCTAAGTCTCTCTTCAGCCTAGTGCTGGGTTACATTTCTGACAATGTTGATCACATTGACTCATTGATTGGTTTCCCAGAGCAGATCGCTGAAAAGCTCTTTTCAGCTGCAGAAGCAAGACAAAAGTTCACAGAACCAGTAACAGGATTGAGAGCTTTACAGAAGTTCACTGAAGCGTATGGCAATTTGGTGCTATGTTCATTGTGCTTGCGGAACAGGTAAGCATGTTCAGTAAAAGATATTGTCATCTACTAGTTCTTTTTGCTAGGACACTTAAAGTTTCTCTAAAATGATTTCTCTCAAAAATAATTTTTAAAAAAGTAATTTCTTGGGCTTATGACACCACCTAATTTTGATGAAATGACCCAAACCTTACTTCTCTCTTCCACTCTCTTCCTTTTGTCCCATTCCTTTCCTACAAGTGCAGCTACTGTTTTCATTCTGAGGTACAAATCGTAATACAGGTAACAGACTACATCCATGTGAACTGACAGGGGATTTTATGTGAAGGATTAAACCTATAACTGTTATTTAACAGTAATGATCAGCACTTCCATATCAATCTGCACGCTTAATGCCTTCTCAAGTATTTCATGGGATGATTTATAAAGCTTTAGCTAACTTTACAGATAAGTTATAATGCCCTTGCAAACTGGGTTTATTTACTATAAGCTTGATGTCCTGTTTCATTTTGGGGGCTCAGAAGAAGATCCAGTCTTGTAGGTAAGTTACAGGCTTTGAAGTCAGGCAGGTTTTACTTCAGTTTATTGTGGTTCCCATCCCCATATTGAATGTGCTTTAATGAGGTTATGATTAGAACCCAGCACCAGTTTTTCCATCTTATTGATATCCATGTTGCCTTTCATTAAAAGACTCTTACCAGGCCTTAAACCGGGTTATGTTTTTAAAGCCTTGCTCCTACTGAAGTCTTTGCCAGTAATGTAGCCAGTCTATCTTCCATCTGTACATTTGAGAAAGGGATGGTTTATCCAGTTTAAAATCAAAGTACAAGCGTAATCATCTGAAGTGCCAAGGGTGTTTTGAGCACAGTAGGACTGAGCAGAGGTCCATTATCCTTTGTTTTATCCTTTAAACCTACTGCCTTTTTATCTCTAGTACAGATACTTTTTATGGGATTAATTCAGAAATGAAGTTATCTCTGGTATCTTTTGCCGTTACAGAAATCTGAGATATAAGTATCAAGTCTTTGAGATCCAGGAAGTAAGATATTAAGGCATTTTCTGATGAATCTTATTTCTAAAAGAGCCCACTCTTCACACTTCCCCTGAGCTAGTAGGATCTCTCAGGAGTTGGCTTATGCTCTGACTACACATGCTGCCTTCCGCACAGCTAAATTGCACGGCGGAGGACTTCGGTGGATAGTTTGATAAGTATACTTGCAGCGGGAGGATATTAATCTCCTTTATTTTCTCTTTATGGCCAAAGAGATGTTCTGTGAGGGATCAAATTAGTAAGTGCCCTTTATTTCAGCAGCGAAGACACTGATCTTGGTGTTTATCTTGCCATGAGGAATATAATGTAAATACAGGAGAGATCAGTGAATTCGGGGCTTTTCTCACCATGGGGACAATAAGTAAATGCAGGGGAGATGGGTGAGGTAGTAACTGCTACGTGCTTATTACTGCACATTCATGCATGCCATTCATTTGTGGTTTGTTCCCATTTCTAAACCTCCTACGGAGTAGTTCCAGCACGAATATTTGCATGAGGTCAGGGAACAAACACAGCTGAAAAATAACTCACTGAGTAACTACTGCCTTGGGTGTAGTCACAGCTCTAGTTGGAGTCCTGCAGGTGTCCTGTAGGATTTTTGTCTCTAGTTAAGTGTTTTATTTACATATATAAAAAGTAAAATGTTGCCATTTGACAAGCTAACCTGATACATTTGAAGTAGAGTTTAAACCTGGATGAAGGTGGGTTTGTCCACACACTTCCTTGATTGATGGTAAACTGTAATGTGTTTTGCATTATTCTCAAATAATACAACAATAATCTGTAAAGAAGTCTGTAATTGCGATGTTTGCAAGTTGAAGTCTTAATTGTTAGTCCAATATTTTGAATCAAAGCAAAACCATGACAATTGTTCAAGCAGAAGACTGGGAACTCAGATGTGTTGTGTGTAGACAGTTAGGACAACTCGCTAATTTCTGTCAGTTTTCACACAGGTACTTAAAAAAAACCCTGCATCGTGCTGTGACACTTGAGGATGTACGTGTTGCCTTACGTGTCTGAGCACCTAGAGGTTTTTTTTTTCCCTCCCCTCTTTGCAGATACCTGGTTATCTCTGAAAAGCTAGAAGAAATTAAATCTTTCCGGGAGCTGACGTGTTTGGATCTCTCCTGTTGTAAACTTGGAGATGAACATGAACTGCTGGAACATCTCACCAAGGAGGCTCTGTCTAGGTACCAATTTCTTGACACACAGCTAAAAATGACATTTCTTTTCCTATTACTGAGCAGTTGAAAGAGTGAGGCTGTGACTTGACAGGACTTTCACAGGCAGCAATGTGTAAGTTTGAAGATTTTGGTTGTTTATAAGCCCCATTCTTCAGGTAATCAAAATACAGAATTTGCTGTACACAACACACATGATCCAAAGGATATACTGAATCATAAAAGATCTTACAGATGTGTGAGGTAATTTACTGTCTCATGTTTTTAAATCAACTTTTTATAATTTCTATGGGCCAGTATAAAAATTGCCTCTTAACCATTCGGCACAGTTTTACATTTTTATTTCCTTTTTTTACGCAACTTTATTGGCCAAATTTTTAACCAAACCCCAGTGTACCAAGCTGAAAGTTTCTGCAAGCAGTAGGTTGAATATTTAGTTAAATAACATTTCAAAATTATAAATAGAGTAATTTTGTGTAATACTAAAGATTGAAAGGTAGAAAATTTTCGAAATCAATAGGCAGGATGACTGCTAATTAGAGGATATTGTGTTACTGTAAGATTTTTCTGCATTTAGCATCAAGGTTTTTTCTTGAAGTGCTCTGGAGAATGTTTTAGCATTATGTTTTTCCCTGAGTTCCTCTATGTCGCAGTACGTCATTGCTTATTTAAAATCATTGCCCTATCTCTGACCAAACCTGTCCTCTCCCTTTTTGCCAAACATTTTTCTTTTATTTTGAGTTGTGTTTGGATTTGAGATTGGCAGCCTTGTTTTGAAGAACTTCAGTATATAAAGAACCTTATTGTCTATGTCAGCAAATGCCTGTCCTGTAGGATTGGTTTGTCACTGGAGCTCTGGGGAGAGCTGGTCAAGTGAGTGTTTCTGTTCAGCTAGCAGAGGCAATATAAAAATATTTGTTAGTCCCACAAAGCCAGGCATCTTTCTTGCTACTTTTTACTAACGCTAACAAAGGAGATTGAAGGGTTGGCACAAGTACACCAGGGCCTTCTGACGCAGTTTTAGGACATCTAGCAAACCTTTCTGAAATAATGATCTGTATCTCTCCTCCTAGCGTAAAACGGCTTCTCCTGAAAGACAACTTGTTATCAGATGCAGGTCTTCGCAGAATGACAGCACCAGTACGAGTACTGAAAAAGGGTCTTGAGAATCTTTTGGTGTTAGACTTGTCTTGTAAGTACTTTGTGGTTTAATATTAGAAGGAACCTTCTGATAAAGAATTTATTCTCCTTAATACTGCAGGAATATAATTAATTTGTTGATTCCTGTGAGCCAAGTACTCATCCCCAAATTTCACCAATAACTTTCCAAAAAGCACAGGTCATACCTGAAGTCTCAGCCACTTGCTGCTTACATAAATATTTTTAATAGTTTGAGAATTGGTATTGTAATAGTTGTATTTTGGGCATTAGGGGAAAAAAGTCGGTTTTGACTCAAAATGGAAGCATACTACAAAAAAAAAAAAAAGCCCAAATCCTCTTGTTCCATTAGTAGCTTTTGGAACAAATCATTTCTTGGTATTCTGATCATCTTTCTCCATGTCTTGCAACTTGGTTAACTTCACTTGACCCTACAGGTAACCCTAAAATCACAGATGTTGGAATTGGATACCTTCTTTCTTTCAAGAAATTGAATTGCTTGGACATTTCTGGGACAGGTCTCAAGGTAAAAGAGCATCTGTCCAAGTTTACTGGACAAGTGTAATCAAATGTTCTTCCCCTTTAACTACTTTATTTCCCTTTTCACTAGGACGTTAATGCTGTCATTAAGCGGATCCAAACACGGATAGGCCTGGTTCACTCAAAAGTGCCTCTGAAAGAATTTGACCATAGTAACTGCAAAACAGAGGGATGGGCAGAACAGGTAAGGGGTTTTAAGTCTGTTCTGCTCTTTAGAAATTGTCCTTATGGACAATAAATCACTGACTAAGAAAGAACAAGGGATAGAGTTATTTCCAAAGCTATTTCTGTAAATTTTACAAGAAACATCTTAACTCCTTCAACTGTTATTTCAGACAGTTTTGCAGTGGGAGCAGGCAGTTATGGAGGCCATCAAGCCACAAGACGACTTGAGATCCAGAACAGCAGCTCTGCGTTTCTGTATGTAACTGCATAGAGACCACGTAGTTTATTTGTTTTCTTTTCTTTTCTACAAGGAATATTTTCATACTTTAATTTTAGTACAAATAGCATCTCAGGTGTGCAATTTCAGCCATTTGTGTAGCTGCATCACAGCATGTTTGAGTCTTTTCATTTGTTGGGCTGCTGGGTAACTCTTAAAGTACACCACGGCAGCACGCTTAGGGCAATGGATAATAACAGTTTTCTCCTTAAAATTCTAAGCCTAAAATAGAAATGTTATTTTTTCCTATGCACATTTCAGCATAGCAGCCAGTATTCTGGGCTGGTTTAGCCAAAACAATCTGCAATGCAAACATGCATTTTACAGGATAATTCTGTGTTTCCCAAAAATCTAAACTTCATTTTCTTTTTCCTGTAGATGGCAAGGCACACAGAATAGAGGAGGTAGTCAAATGCAAGATGGTGGAGCCAGAAACAAAAGCATCTGGAAACTTGCAGTTTTATAAGGAAAAGGTTCAAAATTGCCATTCACCTTTGAAAAAGGAGGTTGCAGGCAGCCACGAATTAAAGAACAATAGAAAAAGAGCCTTGGCTGAACAAGACAGAGAAAGGACTTCCAAACAGAAGCATCTGTGCCTCACTGTGGAGGACTGGGACTTGTTAAACACCTACTGAGTCAGAAAGAAGTGGGTCTTTTGTTTGTTGTTTTCTTGCTGATGAAATAATTTGGACACGTTGGGAGGGACTAACAAAGGAGACCGGTGTTGTTCAATCTGGTTGCTGTGATGCGCTCAAGGGTTAACCTGTGCCTGAGGAGGAACAGAGTCAAGAAGGTTGATGTTACTACTGTATATTTTCAATACATAACAATTTTTTCAAATAAAGTTTTTGCTGTCATCCGTAACTAATTCTTCTGACATAGATGTCATTCACAAAAATAGTTGGTCCCTTCCTACCTCCTCTGAATAGCTGCAGCTCACCTGAAAAGAACCTGCTTGTTGAGTGCCCTGGAACATGAATAGTGCTGGTAGAACATAAGCATCAGCCTGGAAGCACCTGGCTGTGCTGATGGAGACCGACAAAGGGAGGAAGCTGGGAGGATAAGTACGGGTCTCAGTGGAGGGAGGCAGAGAGACATTAACCCCTCAGGAACAGTTACACAGAAATCCAAAGCAGAACAGAAGTCCCCTCTCCCATTTTAGCCCAGGAAATGAAAGCTGAAACCGGGTTACTGTAGAAATTAGAATGTACAATTTTAATATATTCTCCCTTATAAGCAAATTTCAGAGAATTTTCTGGTTTAAAACCCATTATTGGTGTTTGTGCATACCTGCAACATACTGACTGTACTCCCCCATCTGAAAACATTCAGGGAAGCATTCTCTGAATTACATATATTTGCTGTGAAAGGCCTAGATACTCATTCTGGTTTGGTCTGTGCAAAGCTAGCAGTACAGCTGCAATGCTCCTAGTGTGTTTGTCATTGAATTCCTGCCCTGAGTGTTTCTATAAAGACTATCAGGTGCTCATGAGGTGGGCACTGCAACCAACATTGTGCTCTTAGGTCTATAAGTACTTATTTAGAGTATATCTTCCTTTTACGCTATTGTTTATCATAATTCAGCAACAAGAAAAACAACACATCCTTGGAAATCATGATGTGGCCAAGAAAAGGAGCTTCACTTCCAAAATGCATAAAGAGCTTTCTCTCTTTGCTCTTTTATTGCTGAATTTTCCTCAAAAAAGGACTGGACAAACAAAACAAGCATACTTGCATTCAAGCCCTACATTTTTTTCCCAGAAACTTGAGGCTATTAATAGCTTCCACTGATGACTACATCAGCCCTCTGCTGAGACAAATGATGGCACAAATAATGACTTAGCAAAACAGCATCTCGATTGGGAGGAAGATGACTGGCGCTCAAGTATAATCCTCCCGCAGCTGGCTTCTGGTTCAACAGCCACCACAGATTGCTTTTGCTAGCCCTTCCACTGTGGAGATGTGTTAGTCTGACCATGGAGACGTGCACGGCTCAGGGAATCGTATACTCCATTTCACATTGGTAAAACAGCTGGGAGCTGATGCCTTGAGCCGGAAAATAGACACATTGTGATTTGACATGAACGGTCTGCCCAGGTCACAGGCTTGTTGGTAAAATAATATGGTACAGCTTCCCTCCTTCAAAAGAGGTGTTTTAGAGCACTGCATTTCTGACACTCTCCATCCCTGATGGAGTTATTCTTTTTCTTAGGTTTCTTGCTGACTTTCTCTTTTAAACACACGACTGTGTAAATTCTATCCTAGGACGACTTAGACACACTCACCACCATGTCTTCAACCCACTAATCTTTGTTTATTGCTCTCTGTAAAGCATGCAGCCTCTGCTGACCAGGAAGAAGGCAGTAAGTAAGAAAATCATAGGGAGACTCACCCTGAAATAGATATGCTCAGCCAAGCATCTGCTTAAACTGCCTGCTGTGTCTCTGGCTGTTTCCAGGCTGGTTTCTGAGTCTCACTGTCCGTGGACTGCTGCTTCTCTTGTCTCTCTTGGCTAGTCTCTTCACAGGTATAAATTCAGAGCACGATGAGTCGCTGGTTCCTCTGTCATAACCTGGGGCCATCAATCACAGCTTTGGCTTCCCAGGAAGGCTCACTGGAAACTGTTATAGGGACATCAGCTGGAGAGCAACCCTGGGGCTCTGCCCTGCAAATACCAGTGTGTCAGCTCCTCTGACTCCTTTACTGGCTATCTCAGATGCAGAGATCACATTTCTGACCCCATTTCTTTGTGGCTCAGCTCAATTACAAAGCTTCTTAGGAGAAGGGAGTGCGTTTCGTTCCATCTTTCCAGGTAGGGATGTCCTCTATGCACCCTAAAGCCTGCCTCTGTTTCACAGAATCATGGAATCACTAGGTTGGAAAAGACCCACAGGATCATCGAGTCCAACCATTCCCATCAACCACTAAACCATGTTCCTCAGCACCTCATCCACCTGTCCTTTAAACACCTCCAGGGAAGGTGACTCAACCACCTCCCTGGGAAAAACCTCCCTGGTTTCCTCATGCTCCTGCTGAAGGAGAGAATTGGCACAAGAATCTTTCCTGCCTCAAGCCAGGCATTTGCCTTCTTTGTCACATCTCACCAGAAAGTAAGAGTTCCCAAACCCCAGATCCATTGTCCTTATCCAGCTAAGACAAGCCATCGCTTGACCTCTGCTGCAGTGGAGCAGCCTTCCTACGCAGCAAGCAGAAACATCCGACTCCCCACACTCAGATGTTTGCACACCCCAACACTTTCCTCCTCACCTTCAGGACAATCTTGAAACTTGGCAGAGGTGACCAGTGGCAACAATCGACAAATATTGGATGGGGAGAATGCAGCAGTTGTCATATGGGTCAGCCTGACCAGCATCCTCTTCCCAACCACAGCAAGCATCACAGGCTCCAGCAAGTCAGGGTTGTCCCAATATATTTGATGCAGAGAAAATGGGTTGGGGTTTTTTTTTTTTGATTAACCATATTGGCTAGACCTTATGCTGAGCATGAGGTTTTCTATATTTTTGCAACAGTTAATTAGTTCAATCCTTATCAAGTCCAGTTGTTCTGTTATCTATAAACAGTTCCCATCATAAGGCACAAGATTCTTCTTCCCCTTGCCTCCCTCCTTTCTTTGACCACTGCCCCACAGAAGCAGCAGTTGTAGCCCACCTGCATTTCAAACCCAAGGAGCATGCAAACAGTCCGTGGCTGTCCCAGTTTGGATGAGAAAGAAGCTCTCCATCCCCAGGAACGAGAGGCTGACCCAGCACTGCTGCCACTGAATCATCCCTCCTTATGCTCCTCTTAAGAAATCCTGTAAGACTTTCTCATTAATTGCCCCAGAACATATTCTGGGGTAACAAGAGGAACAATAGCATGTCCACTAAGCCTGGCTTTATTTACAAGCCCCATCTCAGCCTTGTTGAAGCATTAGATGTCTGCGTCTCCAGCAAAATGTGCATCTTTATTTTGGGCTTTGATTGAGTCTGGAAGCTTGCAAGTGAGAAACGTTTACCTAGAAAACTCCTAGCCTCTCTTCTGAGCTGCAACACTGAATGCACTGCAATCATGCTTTACAGGCATGGAAAAAGAAAGCCTTCCACCCCAGCTAGGCGTGGAGAAGGGCAGATTATTAAACACAGCTTTAAAAGTTTCTTGTATTACCAGTTCCATTATGCAGAGTTTTGCCACCTCAGTTCTAGGTGAAGCATGAGTCAGAATACAGTAAAGCTACTTTTAAGAGATCTCTTGGATCTATGGCTGTAGCCCAGCTACAGATTAGAAGAAATATTCACAGTTAATACAAGTCACGGTGACGTGCTGAGCTGCAGATCACAGGACAGAGAGGAAATAAGTGAATGGGGGGCTATTTTTAAATATCTACAACCCGGGATGGTGGTGGGAAGAATATCACCTGATGTTTATTTTGGGCCTAGAGAAGTAAGGGCACTCAGTGTAAGTGCACGTTTTTCTCAGCGATGGTGTTTCAGACACAGACAAGATTTTTTCAGAGGAGCAGAGAAAGACCTCCTCTTTCTTAAACTTCAGTGGCACATCCATATCTATCCTGAGGACTGCTTTAAAGGTTTGACTGCTTAATCCTTCTCTGCTGACAGAGGAACAAAACAAGCTGCAAGCACACCCTGTGTCATCCCACACTGCTCTTGGAGCAGCTGCAGCACTTGGGTTTCTGCTGCTCTCTCTGCTCCAAGGCTGCGACACTTCTCTCCTTTCTCACTTGCCAACTTCAGTGCAAACTTATCCCAGCCCCACGGCTGCTTTCAGCCTGCTGAGCAGCTCCAGAAACGCACAACCCTGAGAGAGAAGAACATTTTACATATGCTCCAGTCCCCTGCCCTGCAGGGACAGCTCCATGGTCACAGGGACACAGTGACTTATCCCTACAAACCCTGCATCGCCCACTTCAGTTTTCCTTGCCGTTGTGCTCGCCACTTTGAGAGGCTCACCACGGTTTGAGAGGGCGTGCAGCAGCTCCCCACTGTATCAGCCTCAGCACCAGGGTCCCGAGGAAGCCCCCTGGGTGCATCATGCAAGCCTCCAAAGCCATGGCTGACATCCACTGCAGACATACTCTGAACACAAACACTGACTTCTCCTCCTGCCCATGAGGATCAGGAGCATGAAGAAATGTCAGAGGGAAATGCTGACTCAAGGGCTAGAAAGGCTCACCTGACTCTGCTCCTGCTCTTCAGGGTAGTCCTCAATGTACGCTCATCTAGCTGCCTGCAAAGGCACCAGTGTGTCCATACAGGAGAAACCCCTCACCCAGGCTTGGCCCGACAGTGCCTGTGCTGACAGCAACTGGTAACCGACCTCCAGCAGCTTGCGCTCAATCCATCGAGCTATTGAGTCAATGCTGGAAGACAGCACTCTGCCCACGTAGAAAGGATTCACCCTCACATGCCATGACAACCTGTGAAGGTGTCCCACAAGTGGTGTCTAACCTGCACACAGGCTGCCATACGCATTTTGTCCCTGTTCCATGTCACTGCATGCCAGCCAGCATGCTACTGCTGAGGATCTGCTTGAGTTGGAGCTTCCCAAGCAGGTAGCAGAGCAGGAGTTCACCAAGATTTACAGGTGACAATGCAGGAAGCACCCTGCGGTCTTCAGTGCTGCTTGGTGCCAAGACTTCACGGTCTGCAGATATACTCATCAGACCAGCTGAGGCAGTGCTGGATGCCGTCCCGACACAGCCTCCTGGGGATGCAGGAGCAGTACTCGTAGAGAACAGGACTGCAGCTCCACCACTCCAACCCACACGGTGGGCAGGCAGCAGCTGGGAGGGATGGAAAACAGGGAACAGAAATTATTCTTCTGCACTAGCCTGTTATCTCCTTTCTTAGGTGGGTAGCTACCCTTTTACCCTCTGGTACCTACTGAAAAGCCACTAGTGATGACCCCAAGCCTGTGAACCCACCAAAGAGGACACTGGCTTGGTGCTACTGGTAGGACACAATCATGGAGCTTGACATTGAGATGACCATCGTGGCAGACATACCACCATGGGAAGAATGACTAGCTGTAATTTATTTTTTTTCAGCAAGCTACTCTAGAGAAAGCTGTTGATATGGGCAGGTCTCATCTGAGGTTCAAAATCAGGAGCGTGACTTAGGAACAAACTTGCTGCTCATTTTATTGAGAGAAGAATCTAGATGGCTTTGAAGTTGCTGAGGCTCAGTCCCCCCAACCCTGAGACACACCCATCTCCTGACCAATAACCAAAGATCAGTCTGAATTACAGCTGCTGCACCACAATGAAACTGCTCCACACCCATCAAGCCACAGAGAAGGCGCCACTTGTGGGGCTGGGAGTGAAGCATGAAGCCTTTCCAGTTACCACCAGGTTTTGACAAAGAGCCCTTTGCAGCTGACAGAATGGAGCCTGCATGGTTCACACTCACATCCTACTCCAGCTCTTTTGTGTTTTAGCAATGGGTACCAGCCTCCAGAGTTTTCCAGCAGCATCAGCGAGCGCTGCACCTGCACGCCCCATTACAACCCATCATCAGAAAGTATCTTGTGCCCAATAGCAGCCAGAAGAGAGACTTACAGCTCCCCATCTCGTCAGAGCAGTCTCCACAGTCATTCATCCTGTTGCACCTCTGATCAGCGTAGATCCAGTGCGCAGGGTTACTGCATCTGAAAACCAGGTATCCTGGAAGGCTGTTGGGCAAGTCACCTGCAAGGATGGACACACAGGATGCCTTCAGCTCCACTGGGTACGGATGCAGTGGCTACAAAGGAGATGGCAGCTACCAAAGGCTGTCATCTTGTGTGGTCAGTTGGTCCTTCCCCCTGCGGTGTCAGGGCATGAACAACGCTGCTGGAGGGGAATCTGAGGTTGGAGAGGGAACGATATGATCGTGGCTGAGCTGGAAGCAGAGTCTGGATGTCCTAGGCTTCTGCTTTAAGGAGTTTTTCTCAGAGTAACTTGACAATAAAATTAACCATGTAGGCGTACAGCTTAATTAAAGGAGGAAAACTGCATTCTGGTTAAAAAACAAACAAACAAACAAACAAAATCCCCAAGTCCAGAAACTAGGAAGATCAGAGGAGCTTGGAGTTTTTGATTCTTGGCACTCCTGCTGGGTTTTGGTCAGTGCCATCTCTCAATACCTGCCCTACAAAAGATCTGCCAAGGCTTGTCTGCTCACATATGCAGCCAGAAACATGGAGAAGGATTAAAGGGATACTGGCTGCTCTATTTCACCACAGGAAGACCAATGCAGGGAGGACGGTCACAACAAAACCACTTACCACAGAGTTTCTTCTGTTCATCCTCTCCCTTCCTGCAGTTACTGACTCCATCACAGACCTGGCTGGCCAGGATGCAGGTCACACTGTCGTCACACAAGAAGCCTGTCCGGTTATTGAAGGCTGTACAGAAGCGGTTCACTGAAGGGAAAGCAAGAAATGCTTTTATTTTCCAACAGGCCTGATGAGGAGCAGCTGAGAGAGCTGGGGTTGTTTAGCTTGGAGAAGAGGAGGCTGAGGGGAGACCTCATTGCTCTCTACAACTACCTGAAAGGAGGTTGTGGAGAGGAGGGAGCTGGCCTCTTCTCCCAAGTGACAGGGGACAGGACAAGAGGGAATGGCCTCAAGCTCCGCCAGGGGCAGTTTAGGCTGAATATTAGGAAAAAATTTTTCATGGAAAGGGTCATTGGGAACTGGAACAGGCTGCCCAGGGAGGTGGTTGAGTCACCTTCCCTGGAGGTGTTTAAGGGACAGGTGGACGAGGTGCAGAGGGACATGGTTTAGTGTTTGATAGGAATGGTTGGACTCAATGATCCCATGGGTCTTTTCCAACCTGGTGATTCTATGATTCTACGATTTGCACAGAATGAAGAATAGATCAAGGGAGGGATTTCTGAAATTCATTTGTTGTTCTGAAAACAACCAGGAGACAGGATTCATCTCTGGTAGGTTCATGGCGGAGTCTGAAGACCACACAAGTAGTCTGAGGCATGACTCTGCCATCCAGAGTTACCACAGCCCTAGAGCACAGGACACTGGAGTCAAGGAACGGCTTGTGGTGACTCAAGCTGCATCCCTCTGCTGATCCCTTTCCTTTCTCCTGGCCTACACTGGGAACCACTGCTTCATCCACTGATGAACATGAAGGGTGTTCTCATGCCACACCATTTCCGCCACCTTTATAAAAAAAATAATGACCCTCAGGAGACCAACCTGGTGTGTGTGACAGGAGTCCCAGGGCCACTGCCAAGCCCACAGTGGCAGCGAGGAGGAGCAGCACCACTGCAGAGATGCAGATGCATTTCCATGTGCAGCCCAAGCAGATGCCCCATGGCTGGCAGCGACCTATCAGCAGGCAAGAACCAGAGGTGAGGGGCTGGGGAAAGAGTCCAGCAGGGCTCAGCAGGGTCGGAGTGTTTCGGAGGAGAACTGTGGATGACCTTGTCAGCACTTGGTTACAAGAGAAAGGTCATGAGGCCCCTCGAAGCTTGGCTACCTAAGCTGAGTATTGTTTAACAATATTTATGGCCGTAACGCAAGGCTTAGCAGGTACAAAGCCGCTTGCATGCAAAGATCATAGTACAGAACGTAGCCCGATTAAGATAATTATACTTGCAACTGTCTTCTTCTTAAGAACCTGATGTTTAGATAATCACAATAGCCATGGTAACAGAACAATGTAGAAATGACTAAAATAGTGTAACCAATGATGAGCTTTTATTTTGTAATATGTATGAGCTAATTAACTAATGTATATATGTCATCGTCTTATCCCTAATAAACTGAGACTTGTTGATCATCATCTGATGCGCATGTCTCCCGTCGTTTCCGACAAATGGTGACCCCGACGTGATAAAGGTGACCGTACATACGAGCCTTGTTGCCACGGTGGAACGATGAGTGGTCGAGTCCTTACACGGCGAGGACGGCTATAAGCGCAGGAGGAACCGCGCCGAGCCCCAGGTGACCGTATAGACGAGCCTGGTCGATATGTGCTGCCAGGACCTTGGAGAGCCGCAACAGCACTGACGTTTAAGGTATGGAGAGGCAAGCAGCATATGATTTATTTACCTGCTTCTTGACTAAGAGGCAGGTCAAAGATGTAGATTTAAAGAAAGAACTTCCAAATTTATTAGCATATGGTCAAACGCAGAGTTGTTTTCAAAACCCGCATACTGTACACGAGCTGTCAGAATGGCAAAAATTCGGAGATAAATTATGGGATGCAGCGATAGATGGGGACAAAACTGCAAAGAAGTTTGGTAAAGCGTGGAAAATTATACATAATGAGCTGTTACAGTACCAGGCAGAACAAAAAGCCGCCGAGCATGCCACAGCCGCGCAAAATAAAAATAAATCTTATACCTCTGACTGGTTGCAAGTCCCTATCTTACCTCCTAGCACAAATACTGTTGTTTTACCTCCTCCGCCGCCTCCACCTTCTTTTGATGCGGCTGTTCCCTCCGCTCCTCCGGCAGCGCCTCCAGACCCGCTGCCAGATCCACTCCCCTCTGATCCTATTCCAACCCCTCCAGACCCGCTGCCAGATCCACTCCCCTCTGATTCTATTCCAACCCCTATCAAAGTATCTACGCCTAATAATCCTTTTATCACGTCCCCTAGCCCAGAGGATGATACCTTGCCTGGTGCTGAATCGGATTTGGCCGAAGCCATGGCAAGGGAGCATCGAGAGGCATGGGCAGCTTTAGCTAGAGAAGGTATAGGTACGGGAGATGCTGATGTGCTTCACGCGGCTGCTCAATTGGCGTGCCCAGTAATTTATCAGCCCTTGCCCTGTGGCGGATTGAATGCTACTGTAGCAGCCCTAGACTGGAAGCTTTTATCACAGCTCCGCTCCACTGTTAGTGAGTTTGGAGTGAGCAGTGAACCTGTTAAACAAATGTTAGACTATATATGGGATACACAGTTATTATTGCCCTCCGACTGTAGAGGAGTGGTTTGCCTCCTTTTTTCACCACATCAACAACTGCTTTTTAACGCTCATTGGCAAACTTTGGTAAATCAATGCCTAGCTGTGCAGCGGGACCCAGCAGATCCCCTTCATGATATAACTATGGAGGAATTGATGGGTCTGGGACCGTTTTTGCGAACAGAGGCTCAGGCACTTATCGGCCCAGATAAACTACGTGAAGCTATGCGCCTTGTTCGGTTGGCAATTGCTCATGTAAAGGATCCGGGTGGTGTACCAGTTTATATGGGAATTAAACAAGGTTGTGATGAACATTTTGGTACCTTTATAGACAAAGTCACTTCTGCTATTGAACGTGCGGGAGTGCAAGATTATATGACAGGGGCATTGTTAAAACAATGCGCATTGCAAAATTGTAATACCACTACACGTAATGTGTTAAATACGTTGGGAGCTAATTGGACCATTGAGGAAGCATTAGAGAGAATGTCTCACATTCCAGTGGGTCCACAAGCCTTTGTAGTTGAAGCTATTAAAGAGTTAAGTCAGGGATTACAGGAACAGGCAAGAGCCTCTCAATCACAAGTGTTAGCTGCTCTTGCACCTCTCCAAGTGTCAGCTGCTCAAACCAGGAATGCACAACCCAGAGGCCGGCCAAAATGTTATCGTTGTGGAGTGCTCGGACATACTCGGCGAGAATGTGCAGCAACAGGAATATGGTGTGCCCGATGCCGGTCTGATACACACAATACTGGAGCTTGTTGCCGCAGATCGGGAAACTTCAATGGGAGCGCGACTCGCAGCTTCCGCGCGACGACACAAGTGGCCGCTGCTCAACCGGCACTGCCTCCACACTTTCGCCAGCAACCCGGGGCAGCCTTGGGCTCGACTTGGCAGCCTCAGTAGATATTAATTTATTGACAAATCAGCCACACAAGATTTCAACCGGAATCATCGGACCACTAAAAATTGATGGACAACAAGTGGGAGCATTGTTAATTTGGAGATCCTCTGCTTCAATATTAGGACTTTTTGTGCTCCCTGGACTTATTGATGCCGATTACACCGGAGAAATCATGATCATGGCTCATACACTGTTTCCGCCTGTTTGTATTCGCAAAGGACAGCGAATTGCTCAATTGATACCAATGCCACAATTAACCAACAAATTAACTCCAATATCTACTTCTCCCCGAGAAGACAAAGGATTTGGTTCCACAGGAGGACTCATGCTGTTAACAATGAACCTCTCAGAGCGCCCTAAACGTAAAGTTACAGTGACCTATCAAGGAACTCATACTACACTGTTAGGACTTTTTGACACTGGGGCGGATTCTAGCATAATTGCCCCACAATTTTGGCCTTCTGAATGGCCAATTCAGCCAGCTACAGTAGCAGTTTCTGGAGTTGGGGACTTAACACTGGCCCAACAATCACCTACCGTGACTGTAAAAATTGATGGCCGGCAAGTCTCTGCTGTTTTTTCAATCGTCCAGCTGCCACCTACTGTTCAATGTCTTGTTGGCCAAGATATCCTCGCTCAATTGGGACTGGTTCTTACAAATGAGCACCCTTTAACCTTGTAGCCATTGCTTGGTCTTTCCCAATTCCCATAACTTGGACAACCGACACACCAGTATGGGTTAAGCAATGGCCTTTAAAACGGGAAAGCCTTCAGCAAGCACATCATCTGGTGCAAGAACAATTTCAACAAGGACATTTACGACTATCTACTAGTCCCTGGAATACTCCCATCTTTGTTATCAAGAAAAAGTCAGGAAAATATCGTCTTTTGCATGATCTAAGAGCCGTGAATGAGCAAATGGAACCCATGGGAGCCTTGCAACCAGGCCTTCCAAATCCATCTATGCTCACTCAAGACTGGCCTTTATTAATCATTGACTTAAAGGATTGTTTTTTCACCATTGATCTGTACCCACAAGATAGGAGACGCTTTGCATTCACATTACCCTCCTTGAATAGAGAGGGTCCAGATCAACGTTTTGAATGGACAGTATTACCTCAAGGTATGAGAAATAGCCCGACCTTATGCCAACTATATGTTGATGCTGCTCTTCAACCACTTCGAAAACACTGGAAATCAGTAATTATCTATCACTACATGGATGACATATTGTTTGCACAGGCAACACCTTTTTCTGAAAAGCAAGTGGATACTATCAGACAAACACTCGCTCATTCAAACTTAATTATTGCTCCTGAAAAGATACAGCGGTCCTCTCCATGGAAATATCTAGGTTGAACTTTGAAAGATCGTACTGTATCTCCTCAGAAAATCCAATTAGATCTGAACCTGTGAACATTAAATGACGCTCAGCGGTTTTTAGGGGACCTACAGTGGCTGAAGCCTGTTGTGGGCATCCCCAATGAACTTTTAGATACCCTACAACCACTATTACAGGGTACGGATCCCGCTCGGCCGATTTCAGTAACTCCCGAGCAGGAGCATGCAATACAGCAAATCGTGGAAAGAATTACAACTGGATGTACTGCCCGCTCTGTTTTATCTCAAGACTTTGATTTGATCATATGGCTGGGTCAACGTCACCTTTTGGGAGCCATTGCTCAAACTCAATCTCAGAAGAATGATTTGAACATCCTCGAATGGATATCTCCAAGTCTACAGCAAACGAAAACATTGGTTCAACAAATTGAAGTGTTAGCTCATCTAATAAAAAAGGGTCGTGAACGAGTTTTACAGCTTCATGGCCATGAACCGGCAACGATATACATCCCAATGAGTTCCAAGGACACTTTGCAGTGGTACCTTGACAATCATCAGGAACTTCAGGAAGCCCTCTTAGGTACCTCAGCTGACATTAATATCAATCCTTTTAAATGGCCTTTGCTACAATGGATGGGTAAATGGAATTGGCTCGTCTGCCTAAAAAGAGTGTGGGACCCAATTCCTCAAGCTATTACCGCATATACCGATGCAGGAAGAAAATCGCGAACAGCAGCAGTAACGTGGCAAAGCAACGGAGAATGGCAACATCATATTATATCTGCAGAAGAAGCAGACCCGTTACAAACTCTAGAACTAGTCGCCGTGATATGGACATTGATGACTTTGTCAGATCCTTTAAACATTGTAACGAACTCTTTATATGTTGCAGGAATTGTTGAACGAATTGAGGATGCCTTTATTAAGACTGTTCAAAACAAACGACTTTACGATTTATTTGTCCAATTACAGAAAGCAATCAAACAAAGGGAAAATGTTTTTTGTATTTTGCATATTCGCAGTCATAAATGGAATGTTGGCATGGGTGAAGGAAATGATAAAGCTGATAAATTGGTCTCACTCACAACCAAGTCCCCAATCAATAATCAGAGATTGGCAAGAGACGCACATGCCATTTTCCATCAGAATGCAAAAGGTCTTGTCAGAGAATTTCAGATCTCACACTCTGAGGCAACGGCCATAGTACGGGCCTGCCCAATTTGCAGCTATCACAACTATGGCCATGGACTTGGATTGGGTGTCAATCCTCGGGGCCTTGCAGCTAATGAGATCTGGCAAATGGATGTAACTCATGTTTCTGAGTTTGGTAGACTGAAGTATCTTCACGTTACTATTGATACCTTCAGTAAATATATTTGGGCAACAGCTCAAGCTGGAGAAAAAACTATCCATGTCCGCCGACATCTTTCTAGTTGTTCTGCGGTCATGGGAGTTCCTCGCCAAATTAAAACGGACAATGGTCCTGCCTATTGCAGTCACAGCCTTTCTCGCTTTTTTCAGGAGTGGGGAATACAGCATGTAACAGGTATTCCACACTCTCCTACGGGTCAAGCAATTATTGAGCGAGCACACAATACATTGAAACGTTATCTAAAAATCTGTCAAGAATCTGACATTTTGACCAAATTGATAAAGACATTATTTGTACTTAATCATTTATGTGTTTTTGGTGATTCTAAAGAACCTCCTGTTGTATTACACTACGACATTGCACATGAAAAGCATCACTCGAGTAAGCCTGTTGTAGTTTTATATAAGGATCCCAAAGACGGGAAATGGTGTGGTCCTTCAGAGGTAATTTATTGGGGCAGAGGATATCTTTGTGTATCTTCCCCTACAGGTCCTATTTGGGCCCCAGCAAGGTGGATGAAGGCTGCACTGAATGTTGCAACTACTGACAATGCGCCTTCGAATTCTGATAATGACGTGGATTGAGATATTAATTCTCATGATCGTGTCGTCGACTCAAGGTTACATCGGTCCAAGAACTAATTTGTGGGTAACTTGGGCAAATAAAACGGGTGTGACTTCCTTTTGTCTCTCTTTGGCATCTGCCACAGACCCCTTTCAAACTTGCTTGCTCGGGGTTCCTGGTTTTAACGAATCAGACTTTAAAGGATTAACTGAAGGAAGTTGCACTGTCAATTTGAGGCAGGATGAATGTGCAGCCCATTTGTTGGCAGGTTTAAATGTCTCTTTGCCTTGGGATCCTCAAGAGATTAAATTATTAGGTAGCAGAATGTTAAACAGAACAGCCAATGAATATGGATGTTTGAATTTGGGATTTTATATTTACAAAAAGACTGACAAAATAATGTGGTTAACACCTAAGGAATGGCCTTTTTGGAATGCCACTTATATGTGTGGCATATACCCATACGGATGGGGAAGCAATGAAACCAGAATTTGGGCCAACCGTACAGCACTAAAATTGCCTCATGACATCTATTTGATATGTGGAGATCGCGCTTGGCAAGGAATACCCCGATATGCAAAAGGGAGTCCATGTTATCTGGGAAAATTAGCCTTATTTGCCCCGAACATCTCTGAAACAGTCCATTCTCTCCTTCCTAACCGTTCCAAGCGCTCCATATCGGCTTTATCGCCTGATTGTAATGATCAGGTGGAGCTTTGGGGCCCAGCAGCCCGCATTTTTGCCTCCCTTGTGCCTAGTGTGGGTACAGCACATGCATTGAATACTTTAGGAAAATTGGCATGTTGGATTGTAAAACAATCTAATGTAACTACTGAAATTTTGTCTGAAATGGCACAAGACATGGATAGTCTGAGACATCAAATTTTACAAAACAGAGCAGCCGTTGACTTTTTACTATTGGCTCAAGGTCATGGTTGTGAGGATTTTGAAGGAATGTGTTGTTTTAATTTGTCTTCCAATTCTAAATCCATCCATCAGCACCTGAAATGGTTACAAGATCACACGCAGAACATTAAAGTGGTCTCCAATCCCTTGGACAAATGGTTGTCCTCCTTAGGACTGGGTCCGTGGCTCAGGACATTTATTATGTATGCATTGGGTATAGTGATTGTGATACTGTTTATAATCATCCTTTTACCTTGTTTGTTGACCTGCTTGCAAAACTCAGTCCTCAACCTTGTCCACAAATCACAAGCTAATGTTTTCTTACTTAAAGAAAACGGGGGAAATGTGGATGACCTTGTCAGCACTTGGTTACAAGAGAAAGGTCATGAGGCCCCTCGAAGCTTGGCTACCTAAGCTGAGTATTGTTTAACAATATTTATGGCCGTAACGCAAGGCTTAGCAGGTACAAAGCCGCTTGCATGCAAAGATCATAGTACAGAACGTAGCCCGATTAAGATAATTATACTTGCAACTGTCTTCTTCTTAAGAACCTGATGTTTAGATAATCACAATAGCCATGGTAACAGAACAATGTAGAAATGACTAAAATAGTGTAACCAATGATGAGCTTTTATTTTGTAATGTGTATGAGCTAATTAACTAATGTATATATGTCATCGTCTTATCCCTAATAAACTGAGACTTGTTGATCATCATCTGATGTGCATGTCTCCCGTCGTTTCCGACAGAGAACAGCACAGAGCCGTGAGGGTTATTTCAGGGGGCTCTGCATGTAGAACTGGCAGGGGGCTGCTGGGGTTTGGGGTTGATAGTTGAGTTTTGATAGCCAAACGATGATGTTAAACACCTCATGGGGAATTTTGCTGCTTGTAGTGTGGAAGAATCCATGCCCCTCTTAAGGAGCACCGGGACTGCACAGCACAAAAGCTGCCTTTCTGTCAGAGCTCACCCTATGCACTTGGAAGCAGAAGGGTGGAGGAGGCCAAGCCCCTGCCTGGCCCTGTGGGACAGCAGCATCCTTTTCATGGCAGAAGCAAACAAAACACAGGGCAGGTTGGTGTAAGGCTGGGAAACGCGCCCTCCCAGAGCCCATGGCAGAACTCCTCAAGAAGTAACATCCCAAGTGACAGGAGACAGGATGAGAGGGAATGGCCTCAAGCTCTGCCAGGGGAGGTTCAGGCTGAACATTAGGAAAAAATTTTTCACAGAAAGGGTCACTGGGCACTGGCAGAGGCTGCCCAGGGAGGTGGTTGAGTCACCTTCCCTGGAGGTGTTTAAGGGATGGGTGGATGAGGTGCTGAGGGACATGATTTAGGAATGGTTGGACTCGATGATTCTGGGGGTCTTTTCCAACCTGGTGATTCTATGATTCTATGATCTCATTTTGCAGCACTTCAACCTTTCTGCCCTGACCAGGACTCGAACACTTTCACAGAACAAGGCTGAATTATCAATGCAAAGTGGTGAGAACTGTCTGAAGAACAGCCCTTTCCCTCCCCAAAGACATGTCCAGGGTAAAAAGAGCAGCGACCTTCCATGGACTCCAACTATTAGAAAGTCATATACATAAATCAAACCAAATTGGAAGCTAAATGCCAAACTCACAGTCATTGCAACACAACAGCAGTGCCCTTAAGAGCAATGCTAATTAGCTGCCCTCGCCTCAGTGCTCTGGAGCACCAGTGCTTTGTCTCTAAACCAACGTTGTATTTTCATGCATTCCTTCCTCTTTCCAAACTAACAGGAAAAATAATTAATGTACTTGTCTAAGAAACACGTAACCAGTCACTTCTGACCACCCTACATGCATAATGGGATTTTACTATTTCTGAGTTTAAAGAGCTTTGATCAAAAAGATAGAATTTGTCTTAGCTGTGCTTCGTATTTACTTAGTTGTGTTGTACAAATGCAAGCAAAGACACAGCCTTTGCTCAACAGCAAAGGCATCCTGGCTGCAGTAACCACCCCCTCCATTTCACTTGATTGAGAATCAAATGCAAAACATTTCAGCTTAAAAGAAAAGTCATGAATTACAGCTTGTCTGCATCTACAACACCTTTGACCAGAAAGCACCATGAATACAAATAGACACAAGTCTAAAATAATGGCCATGGTAAAAAGTTCTTGCAATCTGATTTATGTTTGCTATTGACTCTGTTTGATCTCACCTTCTTCTTCTTAATATGAACAAAATGTGCTGAAGTTTGACTATTAAAACATACAGAAAGCCTACAGCAAGCTCATTATGAGCCTGTGACTGACAAGGATTTCCTATCATGTTACTATTCTGTAAGACTCCAGGCTAACAAAGAACAGCTTAAGTTTATTAATCTTATTGTCTTGATGCTTCACTACACAAAAGGGGGCGGGAGGGAAGGAAGGAATCACTCTCAACAGACCATAAATACTGGTTGTATTTTAGATTACTTAGATAGTTTCAATTGATTTATACTTTAATAATAAAAATGTTAAGCTCTGCATTTAGTTTATTACCTCTTTCTTTAGAGAAGGGCTTCATTGAATCAAAAGTAGCTATATCACCATTTCTCTGGAAGGAAAGGAATAAAAGACTGTTTACTGAAGCAGCACACAGTAACGACACAAGAAACACTGTTTTAGTTCTCACACTGTCTCACCCACAAATATGTAACATACTCCTTTAGTTTTACACACAAGCAAAAATTGCATTGGTGGAAACGTGGCCCAGATTTAATTCACATGATCAATCAAATCACCTTTTTAATCTTGGTTACGCACTTTTTAAACACTAATGCAAGTTCTTTGCTTCATATCAATACTTTCCTTTTGTATCTATGGTTTAAGTAGAAAGGACTTGAAATCTCACATAAACAACTGGTAAGGAGATCAGACAAATATCATTATCAAGAACACATGTAATTTAGGAAATGGCTGCATGCAAATTTTTCCCCAAAGAGAAAGACTGTACCTGGGGGTGAGTTCTGCTCATGCTTCCCAGAGCTACAGCCTGCACAGCGGCACAGAAGACTGCAGGGAGTTTTCTGCACTTCACAGGAGGAATGTTACCAGGATACAAAACCCAACAGAGGGAGGAAAGCAAGGAGTGTGCTGCTGCCCAGGCACGCGAGCAGGAGAGGGCACGGAAGCCCTTGTTCTGGCTGTGGTTGGAAGTGGGCTGTCTACTTGGCTTCTCATTTCTTTTGGCTCCATCTCAGATTTCCAACAGGACATTAAGCAAATCATAAAGGACATGGAGATTTTGGATGCCGAGAATGCCACTGTCACTCTGTTGCCAATTTGGAAGATGAATGCTCACCTCCAGCTGATGCCAACTGCATTTACCCTGGCACCAGTCAAGGAGAACCCTGCTTCTAAGTGGAAATGGAATGAAAGCTTCAAGGGAGAGAGTCTGATCATCTTTATGCAAGTCATTCCCCACCCTGCTTCCCAAATTAGGGTTGACCGTGTAGCAGCACCAGCCCAGACTCCTGCAAAATGATCAGATCTCAGGACAGCTGTGCAGGATACAACCATCTGGAATAGCTTCCCTGCCTGGGCAACGAGCACAGGCATAGCAAATCCTCCAGAGTCCTATTGTTTACTTGTGTACTTGAATTTCCAGGCCTGCGGGAAGGCTTAGCAGCTCAGCCTGTAGCTAACATGAACTTACAAATCATTTGCAGCCTTTTAAACTGGCTGCAGGCTTCAGTACAGCACACGCTATGAAGTTTCGTGGCTTCAAGAATAAAATGCCACGAGCAGCCTGCTTTGCCATGGGGGGAGAAGAGAGAAAAACACTGGTATTAAGTGTTCAAGGATCACGGTTCCTCCCCACGTACTAGCTTTTGAGGGGGCTTTGGAGGAGAAACCATCAGCTGTATCGCCTGTAAGTTGGCCCCAAGACAACTGCCTCAAATTGATTCAAAGCACTAAATAATGCCCAACAGCAACGACCGTCTCCATCCACACACATACAGCTTGTTTGAGTTAACACACACTTCTGGACAAGGGCATCTGCCAACCCTGCACTCACCTGTTCTCAGATCAGCCAGAATTAAACAGTCTTTTAGGAGCTCCTCCTTTGGCACAGCACCAATTTGTCCAAAGCGGGTTTCTCACAGGAATACATCAGTGTTAAACTTGGTGCTAGAAAGCTCTCCTGTTCTGAGGAGGATGTGGGGTAAAAACAACAAACGCCAACCAGCAAACAGTCTGCAACTCTGGGCACCTTCTACAAATTGGAAGAATCACAGAATCACAGAATCACAGAATAACCAGGTTGGAAGAGACCCACCGGATCACCGAGTCCAACCGTTCCTACCAAACACTAAACCATATCCCTCAGCACCTCGTCCACCCGTGCCTTAAACACCTCCAGGGAAGGTGAATCAACCACCTCCCTGGGCAGCCTGTTCCAGTGCCCAATGACCCTTTCTGTAAAGAATTTTTTCCTAACGTCTAGCCTAAACCTCCCCTGGCGGAGCTTGAGGCCATTCCCTCTTGTCCTGTCCCCTGTCACTTGGGAGAAGAGGCCAGCACCCTCCTCTCTACAACGTCCTTTCAGGTAGTTGTAGAGAGCAATGAGGTCACCCCTCAGCCTCCTCTTCTCCAGGCTAAACACCCCCAGCTCTCTCAGCCGCTCCTCATAAGGCCTGTTCTCCAGCCCTTTCACCAGCTTTGTTGCTCTTCTCTGGACTCACTCCAGAGCCTCAACATCCTTCTTGTGGTGAGGGGCCCAGAACTGAACACAGGATTCGAGGAGCGGTCTCACCAGTGCCGAGTACAGAGGGAGGATAACCTCCCTGGACCTGCTGGTCACGCCGTTTCTGATACAAGCCAAGATGCCATTGGCCTTCTTGGCCACCTGGGCACACTGCTGGCTCATATTCAGTCGGCTGTCAACCAACACCCCCAGGTCCCTCTCCTCCAGGCAGCTTTCTAGACAGACTTCTCCTAGTCTGTAGCACTGCACAGGGTTGTTGTGCCCCAAGTGCAGGACCCGGCATTTGGCCTTGTTAAACCTCATGCCATTGGACTCAGCCCAGCGGTCCAGCCTGTTCAGATCCCTTTGCAGAGCCTCCCGACCCTCCAGCAGATCGACACTTCCACCCAGCTTAGTGTCGTCCGCAAACTTGCTCAGGGTGCACTCGATGCCTTCATCCAGATCATTGATGAAGACATTGAACAGGGCTGGACCCAGCACTGAGCCCTGGGGAACCCCACTTGTCACTGGCCTCCAGCTGGATTTCACACCATTTCCCACCACTCTCTGGGCCCTCCAGCCAACCAGTTTTCCACCCAGGAGAGTGTGCGCCTGTCCAGGCCAGAGGCTGACAGTTTCTCAAGCAGAACGCTGTGAGAAACTGTGTCAAAGGCTTTGCTGAAGTCCAGGAAGACCACATCCACAGCCTTTCCCTCATCCAGTAGCCGGGTCACTTTGTCATAGAAGGCGATCAGGTTAGTTTGGCAAGACCTGCCTTTTGTGAACGAATGACAGACTAAGGGTTAAAAGCTGCACATCTTAAATTCTGTTTCTCTTTAAAGAAAAGCTTAAGTTTCTAATCAGACTTGATACTGTTCTGAGACTTCAAAGACCTTGTTATGTGACTGCCAGTTTGCTAAGAGTCCCATCTAAGACCCAAGTCAAGCAGGCCACTATCCATAACCCATGATGCAAGTGTTTAAAATTTGGAGAAAGACCACTTTTAGAGGCAAATCTTCATGAGACCTGACATCCACCACCACCTACTTCCTACACCAAGATTACCATTATCAGCTGTAACCAGCCAGGTAGTTGAGTTTTACGAGGAGTTGCCCCACATTGAAGGCCACTAGTACAGAAAAATGAGTTTATGAGAATGAGGTAACAAACCTAAGCAAGCCTTTCTGAAACAAAAACAAAAATGAAAAAGAAAATCTTTGCCAAAGATCAGAGAAGCTGAATAGGGAACACAGATTAAGACACACAGCAGGACAGGAGATTATTGTTAATTCTAGCACCTAAAAAAACCCCTAAGCCTCTCAAACGTACCATGGCTATTTCTGCCCTCAAAGAATTGTACACACTTGAGAAGTCTGCCTCACTTGTGTCAAGATGATTCCATTTAAAATGCGATGCAAGTTCAACCGAACACATGCCTAAAGAGAATATAAAATGCTCTCCTCCTACAATTTCAATAATTTAAGGCCTTTCATTTAAACAGCAGTCTTGGGCAGTGATCAAACCTAAATTACAGCCTCTGAAAACGAAGACATCAGTAAGTCAAATATTTAACAAAAAGCGAGCAGGACAAGCCATTTTGCAAAGTCAAATTCCAAGATAGCTTAAACAGTCCATTTAGATCAGAAATCATAAAATCATAGAATGGTTTGGGTTGGAAGGGACCTTAATTATCATCGAGATCCAACTCCCCTGCCAGGGACAAGGACACATTCAACTGGGTCAGGTTGCTCAAAGCCCCATCCAACCTGGTCTTGAACACCTCCAGGGATGGGGCAGCCACAACTTCTCTGGACAACCTATGCCAGTGTCTCACCATCTTCACAGTAAAAATTTTCTTCCTAATACCTAATCTAAATCTCCCCTCTTTCAGCTTAGGTTAAGTTACCCCCTTGTCCTATCACTGCACTCCCTGACAAAGAGCCCCACCCCATCTTTCCCTTAAAGTACTGGAAGGCTGAACAGCTTAGCTAGTATCTGATTTTACTGAGAAAAGATACTTTGACAGGAGCTTACAACACCTAAGAAACTCTTCAGACTCAGACTCACACTGGGCACAGTACTGGCAAGGGACAGATTGCCACAGGCAGAGTTTTCTGTGACCTAACAGCGCATTAACAAATCACCAGCTTCACTGCACAGATCACTGAGCTGTCATTAAACAGCAAACAAAAGACAGAACATGTAAAACCTGTGTTTTCTCCCTTTGTTGTAGGCAGCTACAATGCTGTGTGAAAGCAGAAGTTGTTCAACTCAAACCAAGGACTGTAAGCAATAAAGCCAAATGTTTTGGAAGTTTTGAAATCCAGCCATCAAAACACGAGGTTGTACTGGATACGTTCGACACAGGCGAACAGCCCAGTTCTCCTGAAGCTGTACCACTTCCCCCAGTGACGGAAAACATTTTAACAACTGAAAACACGTTAGTTAGAAAAACTAGCAGTGCAAAATTGGAAAGGCAACCCCAAACAACACAGTGCTAACAAGACAGGCAATAATCACTGAAGCAGAGTCCATATTTACAAAGTAGTTTTTTAACATCCATTGCACAAATCACACTTGATCCTGCTTGAAGCGGAACGCTGGCATCCCGCACCAGAACTGGGTTGTCAACCGAGGTTTGCACTATGTGAGCAGAAACGCATCCCACAATGGAATCACTGCTGCAGGCAGAGGGACATCCCGCCCCTGTTATCACACAAGCAAACAGTGTTCCAAAAACATCACACCATCAATTTTCACAACAGTCACACTTGAGGTCTTTGCAATAATACCACCTACATGGAGAGGTTACTGTCAATGGCTGCTGGCACCCAAATTTCTGGGCTATGACATTCCAGTAAAGAAGAATTTAACATGAAGAGGTACCACTAATTCAAGACTTCAAATTGCATTTCTGCATGTTGATGCAAGCCAGCTTAATCATCTCTTAATGCTCTTAAACCTCATTGATAGAAAACCTGCTTGAGTGCACCTAGGCTGGGGTTTTCAGCAGCACGGCGTGGGCTGCTTCATACGCATTCCTGCTAAACGGCCTCTGCAAGTCTCCATCATCTGTCCCTACATAACCATGAGTGTGCTAGGAATGACTATTGAACTAGTTTTAACAGCGAGGGAACACTATACTGTATCCTCCAGAACCTCTACAGCTCTCACCAGAATTCAAAACCTGAAGAGGTGTTGTTTGGTTTTGTTTTTTTCTTAAACCTTCAAGGGAGTTCTGTATAATCAACAGAATATGACGAGTTGGAGATGATGCATTTTAGCCAGCTCTAGGAGTCCATAAAGTCACGTACACTCCCAGCCTGCCAGTGCTGTGGGAACCAGCGTACAGTAATCTCCCCAAAAAACAGAGCTGCAAAAAATATATTAAAAATATGAGGGACATTGTTCACTGTTGTGTTTGTGAATCATACAGTAAAGTCAGGTCATGTTGCCCACGAGAGGGATGCCACAGACAGGCTTCCAGACTGATATGCTCTTGTCAGTAACCCACTGCAGCAAAAAGCTATGTAGTCAACATTTTCTATACAGTTTTATTTGTCTGTTCTCATTTCTCAGGAATCAACTTGTTTCTGTGAATGAAGTTACAAGACTAGAATAGTTAATCAAGAACAGAAAGTAGAATTTCCTCAGAAAAACACAGGTGCTAACTTTACAAGCAATTTAAGACTTAAACGCTAAAGTTTGACAAAATAATTGACCATGTTTTGTCCTGTGTGTGAAGGGATATGTCCTCAAGCTTAAACAAATTTTCCATCTTTCACAAACCAAGTTCCAGGCTATAGTACCTCACAAATGTTTTCCATCCTGGATATTGCCACACTGTAGAAAAAAATATATTCCTGTTTTTGGAGACAGGTTTTTTTGTGCACGGACATTAACAAGTACAAAAAGTCAGCAGATAACTTTATAATATTTTCTCTTAACTACAACAGAAAGTGCAACACTAAAAAGGCATCTCGTGCCTACTTAAAATTTCTTATACCTTTACAAAGCTAACTCTGAATGTACACATTACATCCTAGAACATACAAATAAGTTTGAAAGTGTCATGGCAGAAGTATGGAAAGCATGCTTACGGCTTCTGTAAGCAAAAAGACACATAGCAAACACCAGTGAGAAGTGATTATGTCAGGAAACAAACATAAATCCAAGATGTCTGAATCTTCACTACTAGGTGAAAACAAAATCCCATGACATTGGTTGATTCTGTAACTTTATTTGCATTTAAAGACTGGCTGCTAAGCTTCTTATCTGGAGAACCACCACAAACAATCAGGAGTTGCTAGCTCTGTTAGAATTAGTCTATTGGATCCAATGGAGACTTATTTAAATTGCTGACTGATCCAGATTGACTTTTGTAGGAAGAGGTCCTGCTTCTTCATGTTCCTCAGTCTTGCATCTAACCACAACAAGCGCAGAGGATGGATATCTGTTCAGTTTTTGTTCGTTCATGTATTCCAAATCTCCATAGATGCTCAGCTTCTGAAATAGTTAAACAATCTGCTTTAAAACTAAGACCCTCCATACAGTCAATAAAATGCATTTCATTATACAATTACATTCCTCGTTCTGATGACTGCAGCCCTTTAACACAAGTTAACCCAGGCTTTTTGTAACATCTGAAATTCATGGCTAGAACTACATTTGAGTCCAAAAGAAATGTACTACACCTCCCAGAACAACAACAGATACCGAGTTTATGTAACAGCTCCTTTAGTTGGCAAATACTGTGAGCCTGACTTATTTCTGAAGTGCAGGGATCTCTCCGGGCAGTAGGGACACCAGTTCAGCCAGTTCCATCCTGATCAGACTCCATGCTCACAGATAATCTGCTGTCACTTCTGTTCTCAATCCTCCTGGCTCAAACCTATACTGGGTTCCACCTACACCATCCAACTTGCAGCATAGCTTTACTCCCAAAGAGATCAGAAGCAGCCTCCATTTGTTAAGAGCAGGCTGAAGGGTGTCAAGAGAAGAGCGCTACAAACCAAAAACCATCATATCTGGGCTGCCCGAGCACAGCTCAGAGCACCAATCAGCCACACAAATAAGCAAGAATTGTTCTGCTATAAAATAATCATTTAAGTAACAAAATTGGTTTGCTAACCACATCTGCAAAATAAAAAACTTCCTTTTAGCTGACCCTCCCCATGTGCTTCTTAGTTTCTAGACAGCTGCAACATAAAAGTAATACGATGAATAAACTCCAAGTATTGTTGGTTATAAAATAGCGTTACCTCAGACGGAACATACTGCTCTACAGCGGTGGCCACAGTCGCGCAGCAAATCCAGAGCAGCACCAACACTGACAGGACAAGCGTAGTGGTTAAAATCCAACTGGAATTTCTGAAATGAAAAGAATGTTACTAGATTTCATATGCTGAACAGATGATAATGGACCCTCTAAAAAGTTCGCCCCATTTTGACTGCATTTCCTGCTGATGTGTTAGTGTCTAGCTTGTCCAGCTACACAGCCCATTTCAGACACCTGGGTACTCTAATGCCAACTTAGTATCTGATTCGAAAAACAAAAGACTTGCTGGATTCTGATTACTGGGTCGTAACCATCCTCCAATTTACAGTTTTAACAACAGATTTTCTGTTATGCTTTTGGGGTGCAATTCACTGATATTCAAATGCAAAATTGTAAGGAGAAAGTAGTCAGGGTAAGGGAAAGGAACAACTGTGCTGATCTTCAGTAAAGCTTTAATAAATATATACTGGATATTTTCACTCTGGAAATGAGATAGAACAGTGCCTTTCATACAGGACAATCCCAAAACAAAAAAACAAATGCCTTGCCCTGAAACATTTCCAGAGCTAAAGAACACGCAAAATACAGTATTGATTAAACAGTTCACAGAACACACTCCAAAAACAGTGTAGGAAATTATCAATATGATGTTCATTTGAAAGAGAAGGGAAAATCAAAGTTAGCAGAATAGCCTAGAGACAACATGGGGCCAGAATAAAAAGCAGTAACAGTCAGGCAATTTACGTTGCTATGGTTCCTTGCAATAGTGCCCCCATCCACATACAGGAAAGGGCATTATCCTCCTTACTGGGTACAGGCATTTTAGAATACACTTACATGGAAAGACACTTGAAAAAGCTGTCATTTTCTCGCTGTTCAAAAAGTCCTCGGTACGTCTGTGAACTTCCTGGACGTGCATCTGCTGAAATACAACAGCAGAAACAGCAGTCAGGAAAGCAACAGAAGACCCAAATGCTGCATGGTTTCTCTATAAGAGAGCATAAAAGAAAAGTTTCTAAATGGTCCTAGCTTGCGTGCTTCTGTTTCCAGCAGAGCCTGGTTTCTACCACAGGCTTTGCTAAGTGTACATAGCACAGCCTACAGAACAAACAATTATATTTCAGCTGCCTAAAAATTTGCTTTTATCTGCCACCTGCAACTTCTTTTTTTATTTCATTTTTTTTTTTCCTTGCATGACAGGGAACATTTGCATTTGCTCTTCCAAAGCATAAAGAACAACTTACAGGCTGTTTTACTCAGTGACATGGATCCTCTTGCATCTCCAGTTTCCTGATCAAGCTGTGGAACATACTGTACTTCTGGCTTTGACTAAAAGAGAACAAGGAGTTAAGAGATTGTGCTAGCAGGTTTCCACTGATCTTGATAATGTACATTTTCAGATCTAATGCAGACGTTAAGGTTAAGACATGCTACACTCCCATAAGTTTGATTTTATTTTTTTACCCTGCAATGGCCCTAAAGGTATTGAAATACTATTAAAAACAGTCTCTTCTGTGACCGGAAGGAGCAGAGTTAAAACATTTAGTAGCCAGAACAGCTTAATCTCAATTAAAAAGGCAAGCACCTGGAATATGACAATTTTGCCATCATCTGCTTGAAGGTAGAAAGTCCATGAGGATGTTATGAAGCTCTGAGCTGAATCCATCATGTCACTCCAGAATGATCTCACCAGTGTCAGAGGAAAGAGGAGATGAATTCTTGGCATCAGGGACATTAACTGCAAGCACAACATTAACTGGTTTTTCATTTGTTTTTATACAAAAAGAACAGAAGCGATGTTCTCTCTCACCCCTCGCCCCATGTCTAGATTTCAGTCCTTAGGAAGATATACCTTCCATTTGAAAAAAAAAAAAGAAGAGAAGACATGCTGAATAGAAAACAAGTAGGTGGTATTTTAAAAACATGTCATCTACTTACTTGCTCTTGCCTTAACTCAGCAAATGGCAATTGGTTCTGGCATCCAAGATGGCAAGCATATTGTTCATCAGATTGGGAGTATGCTTCAGTACAGGCTGCAAGGAAGGAGTTCCCCAAATGAGAAGATAAGTTATGTGTTTTAGTTAAGAAAACATTTTCAGTATAAGCTGGATCAGAAACAAAGCAGCAGTGAAAGGAATGGCAGGCCCATTTGCCAGGAAATACATGGAAATCACTCCAAGGTAGCATTTGTTCTGAGATCTCATGAGGGTTAAGGAACCAGAGTTTAGACAGATGAGGTAGCTGAAATCCGAACGCAATCAGAGCAACCATTCAGAGAATGGGATGTAAGTTTTCATTGATCCTCTCGCTACCACTCTAGCTGTTTTTTTTTTTCTCTGTATCATGTAAACCATGAATTTTTACTTTAAAGAACAGAGATGGAATCCTAAAAGGAAGGGTCCATTTGAATTCTTGGAGGTAACGACAGAAGTCATGGTAGAAGTCACAGAAGAACCAAAGGAGTGTTTTTCTGCTTGTGCAAGAACTGCATTGGAAGAATTATGGAATATTTTTTAATGAAAAATGAAGCCCACTCTTTGTTTCACAGATCACTTCTCTTAATTATTCACCAGAGATCATAGAGACCAAGAAATCTACGCTATTCAGAGTGAATAATTTAGGTTATTCTGCCCATGGAGAAATGAGGCTGATCATACATAACTCTTCCCCAAAACTCTAATGCTCAGGGGGACAACGTTGCAGTACAACCTGAACTAAAGAATAAAACCAAGTAGCAACACAGAGGACAGTAGTTCTCCCAGCTTTCCATAAGACTAAAAAGACCATCACAAAGGCTAAGAAGCTGGCAGGAGGCATGGCACCAGCACCTAAACATTTGAGTATTCAGCTCACAGCACCCGAACAGCATTTCCATGTTAAAACTGTCACAAAACTAGTGTTTGTAGGCATAAAGAAGCGTTAGAAGACAGAACTGAGCAGATCGGCCAAGATGCATCTTGCCAAGCACAGAAGACTTAGTCAGGGCACCAACCAGTGTAACAGATTACAGAACATAAGCCAGCAAAAGACAACAGCCTCGGGAAGGAGAGTTAAAGCAGAAAGTAAGCAACTGTTCCATTACCTCTACATGTGGTCTATTGCTACATTACCCTTTTTTATGGCAGTCGTTCATGGGTGGTTTGACAACTAGACTGACACGCTGTATCACAGCTACACACAGTGTATGACAGACTAGAGCATTAGCCCATTGCTAGGTTATTTAGTGCACTTTTGTATCACGTTAGCATCTTTGCATGTCAGGCTTTCTACCTGCATACCTGCCACCAGCTCTCTGAACTAGTCCTTTTGTTTTTATGAGCTACTGAGAGGAGAAGAGCTTCCTTTGAGTGCTGGCTTGGTGCTTAATTGGAAATAGAGAACTTCTACTCTTCTTAATTTGTGTGTTTATGTCCTACTTAATCTCTGAATAAGACTGTGAATCAGCTGCCTATATATCAATGAATGAACATTCCACACAATTCTAAAACCAGCATTAATTGGCCTATAGTACAGATATTTCATCTTCACTGTGAAATTTTTTCTCCAACACAGATAATCTGAGAGGATTAGTCACCAGCGTTTAATGGCCTATTTCAAACAAAACCTATCCCTCATTCCAATAATTCAGTTGTAAGTAAATCTCAGGGTGCGACCTAGACCACATGTTACAAGGCAGACAGCTCATTAAGATCTGTGTTCTCTCTCTGTCTGAACAATTCACTTGTATGTACAAATTTGTCAGAAACTGTAATGGGGACCAATTGTCACATAGAATTATTAAAGGAAAAGCGTGAATTTGACTGGATTTTTTCACAGTAATTTTGTGTTTTTCTACATCAAACCGTTTATAGTAAAATGAAGTATCTTAGACTGAAGATACTTAAGAAACTCAGGAAAACAGTAACACTAAGGATCAGGTAAGTAGAAACTCACAGAGAACAGACAACCTTTCCTTAAGATTTCTTTTTTATATCCTCTACATAAACTTTAAAGAGTTGTTACCAAAGCCTGAAAGCAACTGAGGTAATCCCACCAATTCAACAACACCCTCCCAGATATTCCTGCTCTTCCCTCTGTTACATCTCCTCACTATGGGATGCTGAAGGAGGACTGAAGTCTTACCAGAGTCGCATTCCACTTTGGTTCGATTCAAATCAATGCCATCGTCCACAAACTGACAAATGGAAAACAGTCTGCAGCCTCGCTGGCACGCGTACAGTTCCTCCTCCTAGGAAGGCACAAGAAAATACCTGCATCCCTCCATTGAAGAATTGTCAGGAAAACAACAATTTCTTTATTGGAAGTGTCACCCACCAGAGCACCAACCTCCTTCCCTTCCCTAGACCCAGAAGCCAGGTAAACATGGCACCTGGGTGATCTGAAACAAACCAAACTACGGCTCTAACACTAACATACTTCTTAATTTATTTTAAACGGAGCTCTTCACTGTTGGTGGTGGGGCAGACCTGGAACATCAAATTCTATTTTGTTAGCCCAGTCCTATAACTCTCAAACAAAGTTGCACCATGTTTGGGGTTTTTTTAAAGTTGGTTTTAAAGAGATATTGCTGTAAAGATTTACTGACATTTAACCCTAGAAAGAATAGACAGTCTTCCACCTCTTAAACAGTAGAACCTATCAGGAGAGGACAAGAAAGACTTATTTTGACAGCACATTACAGTACATCTACCAGAATCTAATCAGAACTACAACAGAATTGTCAAAATAAGAGATTATCTTCTGATGCTCTATATCAGTACCACAGTTAACTGCTTACTTGCCAAACCAGCTCCACAAACACACATATTTACTTATTATCTTGAACTGAAGGGGAAAAGTGCTTCCTCACTGCAACAATTAAAACTATGCAAAACTACAGAAAACCTAGTATTTCTCCCATCCTCAGTACCAAGGGGATGGATGTGCACTTTCCACGTACAGCGCTCTCCGTGTTGCAGAACTAAACACAGCCTCTATTGCATGAGCTCTCCTACTAATGATCACACCCCAGCAAGAATCAGACCCATCAAAACCTCTAACTATGCAGCCACTCTGATGACTGCAGCCACTTGCTGTACAGGTGGAAAATGGGCTGTGAATTAAATTAATAAAAACCAAACATACCACACCTTACTGTATAACCATTGTAAACTAACTGGCCATTGTTTGCATCTAAGAGTTCACATGGTTTAAAGGAACAAAATGTAAATTAAAATTTAACTCTAACAACACTAACAGGATGGCTGAGATAGTTATGCTGTTGCAGAAAATATGTTTTGTAATTTGATATCTAGACAAAATCAGCTTTAACAGACAGATTTCTATGGCAGTCTTCCATGCAAGTCATATTGAAGCTTGCCTTATTTTCCAATCAAAACTAAAACAGTTCCCTTCAAATTCAACTGGTATTTTTATGACAAACAGAACAAGACGAAGTGTAAAAGAAGATATGGATGTATAATTCAACAGCTACAACAACACACAATAAAGAATTTAAGAGCACAGTAAAAATAACAAGAAAATCAGCATTCCCTGAACTTGAAGAATTGCTGTAACAAAAATAAAAGTACTGTGTCAAAACACTATGGAACTATATTAGGATAATGTTAATTCCTAATTTCACTGGTTTAGTTCTTCCTCCTCACTATCATTACGTGTAGGCACCAAAACATGTCACACATACAGATCTGTTTACTTGTATTCTGCACAACTTCATTACTTCCCTCTGTGAGGATACCAGTATCGACAGAGAGAGTCAGGAAATCCGATTTAAGTTTCTTACGAAAGCAAGGCCCTGTTATCTCACATTGCCACTGCCTGCTGCCCTCATGTGAGATCGCAGAGGAGGCAAGAGCTCCCATCATTACCATGTAGGTGAATCAAAATGCAGATTGAAGTTTCTGACAACCTACCCATTTAACATACATTTCATCCTTCAACACCCAAGTGCCACACCAGCACCCTAGCTCAGGATCTTTGGCTTGTCACAGAGACAGTGCCCAAAAATACAGAACAGCCTAAGAAAAATTACAGCTGCCTTTTTAGGAACAGGAGAAAAAACACAGCAGCAAAACACTCAAAACCCACAAAAGCATCCTGCGTTAGCAAAGTTATACTTTGAAAGCAGCATTTCTTTGGCAAGCTGCAGCCTAACCATCTATTTTCAAAACTAATTACCATAGAATGGTTTGAGTTGGAAAGGACCTTAAAGCCCATCCAGTTCCAACCCCCCTGCCAAGGGCAGGGACACCTCCCACCAGACCAGGCTGCTCAAGGTTCCATTCAACCTGACCCTGAACACCTTCAGGGATGGGGCATCCACAGCTTCCTTGGGCAACCTGTGCCAGTGCCTCACCACCATCAATGTGAGGAATTTTGTCTAATCTAATCTATTCCTCCTCGTCCTATTGCCACACACCCTTGTAAACAGTCCCCTCCCAGCTCTCCTGCAGACCCTTGCAGGTACTGGAAGGACACTCTAAAGTCTCCCCTGAGCCTTCTCTTCTCCAGGCTGAACAACCCTAACTCTCTCTGCCTGTCCTCATCGCAGAGGTGCTTTAAAGTGAATTTTGGGGGACACATTGGTAAATTTTAACGCTAGTAAGAACCTACCCTCTTACACAATCTAGTTCAAGCTTTTACAAGTCTCTTGCATTGTTTCAGCTTAAAAAAAATATCAAATGTAAAACCTGGAAAGCAACAAAAGCAAAGTGACAGAAGGAAACATTGCAGCTGCTACATTCGCTGCTTTGAGGGAATGAAAACCTAAGCCATTGAGACAGCCCAGAGCAGAACGGCTGCTGCCTGCCCCCAGCTCTGCACGGACTCCTCACACAGCACAGCGAGGGGAAAAGGCGCACGGGGACACCCCCCGGCGAGGGCTCCTGGCCGAGCAAATCCCAGTTTGTGACCGGTCACTGTGGAGCACAGGAAGGGAGGAGGTGGGAGAGGAGGCTGCAGGAGAGAGGCTGGGGAGGGCCGTGCTGCCCGCCACCCCCGGGGAGAAGGAAGGGGCACCAGGGGAAATGGGGGAGGAAGGGGGAGAGGAAAGGGCACCGAAGTGACAGGAAGAAGAAGGAAGGGGCATCAGCGAGGGGCAGGGCTGGGCGCGCCCGTACCTTGGGGTAGGTGTGCAGAGAGTAGGTGAGCTGGCAGGCGCGGTGACACGACGCCGTGTTGCCCAGCACGGAGTCAAAGGCTTCGGAGGAGGCGGCAGACAGCGGCCCGGCCGCCCGAGCGCTGCCGCTGCCCGACAGAAGCACCAGGGCGAGCGGCGAGCAGAGCAGCAGGCAGAATAAGCCGCCCCGCCGCGCCGCCATCTTCCTTCTGCCGCGGCAGCTCTCGCGAGAGTAACCCCGCCACCTCCTCAGCGCGGGGGCTGCTGGGAGTTGTAGTCCGCGCCTTGACCCGCCCCCAGCCGCCCCGTAGGGCCTCTCCCCCGGTGCGAACTACAGGGCGGAAGGGGCGGGGCCGCAGCTTCCTTCCGGCTGGGGTGGGGAAGGGAGGGAGGATGGACCGGTTCGTGGTGCGCCGGGCGCGCTGCCCGGAGAGCCCCCGCCGCGCCGCGCCTGCCCCCCGCGCCACCCGGCAGGCCACGCTCGAGTCCCTCAAGGCAGGTCACCGGCACCGGGGGAAGCCGCGGCGGGTGTGAAGCCTTCCCCCCGCGGCTCCCGCTGCTTTCGAGGCCTCTGGGGAGCAGCCGCTCCTGGGGAGCTCCCGGCTCCCCAGGAGAAGCCACGCTGGCCCTGAGGCGCCTCAGAGGGAAGGAGGAGTTCCAGCTCTGCATCAAACTCTTTGAAGCGTTCAGGTGGCCTCCTTGATGAGAGGGGGGTGGATAGGTTAGGAAACGCAGTTAAAAGGGTGCGGAAGGCTCTCTGGCACGGATGAGACCGCACACTGAATCCTGTGTTCAGTTCTGGGCCCCTCACCGCAAGAAGGATGTTGAGGCTCTGGAGCGAGTCCAGAGAAGAGCAACGAAGCTGGTGAGGGGGCTGGAGAACAGGCCTTATGAGGAACGGCTGAGAGAGCTGGGGGTGTTTAGCCTGGAGAAGAGGAGGCTGAGGGGAGACCCCATTGCTCTCTACAACTACCTGAAAGGAGGGTGTAGAGAGGAGTGAGCTGGCCTCTTCTCCCAAGTGACAGGGGACAGGACAACAGGGAATGGCCTCAAGCTCTGCCAGAGGAGGTTCAGGCTTGACATCAGGAAAAGAAGTTTCATGGAAAGGGTCATTGGGCACTGGCAGAGGCTGCTCAGGGAGGTGGTTGAGTCACCTTCCCTAGAGGTGTTTAAAAGATGGGTGGATTAGGTGCTGAGGGGCATGGTTTAGTGATTGATGGGAATAGTTGGACTCGATGATCCTGTGGGTCTTTTCCAAGCGAGTAATTCTATGATTCTGTGATTAAAGGGGATTTCCTAAGTTAACATGAGTTACAATGTGGGTCCTTCCTGCCCTTTTGGTGTGGTGTGGGGTCAGGCTGGATACATGGTTTGGATTCAGCCACCTGGCACCAATGTTGCTGGATGGGTTCCTTCTCTCCCCAGCAAGGAGAGCCCTGCTGCTGGTCGTGTGGTGGTCCTACAAGAGACCTGCATATGGGCTGAGCCACCTGTTTGTAGATCCTCTTCTCTTGAGCAGGAAAATGTTGCTGCACCAAAGCAAAACAATGGTGCATAAAGCACCCCAGCTGTCTAACCAGTGCTGAATCTTTGCAAGATGCCTCACGTCTGAACTATGAGCCTTGCACTGTTTGCAGCCTGTTCTGTCAATATCTGTGGCAAAAACAGTTCGAGTGAAAGCATTGTGCAAGCAGGCAGGGTACTTTAGTTTGTGTTCATGCTCCCTAATGCTTCCTTTCTCTCTGCTGTTATTACTTTAAATTTAAAGGCAGACTGAGCAGGGCTTGGATTCTGTCAGGCTGCTAAAAATAATTAGTTGCCTCTCTCTTATCCCTTTTTCTATTGAGAGACAAACACACAATGGAATCCTTAAGTTCAAAACACTTTGCTTATAGCGGACATTAGCCATTATGTGCCCTAGGTTTGGCAGACCAAGGTTAAGCATCTCGCTTTGCCTTCTATTTACTTCTCTCTTGATTTGCAGTAGAGTGCTGATCTCAAGCAAGTGCCCGTCATTCCAAGCCATCATGTATTCTGTGCTCTGGTTCGTGCTATAATCAATAATTCATGTGTTGACAACAGCCCCATTAGCTGACATGAAGCCAGTGTCCTTATTTATAATAAGAATATTCTGATTTCCTAATGGTTTTTCTCTTTTCCAGAGAGTTGTGGTTGTGGAAGATATAAAGCGATGGAAGTCTATGCTTGAGCTTCCTGGGCAACCAAAAGAGAACCTGATTGAAGCTTTGGAGGAGCTGAAAAAGAAAATACCTTCCAAGGAAGTGTTACTTTCAACAAAAATAGGTACATCTTGTCTAATCTAAGCTGTGAATATTAAACTGTCTTGTGTCTGCATGGCTTGTCGATACAAAAGAGACTACCTTGCAAGCTTTTGAAGAAATTAGTGTAGTTGTCTCAATAGCTGTATACAATTGCTGAATAAAAAGTCGTTGGTATTCAGTCTGCAGTTTTCGGTAGTTCATCTATCCTCTAATTCCTCCCAAGTTGCCTGCCTATCACCAAATACTGCATTAGCCCTTCTGTGGTTAAATTTTTGAAGAGCTCTTCTTGGGCACCTGTGTGTGTTACTCTTTCCTTCTCTCTGTCAGGGGCACGTCAGAGTTCTTTCTTGCCACCCGACACGTGGCTTATCTATTTGACCTATCTGAATCCTCTGCCCGTGTGAAAAATTCTTCTCAGATTGGACCAGAACTGCTTACTACATCCTCACACTAAAAAATTCCCAGCAGACAGCTCCATGCAAGTAACAGCTCAGTGCTTGGGGCTTTTCTGTAGGACTTGAGGGAAGGGTAACATGAGACCACATGGTCTCTGCCTTTCCTGTCTATGGAGAGCATCCCAGAGTGAAAGGCGGTGGTGTTGGCCTTTGTTTGCCGTAAGAGCAGCTGGATCTCTTTTCACAGAGCTGCCCTCCTTGCCTTAGAAAAGGAGGTGCAATCTGCCCCTTTCCCTTTCCTCCTGGATTGTAATTTCATTTGCCGTGTTCAGTTTATCCAAGCTTTTCCTGAGGTATTTTCCAATGCCTGCCTGAAGGGGGCTGGGATAGAAGAGCCACGGAAGCCTAACAGTGACATCTCCTGGCCGACAGCACTAGTGGTCAGGGAGAAATACCGGCACTGGAAGAAGGTGCCTTTTGTCTCACCTCAGAGGAAACCTTTGCAAAAGCACTGTTGCTTGGAAAGATTCTGCTTGGAGTCACTGAGATGTTTGCATGTTAAAATGCTATAGCTATCACCAGCCACATCTGGTTCCTTAAAGGGCTTTTCATTTTAAAACCAACATTCCTTGTAAGGCAATCTTACAAGCTTTCATTAGATCTAGCAGTATCTGTGTGGAGTGTTAACATAGTCCTGTATTATGTAGCTCTCCACCTCGGTGATCTGGGAAGGTTATTTTCACATGTATAAGTCAAATTTTTGCTAATTGCTCAAGCAGAAGTCAAGGAATGAGAACGTCAGGCTTCATTTCTAATAATTATGTGTTTATATTTGTGTCAATGTTCTGGTTGTTTTGCTGACACTGCCCGAATTAAAAATGCGTGTGGCTGCGTTAGTACCAGTATGATTTAACTGGTGCCCATTATATTTTGTCCACGTACCAAAGCTGGAGGAGCTGTTGCTGTTTTCCAGGTCACACAGTTAATAAGATGCGCAAACATTCAGATCACGATGTGGCCAGCCTCGCCAAAGATATTTACACAGAGTGGCGAACTTTCATCAAAGACCATTCAAACAAGCCCTCAATAGAGGTCAGGAGCGATCCCAAGACCGAGGCTTTCAGAAAGAATGCACGGAAGCTGCTTTGTGAAGCCCTGGATCTAGAGGTAGCATCAGTTTGTCTTTGGCTCAAGTAGTTATTTCTTGCAGGAACAAGTTAAACAAACCTTTTTCAGCTATAGCAAAGGTGGCCCTTCCTGCAGAGTGGGGACAAGACCAGATGATCTGTTCCTATTTTCAGTGTTCTCCTGCATGTCTTTATTTATAAGTGGCTTTGTTTTTGAGGTAATTATTTTTCTTTTTGGTTGTTAACTAAGTAAATGTGCTAATTATAAGCGAGGTGCGTTTGCTCTTGTTTATGTAACCCATCAACAGGATAGCTTTGTGTTTACTGCAGTTGAGCTCTACAAGGAGGAAGTTAATTGAATGTCAAGTTTTTCCTTCTACTTAACAGCTGTGAAAGCAACACTGGGACCTTTTGGGTGTTTCATATTTAAGTAGTTAAACACTTGTAAATGTAACCTATTGCAAAAACATAGGGGCGAGGTTGACAGTATATAAAGTGGTGATAAATACCAGATTACTTAGGTATCTAAGTAAATGAACAGGGTTTTGCTGTAAGGCTTAATGACTAGTTTACTTGGTCTGTGAAATGCCATAATAATTATCCTTTGTAATTTATTCTTTAATTATCCTTTAAATGGAAAGTCAAATGATAAGAATTCAAAGAGTTTCAAAGCTATTCATTTGCTGGTTATGAGAACAGCCTCTCCCAACTTCCAGTCCATCTGGACTGAGGAAGCACAAAATACTGGTTTACTGTGGGAATGTCTCACAGAGGTGGGAGCTCACCTTTGCCAGGCTGCTGGGTTGAGCTTCGTACTTGGAAAACTTGTCTTTCCATGTTGATAAGACTGATAGTAAAGTCTAAACCTATGGGACAGAAAGGCTATGGTGTAAAGCAGAATTGCCTCTGAACAGGACTCACCTGAAAGCATAGCAAGTAAAAATACCCTTCTAGCTTGCAGCTACCACCATGTGTGCAAGTGGAGCTTTCAGCAGCACATGAGCAACCTATGTAGGCAGAGGAGCCACAGAGGTCCAGTAAATGGGGAGCAGGGACATCTGAGAGGTTGACAAAAAGGGGAAGGGAAGGTGGGGCGGAAAGGATCCAAGGGGCTTTTAGTGAGGGGTAGCAAAAACAGAGTGGGCAAAGAACTGTGAGGATGGCTATTTGGCATGCTGGAATCTCCTGCTTGCAAAGCATGGGAGATTCCCTATCACAAAAGACAGAAGTTAAATTAGAACCATTTTGTGATGGGTGGTAGATTTTTTTTTCCTAAGCAGTGCTAAATTACAGGTTTTGGCACATGTTGAAGCAATAACTACATAATTAATATGTAGCAAATCCCTTTCTGCATTCTTAATTACACCTCCTTCTACACACAGAGAACCCCCATTTCCCTTTATAGCACCAGGCAGAGTTGCCAAGTGTTTGGCATATCTGAGAGTTGCTGTTGGAATCAAGTTTAAAATAGTATCCAAGGTACCTTCTACCAGCAAGATCAAAAGCAAGCTGTATGGAGATGATGCACCATAGCTTAGAATTTCAGTTAAGTTTGATACCCAAAGGTAGTTGCAGATTAGTTTCCTGTTGTGATGGCAAAGTACTGCCACCCAGCTGGAGATGGGGATATGTTCCCTGCTACTGACCACGTTGCCTTGTTCCTTAATTGCCAGGGTGGAATTAAATTGCTCTTCCTGTTACACTTGTGGTGGGAAGTAGATTTTCTTGAATCTAAGCTGATTAATGAAGAAACACTGAAAAGCACCAAGCTCCAATTTCAATTAGTTGGTCTCCTTATTAAATGTAAAGATCTAATTTTATACTTTGCTGTTTTCAGATTGATCACCCACTGGCTGAAAATATTGAGCGAGAAGCTTTTCATCTCTCTTCCCGTCTCATTAGTGCACCGTATCGCAGAACAGTGCGAGCTCTTGTCTTCTCATTAAAGCACAAACCTGAAATCCGAGCAGAAGTCAAGACTGGCACGCTGACTGTCCCCGTGTTTGTACAGAGCCATAAAAAGTGAGGTGTCGTGCTTGATCCTGAGTGAGAACTTCATGTGCCTACATTTCTGTAGAACTGGGAACCCTTTCTGTCGTGAGGGGCGTGCAGAAGTGCTGGCAGTGTGACTCACTTGGCACCACTCCATGAACACGGCTGCTGAAGAACTACTAATGATGAAAATGGTGCTGTAAATCTGACTTGGTAGAAGTCCGTGTGGGCTTGTTGCAAGAAAAGTTTCTTCTCTGCTGTCTGTTTTCCTGCTACAAAACCCTCCTTGCTGACTCACCCGTTTCTCACTTCTGCCCATTTGTCATACCTCAGTTTAGCTCCATCCCTGATGCGGATCTTCAGGTGTAATCAGCTGGATAACTTAAAGGAGCAGCTCTGTGCTGTGCTGGTAGGAAATACTGGAAATTCAGGGTATTTGGTCTATGGAAGGAGATTCCAAGTGCATAACTGCAAACTCTAGTTAACCCTAGATCAGCCACATCTGCTGCAGCTGGGCCCTGCCTGTGGTGGGAGCTAGCTGTTTAGCCAAGCCAGGTGATTCCCTGTTGCCCCATTCCAGAGTTGGATGCAAAATAAGTTTCAGTAACTTGCCAACAGCATTCCATAGGCTCAGTCATCCATCAGCGATTGTGGGCATTTTCTAAAGCCCTGGGGTGAAAATCAAAATGCCCTGGAGTATAGGTGCTATCTAATGCCTCTGCCGGTTACTGAGCGGCTTGCTTGGACCTCCTTACCTCACTCATTATGGAAATGTGGTGCTTATTTTTTTCTGTATCATGAAAAAAACTTGAAATGTATTTTGTAAATAAAATCAGGTTATAAGCAAAATATTCCTTTTAAAGGCTTTTTTCCTCCACAAGGAACATGGTTCAGAATGATTGTGTGTACAAATTTAAGCAACGAACTGTTGGTTTAATTCCTTCTAGTTATTAAAAACTGGAAATCTTACCTCTTGTATTGTCACTGATTTCTTTAGTGCCACAAGTCATCTTGTTCTCCACAAGCTATTATTAAAGCTGTGACAGACTGTTTCTCTACTGGTAGGTAATAAGATTGTGCTCTGTTCTGTGTGTCTGTACGTACAGAAGGGACTGGTCACAAACCTTTTTCTGAGTAACCAGAGTAGGCAGACCCAAATATGGGAATGGATAAAACCTGCCTATTCACAGCCACAGGAATTGAAGTCTTAATGTACTGTAAGAAAATGTCTTTTGATCAGTTGCAGTCAGCACTTGTATTTCAGAAGACACTTAAGGACAAATAATGCAGTGGGAAAACTGAATTGGTCTTTATTCTGATCTTCACCCTAAAACAGGATCGTCTGTTATCATGTGGACCATGAAAAGGTTTTATACTTTTTTCTTATGTGGACCCTAGGAGCTAAAGAAACACCCAAAACTCACCTGAGATGTTGAACTCTGTAAGTTTAATTAAATAATTGCAAGTTCTGGTGGTGAGTGCCTGCCTTGTCCTCGAGGTGTATTTATTAAAAAAAGTAAAGTTACTACCTGGTTGCATCTCCTCCTTTGTGCATCCCTTTTGAAGCGGTACAAGCCACAAGAGATGCCAGCTGCTGTCAGCAGCCTCTCTGAGATCCCCTCACTGTAATCTTACAGGCTGTCCAAATGTCGCCTGAGGTTAGTATGGGTCAACCAGTGCCCCCAGTTTGCAGTGTGGAGCACGTGAGCGCTTCTGCTGCACACACACTACAAGCTCGGTGTGTCCTATGCCCACAGACTCTGTTTCAGGATATCAGCAAAGCTCTGCCAGGCCCATCTCTTCTTGGTGACTTTCTCCATGTCCTCTCCCAATCCTGACACCTTCATTGCTGAGCAGCCCTCAGGAAGGAGATTATTTTTCTTTTTAGAATCTGTTTTGGATACCTTCAGCTCTTTAGGGCATACACTGCAGAGATTTTTTTTTGTCTTTACTTCATTCTTAATATATGCCAATATTTTTTTGTTTGTTTAGGATTCTGGGATGCAGAGTTACTGCATACAAGGAGAAAACGGCCTATACATTTCTTCTATTTAACAGCTAATAGTTTTGCCCAACATGTTTTCAAGATGACCTAAGTGTATAGCTCTTGGTCCAGCTCTTCTATCTTGATATTAAAGCTGGCAGTAACATTTGAGCTGAAGATTCACAGGCTCAGCTTTGCATAAAACTGACTGTCTGGAGGAACTGGAAAAGATTCCCGAGGGTTGGACTCAAGACTCATAGGGCAGGAGAAATGCAGAGAACAAGAGAATGCTTTAAGGGACGAAACACAGAAAGGACGTTGGGGAAGAAAGACAAAAACAGAGATGAAAAAGAAAGGGGCCAAAAAGGCTTCATTTTCCCTCAGGGTGATGCTGGATGTGACAACAGGATACTCGATACCTGACAGTAATCAAGGTTTTAATTACTCTATAGAGACCAGATTCTCCCCTTCCAGCAATCTCATCCCCACAACTGCATTTTTTTATGCCTTAGGTTATCTACTGAATCAGTTTGCTACTCTTTAGTTCTCCCTTCCCTCCCCTGTGCAATACAACCAGTGAGGAGACTGGAGCTGTGTGGCTTGTGAAGGAAGCAGGAGGCCAAGGACGACCAGTGTGAGACTGGAGCCGTGCAGCTCGTGCACAAAGCAGGAGGCTGGGAATGGCTGAGTCCCAGTGCTGTGATCTGTTCATTAGCTGTAGTTTGTGTGACTTCTGGAAATCCCTTGAAATAGAGGGTCAGCGAGGGCACAGAGTGCATGGCTCCCAAGGCTGGCTTGGCTCTGAAACATCTGATCTTCTATAGTTTGCCTGTGGCAAACCCACTCACAAGGTGTCCTGCAGGACTCTCAAGAACTTGGATTCTCCTATATTGTAACCCATCACAGAATTGGTCCCTCACACCCTGCTCCATGCATTACCCATCAGGCTGGTGGAAGAAAATACCCCTCAAGCATCCTAAAGTTTGTCCTTGCTGGCCCAGGCATGCATTTCTCCTCAATTCTGCTTTTTCTCCTCCTTCCTTGGCAGTCACTGTGTGGTGCAGACCAGCCACAGGGTACCATAAGAGATGTTACAAAGACAGGGACTCTCCACAAGCTCCTGTCTTCACGGTGGGCAAACCCTTTTAGATTAAAAGGAAGGATGAAAGGGCTGAGAGGTGGCTCCCTTGTGCAAGGTTTCTCTGGCACGCTGCCTTTGAAATAGTTGCTTCCCTTTTTACAGGGGAAACCGTCAATGAAGGAGTCACTCAATCTGGAAAAAAGAAAAAAGGTTCTGGTTTTCCCCCTTTTCTTGCAGGTTAAGCCCAGACCACAGATTTCTATCAACAAAAGGGAAGGTAGAGCAAACAGACCTATAGAGACCAGCTGCCCCCAGCAGAGAGAGGAGGGGAAGCATCTCCTACCCTCCTCCCCTGCCTGTGCTCCTGCCCCTGAGGAACACAGGGTGGGCTCAGAGCAGCATTGGGAGGGATGAAGGGGAAATTCACCCCTGCCAGAGCTGACTTCTGACCCTGGCTTCTGAAGAGCAAGTTTGGAAAGGCATCGGGTGACAACTTGCTCCGCTCCCCATCAGCAGGTAGGGCTCAGGAAAGCTTTGTCCTGCAGCAAATTACTTGGGCGAAAGAAGACAGGACTACACAAGACCCTCCCTGTCCTTTGGAAAAAGAGAGTGCGCAGCAGCTCACCATTTTTCATCTTTTAAGAGGCTCTTCAAAGGTTTCTCCACAAAGAACCTGAAGTTTTAGATCTCATTTTCTTCCCTGGCAGCCCTGTAATATGAAGGGTTTGCTGGGCTGGCCCTGGATTAAGAGATGTTAAGGCAAGGAGCAGCCACCGATGTTTTTTGGAGCCTTGATCATTTGAAGGAGTCTCCAGGAACTTCACTCCAAGGGTATGTTAGCACACAGCCGGGCAGGAGGGTAGGATGAAGCAGAAACTGGGGGCTGAAGCAGGGAAAGGATGGATGGAAGCAGAAAAGAGGAGAAAGAGGGAGGGAAACACATCAGGGAGTTCTCCAGCCCAGCCGGCTGCAGCCAGCAAACCCTCGCTCCTCCTTGCAGCACTCAGCATCAGAAGCACTGCATCTCCCTGGCTGTTTTAAATGGCTGTGGCACTTTTAAAATGTTTTAGTGGTAATGGGGGAAGCTCTCTCATAGCAAAGATCGTGTTGTGGAGGATACTACAAGGGCTCTTCATTTGTTTAAACATTCACCTGCACAAGTGTAGATATTGCAGGGTAAGTCCCCATGTTCAGGTGGATGAACAGGCATCTCACAGGAGGGAAAACTGAAGCATGAATGGACTCTGACATGCCACAGGATGCAAAAAAAGGGAAGCCCGTGCCAGGGTTACACTGCAATTAATGATGCTCTAATTCTTCTGCTGGCAGTCCACTCAACAACATCCACGGTCTCTGTCAATTAGACTAGATTATGGGATAATCCTTGCTAATTATATATTATTATCTAAGAAGCAGTTATCTCCCTGTAAAGGGTGCTCCTGTAATGGACAAACACTGTTCTTGTAGCACAGTCAACAATATTTTGTCCAAGCTGAGATTTTCACATTGCAAACACCACACTCCTGTCCCATATCAGGGAAGGAGGAGGAGAAAAAGGGCTGGAACATACAGAGTCAACTGCAAAGGGGAGGCAGCCCCTACAGCCGGCTGGCATTGACCAACTGAGCAAGCAGGTTTAGTTGCTTCCCTGCAGAAGGGGGGCTTCGGTTTGTCAGGAAGTGGGTTTCTGCTTCCATCTGAGGCCAAAGGGATTAGAAGGTCCCGTTTCCCTTACTTCTGGTCTGCATCACGGGACTTCAGTCTGTGCTGGGACACTGTAGGGAGACTGGATGGCCAAAGGCTGGGCACAGGTCACTGACGGGGAAGTCAGAAATTGCAGGAGTGAGGTCTGAAAGCCACTTGGCTCAAGAAAATAACTCCTTGATTTTCTAGTGCTCTCCTGTCCTGGTTTACCAAAGTTACTTTGCCATTTAACACAGATGCAAGAAAAGGCGATCTGTCCAAGCTGTGAGCTCAATCAGAGCAGAAAAGTAGCTGTAAACCTACTTGTGCTTTAGCTTTTGTATGCTCTGTGTAGAAACAAACAGATAGTTACTCCAGGTCTAGAAATAAATAATCCCCTTTTGGGAAGTCAAATCAAGTCCTGGTTAGCATCGTAGAATCATTACATTGGAAAAGATCTTTGAGATCATCAACTCCAGCTGTACCTATCCACTACTAAATCATGTCCCCAAGCACCACAGTCTACTCACTGTTTAAATACCTCCAGGGATGGTGACTCAACCACCTCCCTGGGCAGCCTGTTCCAGTGCCCTTTCTGGGAAGAAGCTTTTCCTAATGTCCAACCTAAACTTCCCCTGACGCAGCTTGAGGCCATTTCCTCTTGTCCTATCTCCTATCACTTGGGAGAAGAGACCAACCCCCCCGTCTCCCCAACTTCTTTTTAGGTAGTTGTGGAGAGTGATGAGGTCTCCCTTCAGCCTCCTCTTCCCCAGGCTAAACAAACCCAGTTCCGTCAGCTGCTCCTCCTAAAACTTGTTCTCCAGCCCCTTCACCAGCTTCGTTGCTTTTCTCTGGACTCGCTCCAGAGCCTCAACATCCTTCTTGTGGTGAGGGGCCCAGAACTGAACACAGGATTCGAGGAGCGGTCTCACCAGTGCTGAGTACAGAGGGAGAATAACCTCCCTGGACCTGCTGGTCACGCCGTTTCTGATCCAAGCCAAGATGCCATTGGCCTTCTTGGCCACCTGGGCACACTGCTGGCTCATGTTCAGTCGCTGTCAACCAACACCCCCAGGTCCCTCTCCTCCGGGCAGCTTTTTAGCCAGACTTCTCCTAGTCTGTAGCTGCACAGAGTTGTTGTGCCCCAAGTGCAGGACCTGGCATTTGCTAGTTCACTGCAAGAGCACAGAGGTGAATGGCTTCTGGAGGGAGTGGAGCGCCGTGGCCAGTGTGAGCTCAGCGCCCCCCCAGTACCACTTACCTCTCTGGGCAAGGCTGGCATCGCAGCAGAAAGCTTTACTGTGTATTACATAGAATAAACCACCAAAGGGTGGTTGCCTGGTAAGGGGTGAGCACGCAGCTGGTGCTCAGGAAGCTTTTATCTTTCTTTTTGCAGCCACCAACGTAAAACATTGGCTGTTTATTTCCATTTTAAGAGAAACAGGTGAGTCAGCAGAACCTCACTGCACCCCTTGGGCCACATAAATCTCTAACGAGCATAGTGTGCGATGCTTCTGCTTAAGAAAGCATCAGAACATCCTTTGTTTTTTCCAAGCATGGAAACCTAGGATCCATGAAACATTCCTGAAAGGAGAGGGATCTGAGCTATATGTCACAGCCGAAGCATTGCTTTGGAAAGGAGAAGCCCCTCAAGCAACTGGCTCCTGCACAGCGACCCCCAGGGCTGGGTTTGCAGCCCCTAACCCGCAACATCTGCCTGCCTGCAAAAGCAGGGCCAGACCTGGTGTTCTGAGCTTGCGTGAAAAATGAAGCAGCTCTTTCTTAATTACAGTGCTGCAGCCAGAGGGGCCTCAGCCCTCTCCCCACGCCAGCAGCCCAGTGGTGTGTGCACCCAGGCAGCCGTGCACAAGCCACCAGAGAGCCCTGAGCTCTACCTGGCTCTGCAGAGACAGAGCCAGTGTCCCTGGGGTTCTCCAGCACAGGCACCGAGGGGTCACCCAGCCCTGAGTGATCTCCAGAGCTCACTCAGCTGCAGCACTGCTCAGCATCTCGCCTCCCTCATGCCAGGTGGCTCCAGGGGACTGGAGAGCAATGATGCCAGCTCATGCTAGCAGGCACTCTGGCTGTACTGTGCTCCTTCCACCCCACAGCTGTGTCCAGTTTGTATCTTCAGGAGAGCATTCCAACCCTGGGGCTTCTCCAGGCTTCTCACGCCGGCAGAGCATGACTGCCTGCCCCTGAATGGGCTTGCCTGGGGTGAAGGTGGGATCTTCCGAGACTGTCAGAACCTCATGTTGTGGATCATGACACCACGTGCTTGCTGGGAGCACTGGTGGGATGCTCCATCCTGCCCAGTGCCCCAGGCCAGTCCCGGGCAGGGGGACTAGGGTCTTGTGCCAGCAGCAGTGCCCATTTTGGGGCACTTTGACCATTGTTGCTCTTGCCCAATGCAGCAGCACAAAAGCACAGTGCCCAAAGCACATCCCACCACTGCAACACGTTAGGAAAACCTTCCCAGTAAACAGAGAAAATGCAGAGAGCATGGCTGGGATTTTTAGGATATATTAGCCCAGCTTCTCTCTGGTAGAAGCGATTCCCCTAGGGAGGGAGAGGAATAAACCAACCAGTCTCCTGGGGGTTCTTCCAGTCCTGTTTTCTATGATCTACAATTTTCACTGACCATTCTTCATCAGATTTGCATCAGGCATTTGCAGAGAGATAACAGAGGCTCTTGCTTGCGTGCAAGAGTGAAGTCTTTGTCTACTCCAGAGGGATGGGACTCCACATCCATAAGCAAAGCCAGGAGATGGGGGGCTGCATTCTGCTCGGTGCAATCAAATCATCAGGCTCTAAATAAATAATCAGATGAGTAATGGGAGAGCTGCCTATGCTCGCCGCACTCCCTGCCTTCTTGGGAAGTGTCAGGCAAACGCTAAGGAGGGAAACTGAGGTCTGATGTGTGAGGGCAATGGGCACAGCGGCTGGGAGGGAGTGCTGGTGACAGATACCTGCTCCAAAGGCAGCAACAAGTCCTCACCACACAGTTCTGGCTGCGCTCTCCTCTTGCCACAGCTCTTGGTGGAGACCCTGGGTGGGAGTCTGCTGTCTCTGCATCACAGTTTCACCAGGCTCTTCATAGGATCATAGAATCACCAGGTTGGAAGAGACCCACTGGATCATCGAGTCCAACCATTCCTATCAAACACTAAACAACCATGCACTTCCCTGAGTGTCATGTTAAAGCTCAGTTTGGTGTAAAGGTAGGACTGCTGGTAGGTGGGGATTTTCCCTGCTGCTGTGTATCTATTTGCAATGCATCCAAATACCTTTCGCATGAGAAAAGAGACCTGGGCAGTCCCTCTCTCCACACTCTGTGCTTGCATCATCCCTCTCCTTGGCTGCATTCTCTTCCCAACCCCAGGGACTTTGCACCAGCTCACCAGGGATCTTCTCCCCTCCCAGCTGTCCCAATGCAAGATCACATGCTGCTGAGCTCTTCATCTGCAGGGCTGGGGACAAACGTGGTTGCCCAAAAAGGATTGCTGTGGGTGCCACCCCTGTCCTGGTCCATGGCCTGGCCGTGCTCAGCAGCAGTGCTGGCGGTGGCAGGAAAACCCTCTGGACCACAAAAGTGTCCCTTGATCCACTTCTGGCAAGCTTGGGTTGCACAGAGGAGACTGGATGAACACAGATTTCTTATTAAAATTAATTTGCAAAGCTGGAATAGCTCCAGCTCCTGGTTACGCCTCTCCTTTCCCCTCCTGGTCTCTTTCCGTTAGCTCTCTCTGCAGCTCCCACTCATTTTGTATCACATCGCTGATCGTGGTGAGAAACGAGCTGGTGCCTCCCCAAGCTCCACTCTGTGCTGGGTGTCGCTGCCACAGCTGGCTCTAGGTAGGACCCATCTGGGCTGTGGGAAAGGTAAGGGACAGCTCTGGGAGACCTTGCCAAGCCCTTGCCCCCGAGGAGAAACTACAGCCACTCTCCTTGTCGTGCTCAGGAGCTGGGCGAGCGTGAAGCGCCCTGTACACAGAGCCCCATTGATGAGTAAAGGTCGCCCGAGGCTGGGACAGTGACAGCAACAAGGGGCTTTTGTCCTGGGTGGGATAGGGACATGCAGGAACTGCTGCCAGGTCTTTCTGTGTGCGGGTGTGGGATGCTGGGGCTGTCCCACTCTGGGACTGTGTCCCAGCCAGCAGTGTCACACTTATGGGCTGCCTGCAGCGCCTGGGAAAATGTGCTGGGGAGGGGTACCCCAAACATAGAATCATAGAATCACTAGGTTGGAAAGGACCCACAGGATCATCGAGTCCAACCATTCCCATCAATCACTAAACCATGTCCCTCAGCACCTCATCCATCCATCCCTTAAACGCCTCCAGGGAAGGCGACTCAGCCCCCTCCCTGGGCAGCCTGTGCCAGTGCCCAGTGACCCTTTCCATGAAAGTTTTTTTCCTGATGTCAAGCCTGAACCTCCCCGGGTGGAGCTTGAGGAAGTTCATAGGGGCAGGGGGGAGCTGGGGAATCATAGAATCATAGAATAACCAGGTTGGAAGAGACTCACCGGATCATCGAGTCCAACCATTCCTATCAAACACTAAACCATGCCCCTTAGCACCTCGTCCACCCGTGCCTTAAACACCTCCAGGGAAGGTGAATCAACCACCTCCCTGGGCAGCCTCTGCCAGCACCCAGTGACCCTTTCTGTGAAAAATTTTTTCCTAATGTCCAGCCTAAATATCCCCTGGTGGAGCTTGAGGCCATTCCCTCTTGTCCTGTCCCCTGTCACTTGGGAGAAGAGGCCACCACCCTCCCCTCCACAACCTCCCTTGTAGAGAGCAATGAGGTCTCCCCTCAGCCTCCTCTTCTCCAGGCTAAACAACCCCAGGTCTCTCAGCTGTTCCTCATAAGACTTGTTCTCCAGCCCCTTCACCAGCTTTGTTGCTCTTCTCTGGACTCGCTCCAGAGCCTCAACAACCTTCTTGTGGTGAGGGGCCCAGAACTGAACACAGGATTGGAGGAGCGGTCTCACCAGTGCCGAGTACAGAGGGAGAATAACCTCCCTGGACCTGCTGGTCACGCCGTTTCTGATCCAAGCCAAGATGCCATTGGCCTTCTGGGCCACCTGGGCCACTGCTGGCTCATGGTCAGTCGCTGTCAACCAACACCCCCAGGACCCTCTCCTCCAGGCAGCTTTCTAGACAGACTTCTCCCAGTCTGTAGCACTGCACAGGGTTGTTGTGCCCCAAGTGCAGGACCTGGCATTTGGCCTTGTTAAACCTCATGCCATTGGACTCTGCCCAGCGGTCCAGCCTGTTCAGATCCCTTTGCAGAGCCTCCCGACCCTCCAGCAGATCCACGCTTCCACCCAGCTTAGTGTCATCTGAAAACTTGCTAAGGGTGCACTCGATGCCTTCATCCAGGTCATTGATAAAGACATTGAACAGGGCTGGACCCAGCACTGAGCCCTGGGGAACCCCACTTGTCACTGGCCTCCAGCTGGATTTCACACCATTTCCCACCACTCTCTGGGCCCTCCAGCCAACCAGTTTTCCACCCAGGAGAGTGTGCGTCTGTCCAGGCCAGAGGCTGATGGTTTCCGAAGCAGAATGCTGTGAGAAACTGTGTCAAAGGCTTTACTGAAGTCCAGGAAGATACATCCACAGCCTTTCCCTCATCCAGCAGCCGAGTCACTTTGTCATAGAAGGCGATCAGGTTAGTTTGGCAAGACCTGCCTTTTGTGAACCCATGTTGACTGGGCCTGATCACCCGGTTCTCTTGCATGTGCTTCATGATAGCACTCAAGATCACCTGTTCCTTGACTTTCCCTGGCACTGAGGTCAGACTGACAGGCCTGTAGCCCCCTGGATCCTCCCTGCGACCCTTCTTGTAGATGGGCACAACATCAGCCAGCCTCCAGTCCAGTGGAACTTCCCCAGTCTTCCAGGACTGTTGGAAGATGATGGAAAAGGGTTTGGCCAGCACATCCGCCAGCTCCTTCAATACCCTTCGGTGAATCCCGTCCGGCCCCATAGACTTGTGTGTGTCTAGCCGGGCTAGCAAGGCTCTGACCACCTCCTCTTGGATCATGGGAGCCTCATTTTGCTCCTCTAACTCCTGGGTTTGTACACAGACGGAACAACTTCCTTTACAATTAAAGACTGAGGCAAAGAAGGCATTAAGCACCTCAGCCTTTTCCTCATCCCCTGTCACTGTTGTTCCTTCTGCATCCAATAGGGACTGTATGGTCTCCCTAGTCCTCCTTTTATTATTTATATATTTCTAGAAGGATTTTTTGTTATCTTTCACAGACTTTGCCAATCTGATTTCTAGTTGAGCCTTAGCCCTTCTGATTTTTTCTCCACACAATCTCACTTCTCTCCTGTAGTTCACCCAAGAGGCCTGTCCCTTCTTCCAGAGCCCATAAACATTTCCCTTCTTCTTGATATCGCTCAAGATCTCTCTGTTCAACCAAGCTGGTATTCTCCCCTGCTGGCTTTTTTTTCCGGAACATGGGGATGGCTTTCTCCTGAGCTGCTAGGATTTCCTTTTTGAAGAGCTCCCAGCCCTCACGGGCTCCCTTGCCCTTGAGTACTGTCTCCCATGAGACTTTGCCAACCAGCCTTCTGAAGAGTTCAAAGTCTGCCCTCTGGAAATTTAATGCTACTGTCCTGCTAACCACCCTCTTCACTTCACCTAGAACAGAAAACCCCATCATCTCATGATCGCTTTGTCCTAGGCGTCCACCTCCTGCCACATCCCCCGCAAGTCCTTCTCTGTTCACAAACAGCAGGTCCAGGAGGGCACCTTCCCTTGTTGGTTCATTCACCAGCTGTGCAAGGAAGTTGTCTTCCACACCCTCCAGGAGCCTCCTAGACTGCTTCCTTTCTGCTCTATTGTACTTCCAGCAGATATCAGGAAGATTGAAGTCTCCCACAAGAACGAGAGGCATTGATCTAAACATTAACCCCAGCTGTTTATAGAAGAGCTCATCAGCTGCTTCTCCTTGGCTGGGTGGTCTGTAACAGACTCCCATCACAAAATCTACCTTCTGGTGGGCTCCTCTGATTTTAACTTACAGGCACTCAATCTCCTCTTCACCACAATCCATCTCAATAGTGTCCAAGTCCTCCCTTACAAAGAGGGCTACCCCGCCTCCTCTCCTGCCCTTCCTATCCCGCCTGAAGAGTTTGTACCCCACCATAGCTGCACTCCAGTTATATGAGTCATCCCACCATGTTTCTGTGATGGCAACGACATCATAGGCTCCTTGCCCTATGACAGCTTCCAGCTCTTCCTTCTTATTCCCCATGCTGTGTGCATTGGTGTAAATGCACTTTAGCTGAGCTGCCGAGCCTTCAGCTGTTAGGTGATTTGGGGAGTGCAGGATGTGTAGGGAAGGAGGGTAAACCAGCTGGGAGCACGTTTTGTCTGGGAATCCAGAAGGGTTTATCACCAGCAGCACAGGGATGGGGAGGCTTGGCAAAGCCGCGGGCATGCTCTGAGCTATTTGGCTGTTGCCATTTTGGATGGAAACTGGTGCTGCGGAGAGGTGGTGCTCCTGTATCCCGGCCACCAAACCAGGAGGATAGTTGGGGCCCTAAACTCAGGTGTTGCCTCTGTCCCCCTGATGTTCGCTTTGTCCCACAATGCCAGTGTGGCTCTAATTGGGGTCTTCACACTCGGTGATGTTGGGTGCCTGAGAGCATGGAGGACACCTGGCCAGCACTGGTGGTGACAACTCCAGGTTTTTTGCAGAAGCAGCTTCCCAGGGAGTCAAATTTGGACCAGAAAGGGAGGGCCCTGTATATCAGGGAAGACACAGTTGAACAGTGGATGTCAATGAGCAAAATCCTGTGGGGCAGGGGGAGACTGGATGCCAGAACTTAATGGAGAAAATGAGAGGCTGAGAACACTGGATCATGGCCAGAGGAGGAGGAGGGATAGTGCTCAGTGAGCACAGGAGGCTCAAGTACCAGCTCAAGTAGCTACACGGTCTTGCTCTGCCCCACGCTCTTACAGCATCTTCAGGTCCTCTTAATCGCCTGGATATTGCTGTGTGGGGCCAGGAGTACTGGGAAGACTCTTGGCTCAGGGGGTGGACCTGCTTCCGCAGTGCCAGTCCTGCATCCCAAGGGATATGTGCACCCAAGTGCACCTGGGGATGCTCAGGCAGCTTCAGATTGGAACCAGAGCTGGAAACCCTCCCCGGGGTGAATGCAGCAGCGGTCCATATTGCTGCTGGACTCTGGGACCAGGTCCATCTCCTTATTTGAGTACAACATCAACAGCTCCCCAGAAGAGCCCCTGTTGCTCTACAAACTGCAGGGTGCCAGGGGTTCCAGCTGGGCAAGGAGGTGCCTGTCCTGTGGGCTCCCTGCCAGGCACAAGTGGCTCTTTCAGCAAAATCTGGGCTGCCAGGAAAGTTAATTATGTCTTTAAGTTTCTTCAGTTGTCAAATCTTGTAACTATCGTATCAAGCTGACAGTTATATACCTAGCAATTAACTGGCAGCAAGGTTCTACAAGCAGCAGGGGGGTCTGGCCTTGTTTCCCATCTATGTGCACAACACGCTTTCAAACTGCTGCCTTAATGGAGCTTAACAGTGCTGGCAAATATTTCACTCAGAAATCTTGTATTTGCCGAAGTGTTGCACCAACAAACAGCAAATCAATCAGGGCTCTGATAACGAAGGCTCCTCGTCAGGAAGCACGCGCAGATTTGTGCTTTCTTCCCTCCCTAGATGCCCTCTTAGCATCCATAGGGTGGTACCAACCAGGAGAAAAAGCCTCTTGGTCACCATCCTTTTCTTTTACTGCTGCTTCCTTTGATGCTCAGCAGCAGGTACACACCTGTTCCAGCAGCCACGGGAAACAGGACTTTGGTCAAGAAAGCCTTTCACCTATGGGACTCTCCCATCATCCCGTTAAAAATCCTGCAGGTGCATTCCGCAGCAAGTGCAGTGTGACGCTCTCACAGGAATGGCTGGGATCCTCCTTAGAGTGGATCCCCCTTGAGAAGTAGTGCTACCGAAAAAAAAGCTTCTGGATTACTCACTGCTCTCAACTTCATTTTTTTTTTTACCCTTAAATGACCACATCTGGACATTTTAAGATCTCTCACAGCACCACAGTGTGTTTTATGCAGGCAAGGGTGGCTCCCAGGGCTGCAATCACCCTGCTTCTGCAGTGCAAATTCACATCGGCTTTGCCATATGTTGGGTTTAACCCATGCCTGGACAAACACAGGATGCTCTGCTCTAGACACCCACTGTGTGATGCTGAAAGGAAATTTCCTTTACATTGGTTGGGCACAAGAGGCAGTCAAATAACCCTTGTTTGGCTATGCAAAAGTTAGCAGCATCAGGGTTCTTTGGGAGGAACCCAAGTTTCCTCTGGAGGTGCAGGTGACCACAGGACTCCGGTTTCCATGCCTTTGGCTGCTGAGCTCACCTTCTGTGGGGACTATGGGTGCAGGTCTGGCACTATGGATGCAGGGTCCCAGGGGAGCCAGTCCCTCCTGCCAAGGCCCTTATTTACAAGGTTACTAAAACCTCCATGCTTCAACATCTCTCCAGGCTCCGGATCATCACAGCCTGCTAAACCCCAGCAGGATTTTCTCATGATTTTAGACTCCAGGAGTGATGCTGGCACAGAATTCACAGCAGTGGGTGCCTGGATGTGCTGGAAAGGAGGAAAACACAGGGGAGACGAGAGATCACTCTCCTTCTCCCCAGCTGCTGGTGGCTGAAGCCCTCAGGTGAGTCCTGTGAGAAACGGGCAGGTTAGATGACATGCAAAGATCAAATGAGGAGCTCCAGGGCACAACAAATGTGTTTCATCACGTTGCCCACAGACATTCAGAAACATCACAGCTACACGAGCTACATCTATCCTTGTCAAGTGGAGATACCCATAACACAGCCCTAAGGTACCCCCTGCCACAGGCAGGAGTGTGGAAAGTATTTGTTTGGAATATTGTTATATTTGGGGATGGTTTGTACCTTCAAGAATTCAGCTAGAAATAATTGACAGGATGATTTGCAGCCATCAGCAAACAACATCACTTTCCTGAAAGCAGCAGCACCGAAGGGAAAACAAATTGAAGCAGGTGCGGGAAGAGTTAGGAAGCGCAAGAATTGCATTCTTGAGCCAAATGGACAGATTGAGTCAGAGGGAAACAAATTGGGAAGGGAAATGACTGCCTATTGCCCAGATTTTTCAGGTGCTGAGAGGAGGTGAAGGTTGGGTTCAAGCTTTGTTTTGAGGCCTGGGAACTGTGTCTTTGCTTGAGCAGCTGTGTTAGATGTCAGCCTGGAGTGAGAGTAGATTTTGGGGTGTGTTTCCACCCTGGTAAGGGCTTGGATTGCAAACCCTGGAGATCTGGGGACCAGCTTCCTACAACAGCACCAGCCCCACCACTGCAATGACCATGAGGAGCCCCGCCAGGATGCAGATGCTGATAAAGACGATGTCACTAGTGTCTTGGCTCCTGATTTCACGCGAGTCCGTCGCTCCCCTGTCCCGCTGCTGGACATCCACCAGGTTTTCTGCCTGGCTGACCCGGGATGGGTCAGGGCCGGTGATGAGGTTCACTGAGGCTTCCTTCCTCTTCGGTTCACACTGCACCTCATACTGGTGGATATCCTTGTGGTCACCTGCTGAAAAATCAATGTAGAGGGTGCTGACGATGACAGACGTGTTGTTGCGTTTCTGCAAGACAAGGGTTGCAGCTCATCAGGGCTTTGTGCAGCTCATTTGCGCAGGGCTTTGGAAGGCAGCTGGCTATGAATCAGACCAGTATCTACTGGGAAGATGGGGGAGGGACTGGGTATTGCCCTCCATGGCCCGTGTGACTGGCAGGGGGCTAACTGCCTGCTCGGCTTGCTTTAAATGCAAGTTTGCTGACCACTTACCTGGGATTCAGTGCCGCAGGTGTCAAACCTTGTATGTATTTTAAAGTTCCCACCAACCACATGGGCTGCACAGGAAGGAGTCCCCAGATAAACCCTATTCCTCTCCAGCTGGGCCAAGGACTGCACAGGGATCTGTATGTGGAAGTCTGTCCGGGTACAGCTGACATTCATCGGCACAACTGTTGAGACAGAAAACAAGGTCCATGTGAAGTTCTGCTGGGAGGAGTCTCCCCAGGCTGCAGCAGCTCAGTGCAGAGCCACAGCCTGTGTCCAAGCTTGCTCTCCCCATCACACATGAAGCAGGTGACCAGTGGTGCCAGGACTAGCAAGGACATCGACCCCACGAGTTTGTTGTACATTTTGCAGTACCTGGCCTTGCTGCTGTAGGATTCACGTGAAGAGATGATTTTTCAGGAAAAAAAAAAGAAGCAGAAATGCAGAAAGCATTATTTTATATATTAGCATTTTAGCCCTGCCCTGTGCCAAGGTCAGACAGGGTTGGCTCCCAGGCATTGCCCTGCTTTCTGCCCTGGGGACAGACCCCACTGCCATCCCCCTTGAGCCTCAGACTTCTTCCCAGCTCTCTGAGTGACACTGAGTGCCGTCACAGGCGACACCGTCATGCTGTCACTGCCATAAGCAAAGAAGGATTTACCCTGTGAGAGCAGCTGCTCTCCATTATTGCGAAGCCAGCAAAACATCTGAGTTGCTGCCCAGGATTAGATCATGAGAGCTTTGCTGATGGCTTGCTGTGGGCACAGAGCTCTCCTACACACTACAACAACCCTGTGAGAGAGACTTTTACAGTGATGAAAGGGAGGAGATGCGTGTGGAGGAGACCCTGCCTGTCTGCCCTGGAGTGATGTTGCTGTGTGGCTGCTGCATGGTCCCCAGGCAAGGGTGAGCCCGATCCCTGGCCCCAGGGCATCCTCCTGGGGGACAGCCCAGCCTAGCTCCTGTCCTAAGCATCATCAGCTCTCCACCATCCCTGGAACATTATTTTTTTATGGGGAGCTGGTGTACATTGGCAGGAGCTGCTGCTGAGCTGCCCACAATGCTGGGAAGAGGAGCGAGGCCATGGGTGACCCAACCCCTCTCCATCACTCTCTCTCTAGTACTGTATTTGGCCCCTCTGGATGCAGAAAGCACCCATGCAGGGAAAGAAGCAGGGAGAAAAATACCCCCTTTTTAATGTTAATCCTCGCTCAGCTTGAACTGACCACTTGGGCAGTATGAATTATTGAATTATTCCAGCTCCCTCTGAATCTTGGCCTTACGAAACTGGTAAGATACAATAAAATCAATACGAAAATAATAGTGTCACTTTGCTCCACTTAGTGCATTATAAAACCATTAGAAGATTTACCAAATAACTGAAGTGCATTACATCAGGAGGAGCAGGAAGAGAAAATGGATCCTCTCTCCTGGCGTGAAGGCTTTTGCTCAAATGGTTATAAATCACAAATGTCTGTCCCGAGTCTTGCCCTTTTGTGGGCCCAAATGGAAAATATCCACACGGATGAAGAGCTATGGATGTGGAGGCTGAGGTGACCCTTTGCCACTGAGGATTCCCAAGGAAGCTGGTGGGAGGGAGAAGCTGGTGCCTCCCAGCGAGAGCAGCCGCTCTCCTGGCAGGGCGCTGGCAGCTGGATGTGCCACACAGGCTGCTAATTGCGAGCAGATGCCCGAATCGCCTGGCAAACAGAGCAGGCAGCCCTAGCTTTATGGAGAGAGCTTGGTGTCATATCCAAGCTTTTGTCCTCCCCCAACACACATCCGGCAGTGTTTACTGGGGGGTGTGGGAGCCTCGTGCAGCTGTGAGAAGAAGTCATGTTCCTCTCCGTGATGGTGCTTCCCCTCATTCTTCAGCTGGCATCCCATGGATCTGTCTGTGAGCTCTGTTGGGAATGGGATTTCTCCATGGCCAGACACAGTGAAGAGAAGATTTTTCTCCCTGCATACTGCTGTAAAAGAGTAAGAAATAAGCAGGATTGACAGGGACAGACCTGCTGTGCACACTAAACCCTACTAGATGTCCGGCACAACCTCTCTTTCTCCACAGGCTGCACAGAATCAGGACAAAACTCCATCCTGTCTCTTACTCTGACAGCCACGTAACCCCAAATCCTGTCTGCTACACTGAAAACGAAGATGGATTTTGCTGCTGAGGAATAAAAGCTCATACACGCAGAGCCAGCCACCCCCAGGTCCTGTGCCACTGGCCCAGCAGCTCTGCTCTGGCTCCAGTCCACTGGTGAGGCTGCCCCCGTCTGAATCATCCCTGACAAACAGGTCAGCTCAGATGTAATTATATTTAAATACAACAAACACCATAAATTCAATGGCTTTTGAGGTGCTAAGGTTGGTAAACACACAAGAGAGGTTACACACCGCTCCTCCCCACCAGCTGCGGACACACTGGCTGGGACACAGGGCACACGGGCATTGGCAAGGTGCTGGGCAAGGCTGGCCAGGGGGGTTTGGAAGCACCATGTCCTCAGGTTTCTGCCCTTCAAGCTTTGCTGTTGTGTAGGAGACCCCACAGTTCGTATCTATCTGTTCAGCCATGTGCTGGCAGGGCTGGATCATCCTGTGGACATGGGAAAAGATTCGTGATGCCTGAGCTGGTCACCTCCCGTGGAGCTTTGGTTGCCTAAAAGCCCCACGGTTTTTCTCTCCTTGACACCCAGAGAGCAGCATGAGTGTGGCAGTGGCAGAGACGTGGGGAGGAGAAGCTGGAAAACATCTCCTGAATACGAAACACAGTGTGGAGCACGTGCATCTTGCACTCTGCAAGAGCCGGAGCTCACCTACTGCATCTTTTCCACTCCATCCCTAAAGATCCATGTGCTCTGTTCCTGCAGATGAGTATCCTCACTGCACAGTCCTTCCGAAAGTTACATGGTCTAGGGCACATCCCAATAGAAACAGCATTAAGCAGCACCCAGGTGAGACCTTACCTCCCACGTAGGTGATGGAGAAGCCCCTCTTGGCTGTGTTGCGGTCAGTGTGGAGCACCAGCAGCAGCTGGTTGCTGTGGGAGGTGATAGGCACCAGGCTCTCCCGTCTGCACCATTGCCCCAGCAGGGAACCGTTCTCGGTGCCGCCGTCGAAGGCAGCCAGGTGGTCGTAGTCGCAGCCGCCCGTCAGGCTGCTCCGGCCCTCCAGCTCCATGTCCAAGAAGACGACCTTCACCCGGTAGCCCGGGGGAAGCTGGATGGTCCACTGGCACTTGAGGTTGTTGGGGTAGAAGTTGGGATAACGAGGGCTGGAGAAATTCCCTTTGATGGTGGTGAACACCTCCTGACACTCACCTGCTCAGGTAAAAAGAGGAAAAGAAAAAATGGAAGTAAACCTGAAGTCCCCTGAGTGCGGACAAGCTGGTAGCTGAGCAATCACTCATTTTATTGCCAAGGCGTGCTCTGCCCTCCACCTCACTGCTCCCCAGCCTTGTGTTTGGCTGATGGACACCCATCAGTTTTGTGGGATGGCAACACCCAAGGTGGCCAAAGTCCTACAAGAGCAGATGGGAAAACCCATACCCCCAGGGAATGGCATGAGGAAGTGTGAAGGACAGCTCTTGCTCAAGAGAAAGGCAATCCAAGGCCTGAGATAGCCACAACTGATGGCATTTGCACTACGTGGTAGTTTACACTTCACACCATCATTTAATGAGTTCTCCCCAAAGGGTTCCCTTCTGTGATCATCTCCTTTTGCTGCTGCAGGGGGGAAAGCATCATCACTACCCCCTTGGGGACCCATTCCCATGTCCTTCCCACCACCCCACTACCCTGAGATCCCCTCACCTGAGTAGAAATGGGCCTTGAAGCCTCTGCCACCGATGTTGAAGTCCGACTTGAAGAGGATAAGAAGGTGCGAGGTGGAGGAGATAGTGCGAGGCGGGCGGGTGCTGCCGCAGTAGCGTCCCAGGTGGGGGGCGGCAGCAGTGAGGCCATCAAAAAGGGCCACATAGTCAAAGATGCAGCCCTGTCCCCCTTCCACTTGGAAGTCGGTGAACACCAGGGTGACGGGACCACTGCTGCCGGCTCCCCCGATCCTCCAGCGGCACTCGGCATCGTTGGGGTAGCTCTCAGGGTAGCGGGGGCTAACGATCTCCCCAGACAGCCCTGTCAGCTGCCCACCACAGGCATCTGCAAGGAGGCACGGATGATGAGGAGGGTGGGGGAGAACAGATGAAGGGGTGCTCCACCACCACCATCCCTCCTCACTACCTTTCTGGTAGGCAGCGCTGAAGCCCCGCTTGGCCACGTGCCGGTCAGAGCGGAAGACGACAGTCATGACGTGCCAGGCAGAAGAGAAGGACGGCGGCGGGCTGCGGCCACAGAAGGTGCCCAGAAGGTTGCCCTGGTCTCGGGTGGCTCCATTGTAGACCTGGAGGTAGTCATAGGCGCACGCAGCATGGTATTCCAGTTCAAAGTGGCTGAAGGAGAGCAGGATGGAGGAGCCCTCGGCCACCACAATCAGCCACGTGCACTCCGTCTCGTAGGGGTATGGCCTTGGGAAGTTGGGGCTGGAGAAATTGCCAGAGGGTGCTGAAAGCACCTCTCCACATTTGATGCCTGGGGGACACAGAGGTTGATGTGATGTCCTCTTTCTAGGGGAAACCTAAAAGGATGGAGACAAGATGCACAGCGCCAGCTCCACCCCACCACTGGTGCTACTGAAACACCGATGCCCTGCAGATCCCCCTTGGACCCAGCCACCCCTTCTCCCTGGAAAACATCTCCCCTCGTCACCTTTCATCCCTCCATGTAACCTTCTTCTCCCCTCGCTCCCCCTGTGCTGCCCTGCAGTGTGGCTGTAACAGGGCTCGGCCGTGTCTATGAGCTTGTCCTGCCAGCGGCACTGTGCTGTCCCCACCTATTTATTGCTGGGAAAAAGACAGTAGGAAGCGAATTCTAAAGGCTCGGTTGGTCCAGGCTCATCACTGCCCTGGCTACCCAGCTTTGTGCCTCCTGATGATGCTTCCTTCATATAATGGTGGTATCGATGAATTCAACTGGGAGACGTAGGGGTGAAGGGCTCAGTGCGCTTAACCATGAGTTATGCATGTATGGATCGATTTCCTAACAAAATCTTTCTACTGAGACATGGTTATTATAAAACAAGACGGAGGGAGGGACAGCTGCCACCTGCCCCTCAGTCTGATTAGGGTTGGGGTGAAGGGGCTGATATAGTGGGCACATATATCATGTCTGGGAGGGACGCAGACCCTGTGGTAGCCTCCGGGGGACACATGCAGTTTCCCAAGCAAGGCTGGGCACTCATTGCCATCAATCTGGGCCAAGTATATTGCAAATCGATAGCCAGCCAGTGCACATTGCTTTTCATCACGCTTGCTGGTGCGGCAGCCTCCCAGTGAGGGGGGAAAAGGGAGTCCTATGGATGCAGCATCGCAGCAAACGGGTAAGGGGGAGTGTGTGTGCATTGGCACAAGCAGCAGGGCTGGCCAGATCTAAAATCACCTCGCTGATTACTGGGCAGAGGTAACAAGGTAATGTGGGGCTGTACTAAAGGGATAATGTTATTGAACTAAATATCCAAGAGGGGAGCCTGCAGGAGGGGTGAGTAGCCATGGAGCAGGCACACTGATCGAGTAAGGGCTGGGTGCCTCGAGGGGCTCAAGGAAGCCCAGGTGGATGCAAGCAGGGGGGAAACATCAGGGCGGGTGCTTGCCCCTCGGGAGCACTCGCACCAGAGCTGGGGTGGGTTTCGATAGGACCTGCCGTTTTCCAGAAGGCGTTTTACTCGTCAACTGAGTTACTGGGCTGACCTGGCCCACCTTGTCCCCCAAATTACCACGTTGTCTGCAAACCCTGCCCTGCATCAGGGGGATTATTTTATCCAGGTAAGGTGAGGGGTTTATTACGTGCGCAGCAACATACACACGCATACATACATTCACCTATATGTCTGTGTGTATATATACATTGACATAAGCATGTGCAACTCCAGAAGTTAACAGAGGCTTCAGCAAAGCACAACAGGACAACCCCTATCTGCAGTCTTCTGTAAAACAAGCACAAAGCAGAAACTCAAGCACATGGCAGTGTCCTGTCCTTACTGCCACACACAATGACTACCGACCCCAGCTCCTTTCCCCGGGCCAAGCTGGGCAGCCCCTGGCCTCAGCGAACCACTCACATTGTGAGAGCTGAGAGCTGGGACCCACTCGCACCCCAGTGCCACAAGCAGAGCCCCCAAACAGCCCTCTCCTCCCCAGGGACCACAGACGCCTGTCTGGACCCAGACACTCCACCAGGAACTGGGACGGGGCTCTTACCTCTGCTGGGAACATCCCCGAGAGCTCCACACAGCACGACCAGCACTGCCAGGCAGCCCATCCCCATGCACCCCATCGCCCGGATGGCAAATCTTCCCTCACCAGTGCCCGAGCATCCTTTAGGAACTGTCTGTCGGGGAGGAAAAAAAAATAAATAAAGAGAGAAATAAATAAAGAGCAGGAGGACTGTAGAATTAATAGCAGAATGAATAATTCATCGCTTGTTTGAATTAAGAGCGGCAAGGTAACTTGATCTATTCCTCCCTTCCTTCACTCAGTTTTAATGATCTGGATCAAATGTCCCAAGGATTTACACTATACCAGATACCTTGTCAATACACTATATTTAGAAGAGATATTAATGTTTCAGATATGGTGTATAACGGCAGTAAGTCTGGGCTGACAATATGCCCTTAAGGGGCTATGAAAATAATTTAGTTTGCCAGGCAAGCCAGCGAACCAAAATGGGAATTTCAAGCTCACCACGGAAAAGCACCTCAGGAATTAACGTGATTTATACTGCGGCACCCACTGCACAAAGCCAACTGGTGGTAAAGGCTAGAGCAACAGCGAACGGGATTGAAACACAGCCGAGTCTCCACATCGGCTGCCAGGTCAGCATCCCTGCAGCAAGTGCCTGGGCTCAGCGGGATGCTCAGCCCAGGAAAACAGCAGTCATGAGCACTAAAGACAGCAAATCCCACCTCATCCAAGGAAGATTAGAGATGAATGGTGACTTACAGGCAAACCCCATTGATTATTATAGAACCTGCTAAGGCCTTAGAGAATTATCATATTCTTCGATGTTGATTCACGCTCCTTCTCACCCAGGCTCTTGGATGCAACCAGCGGAAGGTAATCAAGTTCAGTGGGAAAGATGTGCTGCTTCTGCTGTGCCATATTAGCTGGAGAAACCCCAAACACAGCAGCAGTTCAATTCCTTCCCTCTTGCCCAGGAGAGGAAAGACTTTCCTGCTGCTGTAACCCACACACAGATGAATGCCAGGAAACAAAAAACCCACAAGGGCCTCCCAGCGTGAGGTACCCGTGCTAAAAAAGTCACCTTCAAAGCAGGAGGGAAAGAAGCAGCCAGTATCTGTAAATCTCAGGCCAGGAGACAAGTTGCATTTATTAATTAAGCAATGAGGATCGATGCCTGAGACATTTCCTGTGGGTTAATGATGGGCTGGGAGGAGCTGATGGCCCGAGGTGCAGCTAAGGACCATTAACGCCAATTGGTCATTAATCCCCAGGAAGTGCTCCATGCCAAGGTCATTAAGTGCCTGCATGTATTTATGGGTAATAATAACAATAACAATATTTGTACAGGGTCTCTCCGTGCTGCCTGGCCTGGCTGGAGACATGCCAAGGGCTCCTGGGAGCATCGGGTCACCCCACCAGGAGTCCTCCATCCTAAGCCAAGGCAGGGAACGTCAGTGCCTCTGTCCCAAGGTGTCAGACACTGCATCACCCCAGGAGTAAATGCACATTTGAACAAGGAGACGCAAGGCAGCCCTCCCTGTCCCAATGCACAACACAAAGCTCCCACTCCAGTGCAGGCTCTGGGAGATTGTTGTGATGCTGCCATATCTCCTTCTGACCTCCCAGGGACACTGCGGAGCTTAATTAGCTGCTTCCCTCACAGGCTTGGAGAGGAGGTGTATCCCTATGCCTCGCACAGCACATGTAGGGCCAGAGCCCACGGCAAAGAGGAAGGAGAGGTCTGGCAGCACAGCCTGTGGTGCAGGGGCCTCTCCTGGGTATTTCCATAACCATGGCCCCAGCTCAGGCAGGACAAGTGCTCAGCTTTGCCGGCTACGATCCCCTGGGCTCGGGGACAATGTGCTCCCCAGCTTCTCCATTACTGCACAATGGAGTGTTCATCCTCGCCACATCCATCTCCAGCAACATCCACTGTCCTCCAGCCCTTCCACCATCAGCCTCAGAGCCGAGGCACCTCCCAGCACGGAGCCGGCATTCGGGACACCAGAACCTAGGCAGCCCCTCTTCTCCTCCCCTCCAGCTGCGCTCTGTGGTCCCACTTGGAGCCGTAAATCAGCAATACCCCCAGGAGACGAGGAGCAGGGCTGTGCAGCACAGCAGCTGTGTCCCCTCCCGGGAGACAGCATCCATCAGCCATCAGCACATCCACCCTGTTCCTGACCTGAGGATGGTCATTCTCTAGCTGGGCCAAGTAGGAGGCTGGAAGGAGGCAGCAAGGGGTGAGATGTGGCAGGGAGAGGACAGAGGAGCCAGGCAGGTCCTTCCACAGCGAGGTCTGGCAGAAAGCGCTCTGGATCAGCCCAGGGTGCTTTGGCTCTGGCCGGGGACACGGTGGGTGACTTCGAAGCGTGCCATATCGTGGCTGCTTCTAATCCTCTGTGGGCAAATTTATAAATCATGAGTCAAACAGACATTTGATTCATTTAAATAGAAAGGATGTGATCAGGACTGTGAGACTTCAGAGAAGATCAAAGGTTTAAATACAGTCCCCAGGAGAAAGAGGAATTATTTAGGCAGGAAATAATGAGATGAAATTAAGAAGGTATTTAGGCTGCACACGACAAAGAAGAAAGGAAGCAGAGCCCCTCTCCCAAGCAGAGCACTGCACAGGCGGCAGGGGCTATTGCCTGGCAGAGAGCATGCGAGTCACAGAATCATAGAATCACCAGGTTGCAAAAGACCCACCGGATCATCAAGTCCAACCATTCCTATCAATGTCCTGCCAGTGGACACCCACCACCACAGGGAGCTCAGGCACCTCCAGCTCTGCAGATTCACTCCCTCACCCCAACACGTGACAGCATCTGCCACCATGGGGTAGTTCCTGGACCCCCAAAGGGAAGGAAACCTCTCATCTTCCCTCGGTAGGGAAAATCCTATCTGACAGCCTTTCCATCCCACCTTCCTGCCTTTGCAGGAGTGCCATGCCAGGCTCTGAAAGGGGCTGTCCCCATGGGGAAGGGATTGGGAATAAGGGACTTGTGTGAGACGCAGCCTGAGAAATGACAAAAGGCAGGAGGGGGAAGGGAAAGAAGGGCACAAACAGAGAACAAAGTGCCCACTGGGGGCTTAAAGGCTTCTTTGAGTTCATACTTCCAAGGACGTCGTCTCCCCCACCCTGGAGAATGTCTCGCAAAGACCCTTGTCCCCTCCGGCACGGCAAGCCAGGCTGCCAGCTCTGCATGCATCACCTCCTCCTGCTCTGCTTGGAGCCTGCCTTTGCAGGATTGCAACCCGCAGCATTCACAGCTTGCTCCGTCTCTCACCACCCTCCCTTTTAGCCACGAACAAAGACGGGAGGCTTTGCAGCAGAACGGCCAGACCAGCTGGGTAGGGTTTAACCATCGTGGCCCATATGTGCTGAAATACCCAGACATATTGGGGTTGCGTTTAAAGGAACAGTCCCAGCTTTCATATAGAAAGTCGCTGCTTTTTGGAAGCGAGCATGAAGTTTTACCGCAGGCCTTTGCAAAAAGGCTGGGAGGATTTTTAGCAAAATCTTAGAAAGGCAGAATATTTAAGGGAAGAGGCATATAAGTAAGGTTTTCACTGTATGTAATATTTGAAGAAAATGTTTTCTCTGTGTTCCTTAGGCAAAAAATAGGGAGAGGAATCAGAGAAAGCAACTCCTTATTTTATAAGCTGCACACTGTGCAGAAGCACCTCCACAACAGCGACTTACGGCAGCTCAAGCACAGTTTAGATGGCAGCCGAGAGCTTGACTGAACCTACCATGGACAACTTCCCTGGATCTCTTTGTGCTAAAAGCCAGAACCCTGCTTTGGGTTATGAAGATGCCTTTCTTGTGAGCCCTTGTTCTGATGAAGGTGACATAAAAGCTGCAGCTACACTGGATTAACTCCACACATTTGGTAACTGGAGACAAATCTCACTGATGCAACGGGATCCTACACTTCCTCCTGGTGTGTGATCAGAGCCATCATTTCAGTCCCCACTGCTTGTTTTGAGTAACTCTTACATGTCCTTTGTGTAAGGGACGCTATTTGATACAGGTGAAAAATTAGGCATAAATGATAATGCAACATCACCTCTCACAGCCTGGGAAACCCCAACACAGGACAAACTGAGAATGACAGAGAAACACAAAGGTATGCAGAAAGGCTGTATTTCCAGATGTAGTTAGTAGCCACAGCAGCCCAGGAAAGTAATAGAGTGGGCAGTGGAAAGGCAGCAGCATCTTGGACTGGAAAAGGAGGAAGGACCCTTTGTTCCGACCCTGCCCCATACGGGAGTGTCCCAGCAAAGCCCTGTGAAGATTCCACTCCTCAGGTGGTGTTCTTGTAGGCTCAGGTCACCCCTTGCATACCTGTAAGAGTCCTGTGATAACAAGAAAGAGCTGTTTATTTGAAAAGAGGTTCAATTTCATGAACCAAGGCTATTACACAACATTTAGGGGACACAGAAAGCAAACAACCATCCTCCCTGACAGAAAGCAGCTACAACCTGGGTGCTTTCTCACACAGAGTTTTAGGATGTGCTCTCTCTCCCCAGGCATCATTACAAGGGTTAAGGATCAGGGTAGGAAACACAGGCTGTGCCGCGGCAGGAGGACAGTCTGCCTAAGTCCTTGCTGGGCATCCCATACAATTCCATCCCCATGGCCTTTCCCATACATGTTTGGAAAGGCTCTTTTCAGAGGAGATTGGTACCTTCTCCTCTGTGTTAGTGTATAACAGGGTAATTGAGGCTCAGAGTGGTTGAAGGAACTTACCTAGCAAGATAATGACACAACCAAAATGAACTGCATGGACCCCAGCGTGCCAGGCCAGTGCTCTGCTAGGGAACAGGGGTCTTCTCCCCAAGAATTAAATCTCTCCTCTGGACATTTAACAGGGCGCAAGACCACTGCAGACTCAGTTTACAAAGGAAGTCACTTGTCTTCATACCATAGCAGAGCTGTGCACTTGGATGTTTGTCAGCACCCTTAGGAGATCTTTCAAAATTGCGTGTTAAGACTTCCATTAACACTAATATGCTGTCCCCTGAGCTGCTGGTGATCGTAGCAGACATTCTAGAGTGGCACCTGATCCTTAAAACACTCTCAAAAGTGAAAATCATTCTGGAGACAAGTATTTGATCGAAAGGACTATGAAAGTATGTGCACAAGGAACTCTTGTATATTGAGATGATTGATTTTGAGCAATGTTTGCAGAGAAAAAAGGATGCCCAAGGCTCAGCCTAAGGTTCCTCAGGTCAGGAACATTCTGCTAAAAGACAAAATAGGAATTTTCATCAATTCCTACAGCTTTTAAGTATCTACTCATGTCTTCACTGAATGCAGAAGAGCCACAGATTAATACAAATGGCCTTCTGCGACAGGAATTTATTATTGTCTTCATCAAGGCTTCATTGAGACGACCAATGTACGTGTTTTCCTGATAGCTCCAAGGAAGTTTTTCCAGGGAAGCTTCCTGAAAAGGCAAAAGGTTTGCAGTGTGACACTTTGAAAAGGACAACTGATAGCTTACAGCTGAATCTCCCTCCTCCCCTCAGAGTACTGTGCAGGACAACTTCACCCTTGTGAATCCAATCCAGGTAGAACCGACCCTTCCCAAGAGCTGCATTCTTCTTCCAAAGCCCAGATCAAATCTTTCCTTGCTGTGGGACCTGGCTGCTCACTCAGAGAGGACTGAACAAAAGCAGAGCATAACTATCGTTAATATACCCTGCAGAACCTTCTCCTTTGACAACCACTTCCCAGTGTGCCTCTTCTATTCCCAAGTCCCAAGTCTACTCTTCTCTATTGCTCCTCCCATTCCCAAGTCTTTTTCTGTCTCATTTCCCTTGACCAAAACTGAAAAAAAGCCAGCCCTGCTCCAAACACAGCTCTGATCCCATGAGAAATATTAGACCCCCCCCCGGCGTTAGATCCAGCAGGGACTACCCTATTGCTATTAATTAGAAGCAGAAGGTACTCAGATGGTGACAGGCAACAGAGTGAAATATAGAGACAGACAGATATTTAATCCTAAAAGGGATGATGCACGAGTCAGTGCTGGACTACAACAAACCTGCTAAGAGAAGAGAACAGAAGAAAGGGAGAGATGTACACGTGGGGCAGACAGTGCTGACAGGGGTCAGGTGGGTTTCTTGCCCTTCACTGATTGAATTTCAAGACCTCTTTACACTCTTGAGACAGCACCGTCTTGAAAAGGGTATTTAAGCTACGTCACCAGAGACAATTACCCATTATTGTCCTGTAAAGCAGCAGAGGGGGTGCCTAATCACAAGTACTTTTCTGAATATCCGATCTCAACTTGCTGAGGCCATATGTGGAACATAATGTATGAGGTAGATCCACCATGAGAGAAACAAAAAATTATTCATCTGAGAAACTAAAAATGCAATGGGATTCATTCCCTTAGCATAAATAATTCTTTCTATATCCTCCCTCATTTCTAAGGGAAGTAATTTTCAACCACCAAATCCATGCAGAACACAGTCAACCTTGGGACCAAATGGAAATTAAAAAGACTGCTCAAAATGTAAGACCACAGAGAGGAATGCCCTCATCCTATGGATTTGGCAGAAAAAGTAATTTTACAGAAAGGGAAACGACTTTAAGAACTTTAAAAATGGGTCAGCTGGGAAAAATAATTGCTGGGAAGTTGGTGCTAACACACTGGAAGAAGAGAGCTCTAGCCCTGAACAACGAATGGAAGATAAGGGCAGATTAAGGCACTGGTATTAGGAAAGAAGAAATAGTTTATTTGCTGTGAGTCTCCCGCAGTCAAGTTTTCTTTGCACAAGTGTTTTGGTGCAAAGTGGCAGGGAATGATCAACAATAACTACGGATCAGCGGGTCCATCCCAACAGAACAGCACTAAGGAGGTAAAGAGGGATAAGCAGCAATACTTGCTTCCCCAAAATTCTCCAGATTGGTAGCAGTGCCAGAATATGTTGCAGATTTATAAACGGCAGCTACCGGATCACAAAATACCCTTGATGACTGGGAGAGAATTGAGATCACACTGACAAGAAAATAGAGGAAGCAGAGGCTCATCCAGCACACAGAACTCTCACACAAACATGCTTCATGTCCATTCATTTACCTGGCTTAGGACGTAAAATATTCTGATATTCCAGTATCGAGCCAGATCCTGGAGAAGAGGTTTCAAATAAATTTTGTCAAAGGTACGGAAGCAGCCAACAAGAGTTACAAAAGTTTCATCCTCTTCATTTTCTGTTATGGACTGGAGGATGGGAAGCATTGGTGCGAGGCCAGTGCCAGATGCCAGCATGAGGAGTTCTCCATGCTAACAATAGAACAGAGAATTTTGAGTAAGCTGCGGTGATGGAAAAGTAGATACGCTTGTGGTCAGTTCCTCCTTGCTGCCACACTGGTAAGAGAACATAGGAAAAGATTATGAACTGGTAAATTCAAATCTCAAAATGTATTTTTCTGCAAAGGGTTACAGACAGCACTTTCAGAGTTTTTACATCAAATCTAATAAAACCATGTTTTACCCAAGTATAATAATTTATTCTAACTTCAGCCTTGATGTCAGTTAATTTATATTTCAGTTTCAATTGCACAGTACACTTTGCTGACCCATTGTGCACTGTTTTCCCACTGTAACTGCGCCCCGTGTTTATCTTGAATACTGCAAAGTACAATCCTGAGTGTTCTCTGCAGGAAATGGTTCGTTTCTTCTCCAACCTGACCCAGGTATCTCCCTAGTGCATTATCTCACTTTTCTCACAGAGCTACCAGCAGCACATCGTGCTTCCCACCAGCAAGGGGGGACATTTGCTCTACTCGCGATAGGGATTTTCAGGCAGTAAGATGCTGTGCATATGAAGAACAGAAGGGTCTCAGCACTTTTCGCAGCTGCCAGCCAGTGCACCAATGCCAGAACTGGGACTTAAGGTCCTCTTAAGCGCTGTTTTGACTGGGGCACTTTACTGTGGATGGATCTGATCTGCCTGAATTTGAATCCTACTGAGACCTTTGTTATAATTCCTGAATAATAAACAGTTCTTCTACAGCAAGTTGTTTTAAAGATTGTGCAGGTGCTTTGAAAACTGCATGTATGTGGATCACCCAGAGAACCCCTGAACACAGACACTTCTAGGGATGACTGACATGTTCTGTCCCAAATGGTTGTCTGGAAGTTCTATGAAGAGAAGGGAACAGTAGCCTAAAGTAGCAGGGAGAGTATTTCAGGAAGCAGAACACAATTGCTTTGTATGGAGCTTGGCCACTGGGATTTTACAGCCTTATTTTTGTTGAGAGTGGGGGGAGAAGAAGAAAAAACAAGGCCTTGAGATCTTAATGACCAGTGTTTCAATTTTGCTCCTCATTTGAAAGGTCAGAATTAAGTAACTGAATTAGTATGTGTGAGAAGCTTTCCCCCGAAACTGGATCTGCATTTCTTTGCAGGGAGCATGGTATCAGCAGGTGGGATCAACATTTGCAGAGTGGCTGGGTGATGTGACACCTCACTGGAGCTGCTACAGTTCAGGGAATACCCAAGAGAGAGATAGATCAACACCTCCCTTCACTCGTGCTCAGTCACTAAACAGCAATGTGGTTCAAACAAGGCAAAACCCAATCCACACTCATTGCTGGTACAAAATACATTCCCTTTGTTAAACATATCAGGAACTTCTAATACAAGTGATGAAAAGAGAGCCTTGCTAATATTTTCCAGTCTCCCATCCACCTCCCTCTCCTCTTCCTTCTCAAATATTCTGCAGTTCGATAAGGTATAATTTCTCCAATTGACTGCTAATGCTGTAGCACTGTACAGTAACCCAGGAAGTCCCTAAAATAATCATGAAAAGAGTAATCAAATTGATGTCTTCCCTTTGGAGCACTAAACAAAGCTAACTGTCACAAGCTGAAACATCCTATGTCTCTAAGGGAACTAACCTTATTAGGTCGATATGGGAACCCTCCGAACGGCCCACGCCAAAAGACTATGTCTCCTTTTTTCCAAGTTTTTATGTATTGTGACATTAGCCCAGCTTCATAGCACTAATAAAAAACACAGCACAAAAGAAAAGAATAATTATACTCTGTTGGAAAGCTTCCCAGCCTAAAGTCAGTTATTAAGTTATCTACATTTAAACAAGAAGGAGGCAAAAAAAACATTTCATGAGTTTAAAAAGAAAGAAAGATCATTCTATTTGAAAAACAACTCAAAGTTATACTCAAAACAAAGACATTTAAATTAAATCATATTGGATCCATTCCAGCTTGATTATAATGTAAACACAACCCACTCTCAAGCAGTCTGAATTTCCAAAACTGGAAAATGCTTATCAGAATGCTTGCTTACAAAGCACACAGAGAAAAGTGTCTTGAATGCAAAGCAGTGTCCAAGCCTTCAAGTATTCTCCAAACCTCAGGATATGGAGTCTGGAAATGCCCTCTGGGTACCGATAGTTATTTAAACACTGCAAAGCTCTTGCTTTATTTCAGCCTCTCAGATGCTGTCTTGATGCAATTAGTGATACAAAGTCAGATTTCTCATTTATAAAACTCATGTTTTCAGAACAGATCATCTGGATGCAAAGGGATGCCTTCACATATTAAAAACAATATGTTATTGTGGGCCTCATGGAAGAAAAGCAATAGGAAAAAATCTGCCTTACTTTCTACCAGTCACAAACAGCCTTATCCAGGCTTTTCCTGCAGGGATGCTAACCTCACTTGTGACTGATGAGAAAGGGCCAGTACTTGCTAGACACAAGAAAGCAAGGAGAGGCTGGAAAATGAAAGGCTTATCTGAGCAGTCTTGTTGCTACGTGCTACATGTATACATATGTCCTATGTG